>NC_136482.1:17423527-17583527 GCF_053919585.1 Euprymna scolopes | reverse complement strand
TTAATCAAAGTTCCACACCACCCACGGACTTTACATACACCGGACATACCAGCAACTTGGTAATAAATAATTATAAATTAAAGTGAAGAATGATAGTCAAATAAAGGTTAGACACTCCTCTATTCAGCCATACTCGTCTATATCTGTTTGTTTTTCTTTTTTACTTCATCTTTTCCGGTCTTCCTCCGCATTGTTTTTGGCTTTAAAAAATAAAAAAATATATATATCTTTACCAACAATGCTTCAAGCAAACTACTACCTACTCTTATATATATAAATAAATATATATATATATCAGTACTCTAACCACTGTGCCATGAGTCCTTGTGGACCCGTGGCGCAGTGGTTAGAGTACTGGGAAAAATCAATTGTAAAAGTGATATTCTCCTGAAGGTCGAAGGTTTAATCCTCAGTGTAGGCGACCGAAATATATATTTGCGAATTATTTAGGACCTCTATCCAGTCATGGCTGACGGAACAAGAGCACGCTACCCCCGTAAAGTAAATAAAGGGTTCCGCTCGAAATTTCGTCCAAATTCACGAGTTCGACAGGAACATTCCCGAGTTTGACAAGATACCCCTGAAAAGGTCGGAGATTATATCGACCGAAACCTTGTTGAAATCACACTCAAGACGAGAACAGTAGTCCGATGAATAATAATAAAATAATACAAATAACCAATCCTTATCTCAAAAATTCAGAAACGTAAGTAAGCATTTCTGTAGTATTGTGTTCCATAGACGAGTAACACACTTTGAACCTAGTCCTGTTTAGTTTTAGCTATACTAAAGATGAAAGGCAACGTATATTCAGTGGTTGTTGCTTGACGAGCGTTTTTAATTGAGTACTTGACCAGGCGATAGTATTCATATATATGACAGAGAACAAGAAATTTAATTGCAGCATGTAAAGAACAAATAGTATTTATTTGCTTCCACATGAAAGCAACCAGCTCCCCCCAACAGGGGGCACTCTATTAGTGTCCAAATAAATATTGTCTTGGTATGAAGCCCGCCCCCCTGCATTGACCAAGGACCAATTCCTTGGTTAACTATCAGAAGAGATACTACACTTTGATCTTGACCCGAATGTTGGCCCAAACTAATGACATCTCCCTAATGAGATTATATTCGCTCCAGAATACGATCACAGTTGTAGAATATTTAAAACACACATGCTGTCAATAGTAAAAATAATAAATACAAAAAAAAAACCCTGTGGGAATTCAACAGCGGCATCTTTTATATATAATATATTGCTGATAGACATTCTGTGGACGTTCAGAGTGAATGGATATCCCGCGATATTATTGTAGTCCTTTTGTTAAAACTGTAAAAGTATCCGGTAATTGAATAGAATATATCTGATTATTATGGTTTATCTTCAATATCCTTATAAACGTCTGTGGTATATTTCCATTGTATGGACACCCAGCGTTAATGGACACCCCACGAAATCATTGAACTATCTTTAGACAGAACAGTTAGAAGACCAAGAAGATATATTTGACTTTTATGTACGGCTCAAAAGCGACATATTTTTTATTCATATATATATATATATATATATATATATATATATATATATATATATATATATATATATATATATACCGTTTTGCCTGCTTAGCTACACGTTTCGATTACCGAATCGTATTAAAGATCCGACAATTTAATCTGACTTCACAAAAATAATTGTTAATATGATTCGATAATCGAAAAATGTGTAACTAAGCACATAAAACGGTAATAATAATAATAATAATAATAATAATAATAATAATAATAATAATAATAATAATAATAAATATATATATATATATATTATCTTTGCCCTACAATAGTATTGAGCACGCTTTTCACGTTTTTACTAATTACCATTTATTGCTCTCTCTCTCTCTCTCTCTCTCTCTCTGTATATATGTATATATATGTATATATATATATATATATATATATATATATATATATATATATATATTGCGTCTTCGGTGATCTAAAGATACACTGTATAAGAACAGATTATAGAAAGTGATGTTATACTACAGATATAAAATTAGCATATCTATACTAATTAAATGTTCATAGTATGCTATCACTTTCTATCCTCTTTATTAATAAATAAGATCTCCCGATCGAATAATCCATAATCTGGAAAGCATAATACACGTGTATTCATTGAGTCATTTAGCATTACCCTTTTTGTTACAATTTAGTGAAGCCAGCATGCGCCGGTATGACGCTCGCGGTGATCACATTTCCAAATTCTTATCATATAAACGCCATCTTTGGCTTTGAATCATTTATGATGATCATTGACTCATTACTCCATTTCTTGTTTCTTTCTTACGGCTAAGTTTGCTTTATCTGGAAGTCTCTCTGTGACATTTCAAAATGAAGAAGCAAAAAGAAGAGCAAGGAAAGGGGGCTTGGCACGCTTTAACAAATACGAGATTCGTAATGTTCAAATGATGCCGAGTGGAAATCCAGCGAGGTTGTCACTTCAAGGGAGCGAATAATTTCGTTACTGCTTAACACGAGATTAACGATTGACATTTTAACCCCGATCAACGTGAGCCGCGAAAAGCTTCTGAAAAACAGCTTAACTAGGTCAGAGCTTCTTCGATTCGATTTTGATCAAATAAATTATCTCTGAAACTTTTCTATGTTAACGAAAACTTCATATTTAAGACACATTTTCCTTTTGGATTACAAACAGGGAATCATATCCGCATATTGATTTCGTCATAACAGACGTCTGTAAACTACATAAATGATGCGCGTTGGGTCAACGATTGAGCTCGGGTTGATTGAATCATTAAATGCGAATTGTAAAGTAAGTACAATTAAAAAGAAAACATACTAAAGAATAAAACTTCAAAATAACACAAATTACTTACATAAAATTACTTACATAAAATTACTTACATAAAATTACTTACATAAAATTACTTACATAAATTACTTACATAAATTTACTTACATAAAATTACTTACATAAAATTACTTACATAAATATACTTACATAAAATTACTTACATAAAATTACTTACATAAAATTACTTACATAAAATTACTTACATAAAATTACTTACATAAAATTACTTACATAAATTTACTTACATAAAATTACTTACATAAAATTACTTACATAAAATTACTTACATAAAATTACTTACATAAAATTACTTACATAAAATTACTTACATAAAATTACTTACATAAATACCTCGATATCTACCTTTGTCTTTCTCTCTTGTATTTAATAAAAGGGTGGATTAATCACCCTCTCTCTCTCTCTCTCTCTCTCTCTCTCTCTCTCTCTCACACACACACACACACACACACGTACACTTGTGCCCGATATTATTCATACCCCTCGGATCTTTGAGATTTCTATAAGAATATTGCTCAAACCAGAAGATAGACAATATTAAAGGGATTTCAAACAATAAATCAAGCATAAGCATTTAATTTAAACTCAACAAATAAATAAATTATGCAAGTTTGAAGCATTATACTAAGAAAAACAATAATCGCACTAGTTCAAAATTATTCATACCTCTCTTACTAATAGTCAATAGCATGCCCTTTATTCTTAATAACTGCCTGTAACCGTTTTGGATATTTATCAACAAGGTTTTTACAAGCATCAACACTGATTTTTGACCATTCTTCAATGCAGTAGTTCTCTTAATCCCTCAAATTTCTAGGTTTCCGCTTTTTAACCTCAGTTTTCAATATGTGCCAGAGGTTTTCGATAGGGTTCAGGTCAGGACTCTGGCTAGGCCATTCCAAAACATTAATGTGATTATCCTCAAACCATTTCTTGACTATTTTGGCAGTATGTTTTGGATCATTATCCTGTTGAAGGACCCAGTTTGGTCCTAAATGGAGCTTCTCCGCATCCTGTCTAATGTTTTTCTGGAGTATCTCCAAATATTGCTCCTTCTTCATGGTTCCATCTATCCTGACCAAACTACCTGGCCCACTAGCCGAAAAGGAGCTCCAAAACATTAGGCTACCACCACCATGTTTCACCGTGGGTATGGTGTTCTTTGGGTTGTAAGCTTCTCCTTTCTTCCTCCAAACGTAAGAAGCATCCATATGGCCAAACAATTCAATTTTTGTTTCGTCAGTCCACAAAATACTTGAGAAAACGGACTCTGGAGAATTCACATGGGTCCTAGCAAACTTTAGACGTGCTGCAAAGCGTTTTCCGGTGTGCAATGGAGTCCATCTTGGTCTTCTTCCTTTCAGACCATTTTCATGCAGAGTCCTTTGCAATGTTTGCCTTGATATTTTTATGCCAGAAGACTCCAGATTTTCTAAAATGTCCTTAGTAGTGGTGGTTGGATTTGCATTAACACTTCTTACAATATTCCTGGTGGCTCTAGCAGACAGTTTCCTTTTCCTTCCTCTACCAATCAAGTTGTTTGTTGTGTGGTGGCTCTGTAATTTTTTGATGATGCTCTGTACTGTTGCTGTAGGGACCTCAAATTTCTTGGAAATTGACTTGTAACCTAAACCATCCTTATGTGAATTCACAATTTTAGTCCTAAGATCATTACTAAGCTCTTTTTTCTTCCCCATTCTAATAATTTTTATTCTTTTATTGGTTTTCAGTTGATATCATTTTAATTTCTGAAAAATGCAAAAAACGAAATGAAATTAATCAAAGGTTGTATAAAAGCATTCAAAAAAAGAATCAAACAGGAAACAAACAGTCAGAAACTCGATTAATACTGAAAAAATAAGGGGGTATGATTATTTTTGAACATTGCAGATTTTATAAATAGCTGTATATATCTTTTATTACAAGTATCCCGAGATTTTAAAATGACGAAAATGATCAGAAGAGGTTTATTAAGAATATGTATCAATATGGACGTAAACAATAAATTCTTACAAAGTTACACCTAATAAACTCAATTTTCAAGAGGGGGTATGAATAATATCGGGCACAAGTGTATATATATGATGAGAAATATGGAAATAGTATTCCGACAAAATAGAGAAATAAGAAGGATACCATAATACGGTTTGTTCATTTTTATTTCTCTCTCTCTCTCTCTCTCTCTCTCCATATATATATATATATATATATATATATATATATATATATATATATATATATAAATATGTGTATGTATGTATGTTTGTATGCATGTGCGTTTGTATGCCTCACAAAACTTTCGACACAGGTCACAGATTTTCGCCAGATAGGTATAATTTTAAAGATCCAACCTTCCCCCGACAAATATTGAAAAATTTTCAAAAAATATTAATTCCTTCACCCTAAAATCATCAGTTTTGTACAGGGAAGGGTACCGAAAAAGTCGTTCCTTCATTTTCTCTGCTCCTGCTATACGATAATGACGTCATGTTTGACATAGAAAACGTTCGCGTTAGTTTCAACCACCTCGAAGTGTTTTTAAAGGTTTAATTTTATCCGTTATAAAGTGTATGTCTCTTTAGCGTAGGGGTAACGTGTATGTGTGTGTGCGTGTTTTATTTTTTTATTACCGTTTCATCTGTTTGGTTACATATGTTTAAGATGTTGGACCATGTTTACGATCTAACAGCCTCGTCAAACCTCACAGAGACTTCTGTAAGGTCTGACAGGGCTTTTATATATATATATATATATATATAAAAATATATATTTATATATACTGTGTTTATCATATATATACATATATATATATATATATATATATATATATATATATATATATGATAACCCTCACACACATATATATATATATATATGCGTGTGTGTGTGTGTGTGTGTGTGTGTTTGTGTGTGTGTTAAAACCATTTATTTATTAAACCACTTTAGTTAATTACTGTCAATATCTTTAACAATATTACATATTTATAAAGAGAAAGTAAAATAAAACCACGAATAGAGAAATATATATTTATTTATATCATGTTGGAATAGTATTCCGATGCGTCCCATTATACACGCATGCAAGCATATATATATAGATATATGTACTATATATGAAAATATTTTCACTAATACGCTTAGACCTAAATGTTTCATATGCATTTTTATTTTTATAATTCCCCTAATTTTAAGTTACCCAATCAAATCAAATCAAATAAAGTAAAGTGTCGGCCGTCATTCTCATGGGTATCAGCCATGAACAGAAATCCACAGAAATGTTGTCACTTTGATCGAAATGAAATATATGTATCTACGTACGCTGTCTTTTGTTGATTACATCATGTACCTATAGCACAGGAGACATATCTATAATTCTAGAAAGAGTTGTAAAAGACAAAGGAACTGCTACTCTGACGATCTTGTGTGTTTAATATATTCTTTAGTAATAAAAAAGTGCGTATTAAAAAACATTCATTGACCTTAATAAATTTGTATAAGAAGCAATAGTATATAATTACTAAACTGAGGCAGGTTAGAAGGCGGAAGGGGTGGCGTTGTTACTTTCACTCTCCAAGATGCCTAAACTAGTTCCTTGTTTTGCAAAGTGCCAGGAAAGGGAGAATGGTAGATGGTGTAAATGAGACAGTAAAAGAGAAAGCGAATCAAAGATGAAAGACGTAGGAAGTCAACCCACCGAGTCTTGGAAAAATAATGAAATATCGAAAAAAAAAAAAAAAAGAAGAAAAACTCGCGAAAAAAAATCGGATATTCCTAAACTCAGACAAACAATGCTATTGGTTGTCTTCAAGGGATAAAATAAGGGAAAAGGGTGAAAAATAGGGGGAAAAAAGGTCGAGGGAGATACAGGATGATGTAGAATGGGTTGATAAAAGATAAAATCAGCAAAGCGAAATAAAAAAAATACAAAAAAGGAAAGAGAGAAGAGGACATGGAGTTAACGCAGGGTGACGAAGAGGAGGGTCAGTAGGTGTGGTGTCATCCCTTATCGGTCTGTGATACGATAATAAAGATGGTCACGATGACAGGCACAATGACAGGGGACAAAGTAGTAAGAGGGACGGGTTGAGAGTGGGGTTACTGTAAAGGAGAGAGCAAATGAATTGGAGAGACTGGTCGGCGATGATGCGGTTGCCATCGCCATTGTCGCAGCATTACTTGCCAGGGTCTAATCAGGGGGGTCGTCGAAGTATATTGGTTGGTCCTGGGATGGGGTGTGGACTTCAGACTTAATTCAGGCTTCTCCTTTCTTTCTATGGATAGCCATAAATGCGGGAGGAGAATGAATGGATAAAAACGGAGGAGTAAATGAACAAGACCTAATAAAAATGGTCATAAGATGAAGAAAATGGCGATAAAGAACAAATCTGGCCGGCATTGGAATAAATGATCTTATTGGGGAAGGAAGACTGGAATAGAAAGGAGTTCTATTCTGCGAGCAATTAATTTAATTTCAACTGTTTTGTTGTTGCTATTATTATTATTATTATTATTATTATTATTATTATTATTATTATTATTGATTGCTGTTGCTATTATTATTATTATTATTATTATTATTATTATTATTATTGATTGTTCTTGTTGTTTTTGATTGTTGTTGTTGATACTACTACTACTACTACTACTACGATTACTACTACTACTACTACTACTACTACTAATAATAAAATAACATTCATAACATTATTACTATTTTTCTAATAATAATTCTTATTATAATTACCGTATATTTCGGCGTATAAGGCAACGGTCAGATAAGACGAGGTGCCAATTTGGAGTAAATTTTAATAAATTTATAATATATCAGTTGTGTAAAACGACTGCTAAATGATGTAACTATGTTTTTTTTAGCCGAGGCTGGAGATTGCAACACCAATATCTTATGAAATATTGGTGTATAATGATGGGTCGTCTTATACGTTCAAATATAGGGTGGTAGTAGTAGTAGTAATAATAATAATAATAATAATAATACTACTACTACTAATAATAATAATAATAATTGTTTGTTTTTTTCTGGAATTCGTAATATACTGAAAAAAAAAAGGAAAATCTCTTGCAAAAAATATTTTAAGCGATTAATGGGAATCTGTAGGTATTATAACAAAATCTCAACAGTTGAATTATTGTTGAGTTATTTCCATATTTTTGTTGATATTGTTACCGAAACCGGGACGCGAGAAAATCTCTCCTCAGTTAACAATAGATGAAATTAGTCTTTATATTAAACATTTAAGAAGAATACATATACCCTAAACCTCTACCCCTGGTCTTTCTTGCGCCACTGCTAGATGTATCGCGTTTTATGTAGACGTTATTTATTTGTTTTTGTTTGCGATACTTTTGAATGAATTCAATTATTTATACGACAGTGCATTATTATATTTTAAACAATATATACGCTGCTCCCCAATTGGGGGTACCAAATTGGTAAACTGGAAAATTATTCTCAATACACATTTAGGTAAACATGTCAAAATACATAAATAAACTGCGTACAGTAGTAAAGCAGCATTCATATAAACAAATGCTTCATTAGGTATTTAAGCCCAGGTTTAAATGAGATGAAATTGCGCACTTTCCACTCCACCATTTTTGAGTGACCTGGGTTTAAAAACAAATGCCACTACATTATCGTGCATGCTTGCTCGCGCTAATACCCACAGAAAATAAAGATAATCTGTTTTACCTTACTTAGTTAGAGTGGTTAGTTGCAAAGTAAATAATAAATAAAAGCATGAGAGATTTAGTGTATGAGTGAAAAATGTACTCATTAAAAATAATATATGTGCCGCTTTCCATTTGGGGGTAACAAACTGGTCAAAGGGAAAATTATTCCCAATTCGCATTTAGATAAAAATTCACTTCCATATAAATAATTGAATTCATTCAATAAGTATCCCTAACAAAACCACACACACACACACACACACACATGTATATATATATGTGTGTGTGTGTGTGTGTGTGTGTGTGTGTGTGTGTGCGTGTGCGCGCGATTCCTCCATAATATGCAAGATTTCCGGGATTAACAGTGATTAATTATGGTAATTCAATCATTGGTAAGTTTACAAGGGGGGTAATTCAAATGAAAATAATGGATTTTAAAATCAACAGAGATTTTTATTATAGATTTTTATTATAGATATATAATGTTTGCGGGATCGCATACACTTTACCAATGAGCTATTTGTGACGTAAGTTTGGACGAGAGAGACAAATGAAATATCCGTTTTAACGAGATATCAGAATGTTTGTATACGTTATGCATCGTTTCACTATTTTTTATTATCTTGGCTGCGCCATTCTTTGAAGTCAACATCTTCATTTCTCTCCTTTCTACATACTCTCCCGCTCCCCGATCAATCCATTCTCATCCTTTTTGCAAAAACGCACGCCTCATTTCCTTAATGTCATCCCAACATATTGTTTCTATGCTTGCCTCTCACTAAACTACCATACATCCCTAACCCAACTCTCTTTTTTCCGTGAGGTACCCCAACCCCCGCACACATTACAACGAGATTCTTCTTTATTAGTTACGGAAGACGCTAATAATGTGGAATGTTTCTCTAGCTCTTCGGAAGACCAGCCCATAGTCTAATAATGGTGCAGAGAATTGAATGTACACTCAATGTCATATGTTACGCATTTCAACTAATTTCTCGCGCGGTTTTTCTTTTCGTTTCACCATCTTCTTCTCGCTAATGTTATGTTTTACTATTTACTTATGAATAAATTTAACGGACCTCCAATGTTAAAAATAAAATAATTGGAATATTAGGAAACTTACGTTTCCTTTATAATAAATTGCCACTTCCTTTTGTGATTACCTTCTACCTCTTTCTCACGCTATATATATATATAGTAATTGTCTGTATTTTTGAGATGATGTGTTTTCATTGATTGAGACTGTCGGACTGACTTCCTCATCTTGGTTGTTATAGTCACAAGGTTTCGGCCGTTTTGCCCTCCGGCCTTCATCAGGTGTTTTGTATCTGGGGAACCGTTTGTTAGGAGTCTCGAACCCAACCTTTATTATTATTACGGGAGTACCGTGTTCGGACTCCAGCTAGGCTCTGGGACATAGTTGCTGATTCTCTGTTTTGAATGTTACTTTTCACTGCCTTCGTTCAGGATTGAACTCAGCACCTTTGGGTAACTGTAAACATCTAGGACCACTCGGCCATATGTCACTACGACTATATATATATATATATATATGTATGTGTGTGTGTATGTGTGTGTGTGTGTTTCTGTGTGTGTGTCTCTGTGTGTTTATTTGTCATCTTCATGTCCTATGTAATCTAACTTCCTAGAGTGCCGCTAAAATTCTATTTAATTTCCATCGCTAACTATAACTACGCTGTTGTCACAGTGATCACTCGACATTCATTAATCCTTATCCTCGAGTGGCCTTAGAGTTAATATAAGAGATGATTTCCTTGTAAAAAGAAAACAAAATGTACGTAACAAGTCATATTTTTTTTTACCTAATTATAATTATCTTCTGTTATTTATTATAGTTTAAACATAACATTAGTATTTGTTAATTCCTATACTGATAATGATTTTCCTGATTTTTGTCTTTTTTCGCATTTTTTTTATCCCCATAGTCAGCACTTTTCCTTCCCCACCCTTTGTCTGACATCTACAATATATTTTATTGATTTTTTTGTGTTCTATTATTTTGTCTTTGCCTTTTTGTAAATAATCTATTCTTTCGTTTTTCTCTCATCAAAATCCTTATTTCATTTTTAATTTCTTATACTTTTACCCTTTTCTTTGATTTCTCTTGTTTATTTTCTTTCCATTGTTTTTGCTGTTCTTACTATGTCGCTATGTTTACCCCTTTTTTTTTTTGCATTCTGGCCGTGCCACTTTTCTTATTCATCGTTCTTTGTGCTTGCCTTCTTGACCATCGCGTCAAACTGACTTCCGCCATCTTCCCATGCTTGTATCGTTCATTGTTTTTATGTTAATATCTATCGGTTTCGTGCCGATTCTTTATATTTTTTTGTTTTGTATCCTTCTGCTTCCTTACTCATGCACTCATCTACTCTCATTGAATCTTAATGATTATTACCAAAAAATCCCTTACCTCTTTTTCGCTTCTTCCACTAAAGCTGTCTGTTTAATTACACCAGTTATGTTGGCCACGGTTAAAGTTGATTCCCCAGCCTCTTCTTTAAGATAGGATAAAAGGTACACAAAGACGAACTAGAAAAATGGCTTAAGAGATATGCATCAGTCAGATCTGTCTACAGACAGGCCGTCCACACCATAGACGCGATACAGTTCGCTCTGGCCTTTTCATTAAGAACATCTCATAATGAGCATTGTGATAATATTTATAGCCATCATCACTCGACTGTTCCTGTACAGAGAGTGAATAAAGAAATAACTATTTACAAAAAATGAAATATGAAAATAGTCGCCACCTTAACAGAAAAAGAAAACCAACAGATCTCCTGTTTTCTGGAAATGGTTCGTTGGTTTCACCGTCTTACTAACGCGATTGTAGAATGTCTTTGTCCACCAAAAATCGTTCAGTTTATCAGCTATTATTGCGTTGAATAACATTTCTACGCCTTACATGTCGTACTCTTTCTTGGTGTCAATCGCTTCCTTTCTAAATTCATCAGTTTGTTTGTGTCAATTATAATAGATACAGTATATAGAAAAAAATACACACGCATATACACACATATATAAGTATAAATAAATAAAACTTATGTATATATATATATATATATATATATATATATATATATATATATATATATATATATATATAAACATTATTTTATACCAACAATATTGTGGTCTACAGACGGACAGTTTTACAAAAGAAAATTTTGCTTGTGGAAGTTTCGTTTAGTTTTAGGCACAGATTGAGAGAAATAGAAACTGTAAACCGTGGTTGTAAGTAGACGAGAGCTTGTTTTGAATGTTTTACAGGGACGAGGTAAATAGAATCTTGGTAGAGCACGGCTATGACTTGTTACGTACATTTTGTTTTCTTTTTACAAGGAAATCATCTCTTATATAAACTCTAAGGCCACTCGATCACTGTGACAACATCGTAGTTATCGTTAGCGATGGAAATCAAGTAGAATTTTAGCGGTACTCTAGGAAGTTAGATTACATAGGACATGAAGATGACAATTGTTTATCTGGAAAGCAGACTAGAAGTACAGTTTAGCAGGTGGTCAATTCTAGGAAATACGCTTTGTATTCTCCCTTTTTTTCAATTGTCTTATTTATTTAGGCTATAAGCTGAGTATGGTCAGCCACACCAGCTGTAAACATTCACCCACTTTTATTGACTCCAGCCGAGAGCTCTTTTCAAGATCCTACTTACCCATTCAAGTGCAACAATTTGAAGCTCTCTTGTACTTGGCCCAACAGAAATATTGGTTAGATATGCTTTAATGTTCTTCTTTATAAGCCTAGTGGCATTTATAATAACTGGTATCTCCCTATGATTCCAGTTTCTCTTCATATCATATATTAGACCTTGATATTTCCTGTGTTTATTTCTGTGTGTCTCTGTATGTGTTGTCGTCTGGTGTGTGTGTGCGCGCGCGTGTGTGTGTGCTAGCTTTTGTAATTATAGTTGTTCTTACAAACACTTCATTACTCTTTTGGCATGATCCGCCTTCTGCTCTTTTCAAGTCAAAACGACTTACAGGTCGATCGATGTCGTCGGGACAGTCGCAATCAATAATACAAATGTTCCTGCCTCGAATAACTTACACACTTTTTGTAACAGCAGACTTCGAAAGTATTTTATTGACGTCCGTTGGCAGCCATCAAAATGCATTGTCTGCTCAAGCTCATATTATACAACCCTTCTTTTTACTACCAATTCGATCACGACCTGTCTTACCCTCTTCTCTCGTCATTACTCCATTTCCCCCTATTTGCTGTATAATGCAAGGTTATATCAAGCTGAAAATGGCGTCTAATACAGCTGTGCACTAAAATGTTATAATGAACACTGTGTCTTGAAATGTTATCCTTAGAATAACAAAGAGAAAAGTATCTCATTCTCTTTTCTGGTGGCACATTTATAAAACGTATCGTTCGTGGCACGTAGCCCAACAAGTCATATATATTGTTCAAGTTTTGTGGATAAAAATTAACAATATTGCGTAGATAGATATGTATTCTATATGAACATATTAAAATCAATTTAGACTAATGATAGCACGTTCAATTGGATTTGTCATGTTACGCTATGTAAAATAATTTTTAAATCATAAAACAATAAGCACTAAAAATCAAAGCACATAATTATTTGAGAACGTTATGCATATAGTTTTTCACCAGTGGAAATAAACTGCCCTGTTCTTTAAGAAAGCTTCTATATTCTAAGACTGACGGATCAAAAATAAAAGAAATATATTCAAGAATTTGTAAGGGCTGCTTATTCTAAAGTTAAGGACTTTTCCACCTTCAGAAATGATCTGACATTTCATTAAATTCTCTGCGTATACAAAACTGTTGTATTTGTTCTTAAAGCCACATCATGAGTTTTTTTTTGTTTACTTATATTCACCCCAAACATGGCACAATGCCATTGAGGGATTATTATGAATTAGGAACCTATAAGGACACAGTAATAAGGGAGTTGAGCAGCAGGATATATGTTCCGATTACATTTTCTGACTACAAGATTCATTGGAAGATGTCGACGACAGGAAAATGTGGAAACGTTGATTGAACAACGTAGACTCTTTACAATATATATATATATATATATATATATATATATATATATATATATTTGTTTGGGGGTGTATATGTATGTAGATGCGTGTGTATATACATGTTAGTGCATATATATATATGTGTGTATATATGCGTCTAAGTATATATGTGTGTATATATGTGACTGTGTATATATATGTGTATGTGGGTGGTTATGTTTGTATAAATGTGTGTGCATGCATGTACATACATATTTATATTTGTGTCTGTATACGTATATTACTGTTTGTGTGTTTGTTTGTTTGCTTGTTTGTTTGTGTGTGTGTGTGTGTGTATGTGTGTGTGTATGTGTGTGTTTGTATAAAACACATTATTAGCAAATTGTAAAAACTGCCGGCCATGGTTTAATGCAAGAACATCGCGAAGTGCCACCCTGAGCCATTTCCAACGTATATGCTTGTATGAAGTAATCATATATACTTTTACTAAGGAGCGTGAAATTTTGCGACTGGCCACTAGTCGGAAAGGAAACAACATTTAACTGAAAAGAAGAAATGATGCAAGCTGAACCGATGTTTTGGTCGGTCGTCCGAGTGTCAGCGTAAAGGAAGATAATATCTCCCGATGTTTAATACAGTTAATATCAAGCAGAATCGGATTTTGATATGATCACGATGTTACGTCGTTCGGTTCGGAATGAAAACGACGTCAAGATGTGGGTCGGTGAACACATTTTCACAGGGCTTTGTCTTTCGGCGGAGCCGATAAAATTAATGTCACCGGAGGAGAGGACTTCAATAAGATAAGCTGTCAATGATGGCTGCACTCAGACGGCGAAGGTGAGTTTAATAGCTTTGTAAGGTGATAACAGATGAGAAGATAGACTGGAAACTATTGCGAGAGAAAGACGCCGGACTTGCTAATGTGTAAATAGTGCATTTAAGAGAGATGAAATGCGGCATGATATAAAAGAGCGCAAAGAAATAGAGCGGAGGCGTACGGAGTGGTGATGACGGGAAGGTGGAAAAGAAACGAAAGATTGGGGTCAAAAATAAAATAAAAGATAAGCCCGAGACTACTCTGTTTCAATATTCTGTTTTATTTTAGCAATATATATATATATATATATATATATATATATATATATATATATATATATATATATATATATATATATATATATCTATATATATATAAATACAGGGTGACCAAAAAACAAAGCAAAAGCTAAATGGACGCCATCTAGAACATATGCTGTAGAACGGATAAAAAAAAGCCCAAAGACTAGTATTTTGATGTGATGTTTTGAAAATAATAAACTAGTTGTGACCAAGGTTTCATTTTATTCGGACAAAACACTAAGAAACATGGCCTAATTAGAGTTGGGGCCCGTTTTTTGGGTCACCTAATATATATTTATACATATATATATATATATATATATATATATATATATATATATATATAAATTTCCAGTTTGGTATCTAGAGACGCATTAATTTACTGGGAGAGATGAAGCCCTAGTGTTAATTAAGAAATGCATCAAAGAGAAGGTAACTTCGATGCAAATACCAGCGTTGTACTGTATGCTTTGTCTTGTGGCAGTCATTTGCACCACAAGGATTAGCAGTAAAAGAAGAAAGTGTGGTTGTTCTACACAAAGCCTTCACCACTATAAAAGAATATATATAAAAAAAAATCATCTGTCTTGATTTCCAAATAACTTAGTTCTTGTGTCGGAAGATCACATGTCGAAATCAACAGAAAAGTCCATCATATATATATATATATATATATATATATATATATATATATATATATATATATATATGTGTGTGTGTGTGTGTGTGTGTGTGTGTGTGTGTGTGTGTGCGTGCGAAAGTATATAAAAATAGTAAGGCGTATTCACGGATTTAAACATGTTCATATTTCGCCAGGAGTCCTAACTAAACATGTAACTGTGTTATGTAATGGATGGTATTATTTTTGAAGGTACCAAATATGTGAGTATGTTACGTTGTTCTTATTTAGACGACTTATATATTTATTGTTGTAAGAGTCTTAGAGTGATAGAGACAGTCTTAGGAGTATTCATATTGTTTAGTGTTCATAAGTCTTAGAATGTTCATGTTTGTGGAGATAGCATATTGGAGACATAAACAGGTATATATAAAGAGAGAGACGATTCTGTATACATATAATTGACAATGTACATGTTACTACAAGAGAGCCTAGCCTGTAATTCAATGAGAGGAGATTTTTGAATATCTTGATAGATACACTGAGAGATAGTGCGTTTGACATTTACGTTGACAGTTGTACATATAATATAAACACGTTACCTTTCTCGTTGTAATGATGAACACAGAAAGACGACAGTTATAAAAAAACATGATGATCATTTATTCTTCGACCGGTCGGAAATGATTCTGTATTTCAGGGATTCACAGTTGTTACATGGTTATCTCTAAACCCTCTCACTTTCAGAGGGAGCCTTGACTCTAACCGAGAATTAGTCTTAACCTCTCTGCTTCTCTGACTAACTCCTCCTAACTAACTTCGAACTCTTTCCTATATTGAGAAATTATACATATGGCTGGTCAACGTGACTACAACTCACGTGTTTCCAATATACACGATTTGCACGTTTTGAAACCATTTCTGATTCTGACGACTAGGAAATTTCCCATTCTCTTTGTTGTTTTACAAAGGAATTGTACCTACTTGATTCTATAACCCATATTTTATTATGCATTCTTTCTAAGAATGTGAATAGTTTCCAGCCAAATCTGTATTTATTAAATATTTTAACAGAATCAACAATTTACTGGACATTCCATTTATAATAACATTCAGTGTTTATTTTACCTTATGATTGGAATTCTCAATTCCGAGTCTAGCTTCGCAAGTTCGAATCCTTGACTATCCTATTTCATATTTACATTTTAGTAATTCCCTATTTTTTTTACTTACATGAAAAGAGGACAGTCCTTATCATCTAACAAATTTTCATAGATCAGCGAAGACTGATTAGAATGTTTATAGAATATCATTTATATAAAAGCTCTACAGATGTATTCGGCACTTTAAAAGTAATACCAATTTTTCGTTTATGTTATCAATACACGTGGACTTAATCAGACGGATCAGAATGTTCTCGGTCCAAAAGTGACTATGGTATTTAAATTAGCCACAAAAACTAAAACGAAACCTGTAATAATACAAATGCACCATTCAAACAATTCTCTTATGTGAATTATCTGTTTTATGTTTTTTTTTGTTTTTTTACATTTTCATCCCAAACAAGGCACATTGCCACTTTGATGTAAGGAGCTACTATCAGGGACATAAGATACAGAGGTACTTTGTAGGGAGTTGGGCAGCAAGATTTCAGTTCACATTAAACTTCTGCATGTCAGTACAGTTAGGGAAGCAGAGACCGAGAAGAGAGTTCCAAAGTCTAGCAGTTCTGGGGGAGAAGGCTCTCTTACATTTAGGGATCTTTACTGGAGGGGTGTAGCTGCTAGTCGGGTGTGTCGGGGGTGTTTACGTCGAGTGGGGACACAAGTGCTTGCAGTTCGTCAGAGTATTCAGCATTAAAATACTTGTAGAACAGGCAGAGGGATGCAACATTTCGCCGATAGAACAGAGGCTAAAGCTTAGATGATAGTTCAGGACCTATGAGGTTGGCGACTCTCTTTTGAACCCTAGGAGCGAGAGACTAGTAGTGAATGCACCAGCCCGAATGTGATTACCATAAATATATTTCGATAAATAACTACTTTGGTATACTCGCATATTGAACACTGTTGAGGTAAATAGTGAAAATCGATACATAAGATATATCTGCTCATATTATTTCACGTTTCTTTTCTTTTCTTTTTTTTTTTGATAAGAACCCTTTTCGTCGCCTTTTATACGCCGTCGATCTATGTCTTATATCTCGGCATTATCTCTTTTAATTAAGGTGGAGAAAACAGAAATATTCCTATTCATTTGCTCGTATTGAATTCACGCAATTTTCGTTATTCTTGCTTTCGTACTATATCATCGCTCCTTTCCAGACAACACTTTCTTAAGGCGCTATCATTGATGCACCCTTGCCATCGATAACAAACAGTAAATGGGGTTAACAACATTAACCACGTTTGTCTTTGGCTGCAAGTTCCGAGGAAAATATACGCCATTTTATTTTTTGACCTTTTTTTTTAAAAGACAACATAAAAAAAAAACATGTCATGAAACGCCGTTTCGAATTGTTGTTACTATCATTCAAACGGGTTGATTAGAAAAGCCAAGAACTGTTTTTTTTTAAATTAAGTTTTCTTTTATACAAACTTAATATATCTCAATGTGGACGATTATGTTACCTTTTGGCTCGACAATAACGATGGTATTTTTCGCTTGCAACAAAACAGTATTAGTCACCTGACTTGAGGACGAACAACTTGAAGTAATAAGACGAGTCGAATTAAAAAAGCCATCTTTTTTTATAAAAAGAAGCACATGGCTTATTTTTTGTTTTATATTATGCAGGCCAAGAAAACAAAATTGTGTGTTGTTATCGTAGCTTATGTGTTTTTACTTTATTCCTCTTTTAATTTATAATACACTAGCGGGGGCACCCATCGTTGCTAGGATGTCGAGAGGTAGCGTAAGAATGATATTGAGCAACGCACAGAAAAAAATTAGACGCAGCCCTAGTGGAGAGAGATGTGAAAATTTTTTTTCAAGATACGTGACAATCAGTTTAAGCGATCTTGAAAACAATTCAGTTTTTGTTTTAAAAGGAAAACAAATCACATAACTTAGACCTCGAAATAAGAAACATGTTATGACAATTTAAATGTTAAAACTTAAAAAAAAAAGCGGTTAAAAAATAGAACAGCGTTGTGTTAGCTCGAACGTGAAAACTAACAGGTTATGACCTGACCTCGTTACCCACTGCCCCAGGACGCTCTCGGCGAAAAAAAAAAACAACAAAAACAAAACACACACAGTTTTTTTTTATTTTTTTTTTTTAATTTAAACTGGTTCCAGAATGAATGCCTGCCGCGAATGCGTACTCATCGAAGTCGTCTAACAAGGAACGGTTTTTTCCGACCTTCAATGTTATAAACGTTTATTTCTATACGAAAGAATTAAGTTTTTTTTTCTAATTCTCGCATATTTTTCGAGCGAGACATGGTTCTTTCAGATGGTACCAGTCTAAGCCCGGCCCGATTCGGATGAGCAAAGTTTTGGGGAGACATACAAACACACATACACACATGCACGCACACAATTTTGTTTTTATATATAGAGAAAATGTTGTTAATTGTTTCGAGTGATTCTCTGAGAATTGGCAAAATATAAACGACTTAGCGATGAAATTTAAAATCATCGTTAATCAGCGCAATGAAAAGGGAATTGCTTCGAATATAACTCAATCCCATGACTAATCTATTTCTTTACACGTGATTCTGTGTTATTAAAAATATATAAACAGCTCTGGAAACATATTTATTAACGCGGATGTGATTAAAGAATACATTATTTACTATAACGATATGATATGTTTTACATATATGAACTGAAACATTTTATGAAAACAACATTTATATGAACATTGTAGACGTGAAAAAAGGGTGATTTTGTTGACTATTTGGGCCTATGTACTGCTGCAGTCCTTTTAAAATAAGGGAAGATGCTAACTCGTAATTCGTTCAGCTTTTCCGTTTTTTTTTTTTTTATAAAAGTGATAGAATTCGGGAATGGATTAAACCCAAATAAGCACGTCGTTGTTAAAAATCGAGTTCAATAAAAGAAATAAGGTTTAGTATAAAATGGAAAGAGGAAAAATTATATCCGTTGAAAGAGAATTCTAATTTAAACCAAGAAGTTTGTACGAGGAGTTAAAAGCATCGTATTTCCTAAAGTTTACACGCCATACCTTCCCCACAAATTAATACACATGCATAGTTGATAATGCAATACATAAGTTTATAGCGATCTCCACTGAACACTAGAATACAACGTAGCTTTTGATTCTCTGCTTCTCACTGTCTCCTCTCTCGCTCTCCCCTCATACATATATATATATATTTGATTATTTTTTTTGGAAAAAGAAATCCAGCAGAGTGCTCAATTAAAACAAAAATCCGAAATATAAGAGCGTATTTATATTTTGTGTACAGAAAGTTGTTAGATGAGACAAATCATTGGTACCGTCGGTTTCAAGCCCGATAGGACCGTTTAAGATATCCTTATCAAGCTCTCTTCAGCCAATATTCGTCTCGCCGTCGGTTTCAAGCCTGATAATGAGTCTCATTTAACAACTTTCTGTACACAATATATATATATATATATATATATATATTGTGTACAGAAAGTTGTTAAATGAGACAAGTCACACACACACACACACACACATATATATATATATATATATATATATATATATATATATATACTTCATTTTACGTGATTACATTTTACTTACGAAAGATCTCAGAAATCAAGAGACCCTTTTCTCGAGCTAACAATTTATTTCTATATGAAATACGTAGAGATACAAATGTTCAATCAAAATTTTCCTCTGCCTCTCAAACGGAAAGAGGCGAAGAACACTGTTTCACTCCTCATTTTTTAAATATTATATTGATGTCTTCAGAAGACGAAACAAGCTTTTTATTAATGAATAAATGAAATTAAATTATCTTACACACACTCACGCAGACAGACATATATGTGTGTGTGTGAGCGTGTCTGTGTATAGATAATACGGATTTTATATCTAAAAATGGAAAAATATACCTGTATAACTAATCTAAAATCTGTACGGCTAATAATCACTGACGATAGATCTATACATAATAGAAAGTAACCCGTCTAAAGCAGACTATGACAGTAAGAATAAGCCAGTTAGTTCCTTTGAGAGCGAAGAAAACTAACCAGAAAACTGTAATCATAAAAATGCATCATTCAAGCAATTCTCTAATTCTAAGAATCTCATTTTTTGTATACTTCTGTTACAAATCACTTGCATATATTTATTGTTTATACTTTATATTTAAACTTATAAACTGTGCTTTTAAACGGAGGCTTATTCCGTTCTATACATTTCAATTTATTATAGATTTTATTGCTTCTTAAAAAATGAAACAACTTAAAGCCGTTGTTTCCACTGCGCCGGTCGTATGCAAAAATGGCGTCAATGTGAATCTTTGTGCGCTTTTCACGATCCTCGTTCTCTTCATTGTATTGTCATTCAAGTCGCAGTAATTGCTCGGCAGTCCCATTTAATTGGTTCGAATGTGCATCTCTATAACCGACAATCTTTCATCAAATGTTTACTGCACGCAAACTTGTGTTTGACATTTTCGTCTTCACATATTTTCTTCTTTCTTTCTTTTTCTTCTTTCTTTCTTTTTCTTCTTTCTCCATTCATCTTTCTTGTCAACGAGGTCACAGATAACCCATGGCGCTCGGTGACGACAACCAACCAACGAAATTGGATGACAATTCGCTGATCAAATTAAACCAAAAATGCCTTTCTCTCTCTTTTTTTTTGAGCGATCCTTATTATATTTTCTCCGATTTACTTTCGCCGAGAATTCCTACTTTCTTTGTCAGTATCTATTGTTTCCTTTTCGTTTTAGTTATATCTGTTACACGTCCAAAATGTCTCAGTTTCCTAGTTTTATATGAAGGTATATTAATATATTCTATGGTATAACTTAATTCTAGATGCAAAGACAATAAACAAACGAGAACAACAGCTCACTCACACACATACACATATATAGTGTTAAAAATTATTAACTATCAATTAGATGATCGAAGGTTCCATTCCTGGTTCGGAGTAATGCTAGTCTAACCGTATTAAAGTATTAAAGTGCTTTGATACAATCAAACAGTCAATCTGTAGATAGGTATATATATATATATATATATATATATATATATATATATATATATATATGTGTGTGTGTGTGTGTGTATCTATATATATATGTGTGCGTGTATGTGTAAGTGCGTGTCAGTGCGCGTGATATGACACGAAGCGTGGTTGATCAACGTTGTATAAAAATCATGCTATAATATGAATACATGTTAGAGCATTGGTATTAGTTAGTCCTTCCTTTGACCCTCCTCTACATTCACGAAAAAGAATCAAAATAGTATAATGTACTTTGATAAGCAAAAAATTAGCACGTAATTTAAGGCGGGCTTTTCTGAGCGTACTGGTTAATGGCTCTAAAGTCTGTGGTTGTGGGTTCAAATCCTGTGAAAATCAGACACAACGATGAGCAATTGTGACGGCGAAACACGAATTAGTCGATATATATATATATATATATACATATATATATACACGCATATATACATATACATATATATATATATATATATATATATATATATATATGTATATATATATATGTATTATGTGAAAATGATTTATACATGACTATTATACTTGTACACACATAGTAAGTAGAATCCATTTTGGGGGATTCTGCACAATATTATAATCCAGAACATGCTATCGCCTCTGTTCCTGATTCTTTTATACAATTACTGTCTTTCGCACAAACCCAAGCACGCGCACACATAAATATATACATATGTACATGCGTACATACATACGAACTTGATTCTCTTCCTCAACTTCCGCTTCAGTTCCCCTCAGGAGACTGAAAACGTTTTAGCGCGCAAGATATTGTCTGCCATAGTGTCAGCATGAATCAGAACCATTGAGAGCTGCCTTTTGAATTCCAAGGTTAGAGCAGCTTTTTTTCTTGGACGACAAATCGACCTTGGTAGGCACGTAGAAGATATTTAACCTATACAATCAGTTGTCGATAGCAGTCATTCTTTGGAACATGTGTTATTAAGACTGCTTCACATTTTGAAATTGCTTTCAACTTGAATAAGCATTATTTGTTATAAGAGTCATTTTAACATTTAAATTAGGTATATATATATATAGTAAGTTATAAAGTATATATGGCAATTAAGCTACACTGACTATTCCGCGTTTTATCCACTCAAGGATTCTTCAGCCTGAAGAATCATAGAGTGAGTGAAACAGGGGATATTCAGTGTAGCTTAATCGTCATATATATTTTATAACTTACTAACTAGCTCTACGTACGCATTGAGCACTGTTGAAGTAAATACTTAACGTTTACGCATAAATTTATACTTTCGTATATTAATTTATGTGAGTAAATGAAGTAGTTATATATATATATATGTGTGTGTGTGTTAGAATGTTTTTATTATTTAATTAATATTTTATTTTATGACAAATGTATTTAATAGTATACACACAGTCGAAACATATACAAACCACTCCGAGAAAGTTTGAATTAGAACAAAACGAATGAAATGAAATTTTAAATATCAAGTCATTTTAATTTTTTTAAATATGGCTAGTTGAAGAATTCAATAACACGCAATACGTTTTTTAATTAACTTTTATTAAACTTAAAATCAACTAAGTCTTAATTATATATATCCATATCAGGTATAAATTAGCTTTCATTTTGTTATTTTTTCACGTTCCCTTTTCGTTGCAAGATTTCCTATAAAACGTAAATTAAAGTTTTAATATCGAAATTTCCAAGTTTAAATCTATATTCTTTTACCGACATCTGCTCTAAAACTATTTTAAAGTGTTTTTATTCTCACCTATAGGATGTAATACTTTTTAAAAGTGTTTTTTGGTACCTTTTGAGTGCAATACATCTTAAAAGTGATCACCTTATTTGGACTAAAGATCTAATAAAATTTATTATTTAGTTACCTGAGTTTTCCTTTCTTCAGTATTATTCACTTTTTATTAATAAAAATCATTCTCACTTTAATCGTGGACTTTATTATTCAAGATATTGTAACGTGGATACGTGTTCCATGTTTATTTACTGAGATGGGCTTGTGTTTTTCCAGGGAAAATACTACTAAATAAACCTTCAACTGTAACAGCCGCGTATTGACTCTTTAAATTAATCCCGTATAACCGGCGTTGAAATAGGATCTCTTTTTTAAACTACGAGGCGAGAGCGGCAGGGTATCGGTAGCAGACTATAATGACAATAAGAGAGAGAGAGAGAGAGAGAGAGAGAGAGAGAGGAGGAGGAGGATCAAGGGGTTGGGCCTAGAGAGCGAAAGAAATCACCAACGAAGTTATGCTCCCGCCGCCCCGACAATCCATTAATGACTGTCGCAAAGTTGCAGCTCTAATCGCTTTGAAGTTGAACACGCAGAGGCACACACACACACACACACACACACACACACACACACACACACACACACACACACACACACACACAATAAGCGGTTTCAGGTTAAAGCCCGTCATCCTAATTATATTGTTTGAGTGCAGACGTGATCGAAAAGTGCCCGATGTGATTACAGTACTAACAATATGAAATTAAAGTCGAAAACACTTGGAGATTGTTGTTGCCTTTGGCCGAGTAAACCCACCCCCTGTTATTATTGGTTATTAGCTATATTTACTAAGCAAAACTTAGTACGGCAATTAGGTTCATGAGAGAAAATGAGGTTAGAGACTTCAGCTGACCTATCTATCGAAGGCCCGCCTTCCTTCAGGATATTAATTACCAAGCACAATCATTGATTCGGACTCTAATTCTATCATGTATAAGCGAGTCGGTTTTCATATACCGTCTCAGTTTACGTAATAATTTCCTCTTTCTTTTCTTCTCTTTTCATCTTCTTTTTCTTCTTCTGACTTTGACATGCGCATTATTTATTACTCACTTGGAGTTTTTATGATTAGTTACTAGCAAAAATAAGTTGTGTTCCCTGGAATCTGAGTTATGTCATTATTATTATTATTATTATTATTAGTAGTAGTAGTAGTAGTATTAGTAGAAGCCGCAGAAGCAGCAGCAGTAGTAGTAGTAGTAGTAGTAGTGGTTTTTAAGGATTACTGACGCGAATATTTCGGTGCTCCCATACATAAATTATATAATTGTTTGCGCATATGAAATATTTTAAGTTCGCTATTTTTTAATGCCACGTATTTTGTTAATATTTTATAATGCCACGTATTTTCTTAATATTTTTTAATGCCACGTATTTTGTTAATATTTTTTAATGCCACGTATTTTGTTAATATTTTTTAATGCCACGTATTTTGTTAATATTTTTCGGTTATTTTTAGCATTTTCAGGTTTTATATTTTAATGCTTTTTTTTCTTTCTGATTTTTACTTTTTGGATTAGACTTTAAAAAAGTATATGTATTTAATTATTATCTAAATTTTTTGTTTTCCAGGAAGTGGACAAATCCAGCTATGGCAGTTTTTGCTCGAGTTGCTTTCGGACACAGGAAACTCCAACTGCATCACGTGGGAAGGCACTAATGGCGAGTTCAAACTGGTAGACCCGGACGAAGTGGCTCGACGGTGGGGAGAACGCAAGAGTAAACCGAATATGAATTATGATAAACTGAGTCGAGCTCTGCGCTACTATTACGACAAGAACATCATGACCAAAGTGCATGGCAAACGATACGCCTACAAGTTCGACTTTGCCGGCCTCGCCCAGGCCATGCAGCCGTCCACAGCAGATCCCACGGCTTATAAATACCAACAAGACATACTTATGTCCACTTATCACCATAACAGTAAACTTAACTTCATGAACGCACACAACCCAGCCAGTTCTGGCCTGTTCTCGACAGCATCGGGTTATTGGGCCGGGCCCGGCTCAAACATTTACCCAAATATTCCTAACCACTCCATGGCTCACCACGGACACGTAGCCTCTCATTTTGGCACATATTATTCATCATCTTGGAGTGGTTGAGTGGTCTATGAGTCAAATACAGGAATCGTAGGGGATACATACAGACAAATAAAACATAATTTATTAAAATATATCAGACACTTACAGAATTACAAACAAATTATGAGAGAAAAGATCTATCTTTTAGAAAGGTTTATTTTCTCTTTATCTTATCCACACAAAATCAGAAATCTATGCGAGCTGACCGAAACAAATTATGCTTTAAAAAAATTAACTTTATGTGACGACGAAGTGTATTGTTTATGGTTTTCTTTTTTTAATTTTAAAATCAAATTTACCGTACATCAAATTTACCGTACATCAAATTTACCGAACATCAAAACGAAATATTTAAGTAAAGAATACACTGCAATTATTTCCTCAACATCGAAAGGAGATAAATGACGAGCAGGTCAGCTCGCTAGATTTATACATCCCTTTTCAAAAAGACACAACAACATCATTAAGAACTAACGTGTGGAAATTTCAGACAAGCATAAAAGACGAAGAAATGCAGTTATTTTTTGTTTTTTATCTTGTCCACACAAGGTGCCCGTTGCTGGACAACGAACCCTGTGTACACCTAAGAACATATCCTTCAATTTCAAAATACATACATACGTACATATCATGTTTGATGGACACATTATTTATTTAACTTATTAGAAAACTGAATAAATAAAGAAAAAACAAGACCTTGTATATTATTGAATTTTATTAAAGATAATCTCATAGACACACCACTAAACACATATGCATTTACGTATATATATATATATATATATATATATATATATATATATATATATATGGATGCACATGTATATTAAGGCATACCTAGGTGTGTGTATATGTGGATGTATATAAATGCATAGGCAGAAGCAATGGAACCATACGGTATATAAGTTGGCTTTCAGCCTGTGCTGCCTCATTTTTTGGTCATGATGGACTTTTCGACTTGATATGTGTCGTAAAAATGCCCACAGACACCAGTTTATCAAGATACGAAAAATATAAGATTTCATCAAAGAAGAAAAAAAAAACGGTGTGAAGAAAATATGCGCTGACGTTACAGAAAAGGAGAAATATGTCAGAAATGAAAAATGAAAAGTAAAAGATTTTCAGAAATTTTGCAAAATAATCTGAAGTTCAGCAAGTATTCTGAAATTCGGCAAACTTTTTGGAATTCAACAAAATAACCTGGAATTCAACAAAATAATATGGAATCAAGCAAAATATTCTGGAATACAACAAAAGAACCTGGAATTCAATAAATATTCAAGAATTTGGTAAACTATTTAAATAAGCTGAAATTCATTAAAACTCATGAATTCAGCAAAATAATATCAAATTCAGCAAATATTCTGAAATCCAACAACATAATCTAGAATTCAACAAAACAATCGGGAATTCAAAAAAATAATCTGGAATTCGGCAAATATCCTGGAATACAAGAAAATATTTTAGAATTCAGCAAAATCATCTGGAATTCAATGAATTCTTATGAGAAATTCACTTTTTTTCCTTTCTTGTTTTCTTTAATAAAAGAAAAAGAAAAAAAATCACAAAAATGTGACATTCGAAGAACGAGAAGAAATATAGAGTAACAGATAATAGGAATTCTTTTTACACAGTAAAGCAAAACATCAAATGTAGAAATAAATAACCGTTAATCTTTCACAGTTGTGATCTACTAAAAGCAGATGAGAAAAAAGGGAAGCAAATCAATTCCACCTGAAAAAATATAAAATGGAAAAGTTATTGTTGTTTTTTTTTTATTTGGTAATGAAAAACTATATTAAAAATAAAAAAAATAAAGAAAGTTTTTTTTTATTCATGAACACATTGGGGGATCCCCATTTTTTTTTTTTTTTTTGTAAAAATCCTGTGAAGGTTAAAAACTGAAAATGAACATGACTTATATGATTGCCTTTGTATAATTTTCCAAAAAAAGATATATATAAATATGAATGAATAACAAAAAAAAGACAATTGCAATAATACTGATTATTTTTTGCATAAAAATACATTGAAACATTAAAAACTCAAAGAACAAAAAAGAAAAAAAAACACACATATACAAATAAAATACTTCCCCATTTCAATGCACCCAACAACCCTACCCCATCCATCCAAAGCATAAAATACATTCCACATGGTACTGAAATATTACGGACCCATCCATCTCGGGTGGAAGGGAATATAGGTACGAGCGGGTGCTTACGTAAGAATTGTTGCTGACATTATGCCCCTTCAACCCTACACATCGATGGAGTGGATTCAGCAACGAACTAAAAAGAAAGTAAAGAAAAAGGAAAAGATTTCAAAGCGAAACAAATGCAAAGCACTTGTAGAAGGACAAAGTGACACACAGCAGCGGGGACGGCATCGTCATAATCGGTGTTTTGTTCATGCAACCACTTCTAGAGATGCCAGAATATATTTATAGAAAAAATAAAAATCTATGTAAAAAGTAATTTAACCACGTTGTTCCGTCCTATCATTTCCTTTCGTTTCCATTCATAAACGTGATTCTATTCTTGCCGGGGTTTTTTTTTTCTCGAAAACCGTATTTTATTCCAGGTGTTCGATATATTTCATAATCAAATGTCACAATTTCCCAAGCCTAGGAATCACTCGAGGATGACGTTAAAGGTTTTGTCAACTTGACAATGAGCAATACTATAAAAGATTGACTAGAATTTAAAAAAATTGATTATTAATATTACAGTTAATACCATTCTCGCTAAAAATCAGACAATGGCTGTTTAATAAATAATTATTTGAAAAAGGACAAAATTTATCGATAATCATAAAAATCTTTCTAAGAATTTTCGGGACCTTCTTATGAATTCAACGTCGCAGCTCACAAGAGTCATGAAAGCCAACAAACCCGAAGTCCAAGAATCGAGTTTCCCCCTCATTTGGGCTCATCAATTAGACACATTCGAACTCAGGGTTACAGGTTTCGAATCCTGAGTTTTGATGTGTCTTACTAATGAGAACAAATGAGGGCAAAACTCGAGTCTTGGACTTCCGGTTTGTTGGCTTTCATGGCTCTTGTGAGCTGCGAGGTGGTCCGGCTGTAGAAATTATATATATATATATATATATATATATATATATATATATATATATATATATATATATGTTCTCTATTATTCACATTTAGGAATATCGAAGGATCGAAATTTATGTGCTTTTGAAGGAAACATTCTAGTTCTTTTCTAAAGACTTTTTGTATTCCTACACGTAAACACATGGGAAAGATATAAACATTTGTATATTTTTCATATTGATTTTTATTCATACATATTTAAATACACACACACCTACACCCCCCCATATATATATATATATATATATATATATATATATATATTAGGGATGTACCGATTAGCAAATTGGCCGATTACCAATGTATCGGCTTTTGATAATCAGCTTATTACAGATTAATCGGCCGATTAATAGGTTTTCTAATACCGATTTATGAGCAAATTTTGTGCCATAAATTATACTAATATTAGTAAAATTATATCGTAATCAAAACAAGTTTACTCATTTTTTTTCTTGCCAGTGAAAATTAATCGAAGAGACATGCATCGTCCATAGCATATTATGAAATAACAGGCATGACGCACTGTAGTCTTTTACAACTGCACTGAATTAAAAATGTAAGCAAATGGAAAATTTCCCTCCTTTCTCTTCCTATCGAATTAACATTATTATTTTGTACTTTAAATCACCGTTAAAGAAAATTATTAGTTTATCATTCAGTTTCTATGTTGACGATATACGAACCGAAAATTAAACATTCTTCATCATTTTTAGACTATCGCTACCTTTACATGTATATTTCTATTTTTTGTTTAGATAATGTATATTTAAATTTTAATTAATTAATTTTAATTAAGACATTAATTAATGATTAGATATCAGACATAAGTAATTTAAATACGTAAAATTTTTACTAAATAGTGACAACCTTCAACCATTATGAAAACCAGTTTCTACTGGAACATATATGCGAGTCTGAACTAATATGGTGCTGGTGTCAGGGAATATGGTTTGGAATCATTATCATGCTTCATACATACATTACAACTCTCAATAAATGATTCATTATTTTCCCAACAGGCTGTTAAAACAATTATTACATCTAACAGAAATATAGTCTCTCACTTTAATCGCTGTCCATTAAGAATTAGCAAAAGGAACTGAAATACAGGATCAGCTTAAATTGAGGAAAAAACTCATCCAAGATGTTATCACCTGGTGGAGTCAAACATATTATATGCTAAAAAGAAAATTTAGAACAACTAAAAGCTCTTGTAATGTATGCTGTTGATAATAAGATTGTTATGCTAACAACTTGTCAATGGAGACGTTCAAAAATGGTTCAGTTATCGAGTCTATTTGAAGAAATCACCAAAGAAGCAATCCACAGGATTTCAATCATCTCCATGATAATATCTATACTTTTTAGTTTTGAGGTTGTTTCTTTATATTAGATGTCTAATATAATTATGATATTTCTGACTTACCACTGGTAAAAAAATGTAATTAATCTATCAAAACAAGATTTTCATCTATAATATAAATCTCACCTGTCTGTTTATATGTATGTATGTATGTATGTATGTATGTATATATGTATGTATGCATGCATGTATATATGTATGTATGTATGTATGTATGTATGTATGTATGTATGTGCGTATGTATGTATGCTTAAAACTTTAGACAGAGGCGACGGATTTTTACGAGATTGGTATCATTTTGAAGCTCGACCCCTCAGACGACAAATATCGCAGAATTGAATGTAAACATTAATTCCTTTTCCCTCAACTAGGTATCTTTCTACAGGGAAGGATCGCTTTTTCGCTGAAATTATTGAAAGTCATGGCCTCTTTTTGATTGTTTAGGCTTAATTTAAACCTACGTCACTCCCGGTTTGGCGATGGACGTAACAGCAAACACGTCACTTTGTTTTCACGTTCTTTTCCTTCTTCGCGATACGGATTGAGCCTGCCTGCCTACTATTCCCTTTTATTTTTTGCTCAACATACACCTCGAAACCCTTTGGCAACGTCGAGCATCCAGGCTAGTCGTATATCTCTCTCTCTCTCTCTCTCTCTCTCTATATATATATATATATATATATATATATATATATATATATATATATATATATATATATATACTAGCGGAGGGAGGAGGCGCCCGGCTTTGCCCGGGCATAAAATACTCTTAAATATGATATTTTGATTTGTATAGATTACGTATACATTATTATAGTCGTGATTTCAAAAGTAACTGAAACTGTAACATTCACAGCGAGTTACCACTACAGTAACGAGACACGCACATGACGTTATTAACATTTTGAAATTAAAAATAAACTAAGATGAATGTACAAAATGTACAAAAATTTTTTCAATCTTTACCTATTTTTAATCCCTTTACAAACTATTAAAACCGGCTGATAATCTATAAAATAACGCCGCGTAACCAAATCCAATCCTTTGAGGCCCCTAGCGCATCTCTGCGACGTTTAGCTTTAAAGGAGTCTGAAAATATGGAGACATACATATAGTCATATATATACTAGTATTATATATATATATATAGTCATCCACATAGAATACTGTTTCATTGTATCAAACTCATCAGTCCGGCTAGACTAGCACCTTTCCCCATTGAACCTACAACCATCGCATTGACAATCGATGGGTCCAGCCACAGGACTAGGAATCGGTACTCGCCGATGATATATAAAATACCTATCAAATAAGCATTTACTCATCGCTGACAGTGCTCGAACTACTAGTTTGTTTACAAATAAACAGACAGTTAGCTTGGTTAATCGCAAAGTAAGCAGCGGATTAAATACATGTACGACAGTGCTTAATCCACAGGGGGTGGGATTTATATAGTCATCCACATGCAGTACTGTTTCGTAGTATTACAACTCACTAGCACCTTTCCTTAGCCGTATATATGTATAATCATAGCAAAACCAGCGAAACGCGCTAAAAGAATAAATTTGTTTCGCCTTATTAGATGTTCGCATATCTACCGAAAGATATATTAAGTTGAAGAAGAAAAAACACTTTTCGCTTTTGCAAGGGAAGAGTATATTTCAGCAGGCTGAGCTAAGTTAAGGTATATTTATGAAATGTAACAAAATAGACAATTTCTTTCTTTTTCCATATTTAAGTATTTTCTTCTACATCAGTTTTTTAAAACACACAAACACGCGCGTGCACACACACACACACACAAACATATATATATATATACGTGTGTTTGCGATATATATATATATATATATGTATATACATGCGTGTGTGTGCGCGTGTATATACATATATATATATATGTATATGTGTGAGCATTAGTGATTTGACGATTCCAATATTTTCCCGATTCCAATACAATTGCCGATTCTGTTCTAAATCCCCGATTCCAATGCGATTACTAATTCCTATTCTTTTTTAAATTACAAATATAGAACTATTTTGTGAGGAGGGGGATTCACCGTAAACCCCATTTAATATATGCATATACTTTTACAAATGTAAAACTTGGATTATGAGTGCCCCTTATACATTTACGTTTTACTGGTAGTTTAAAAGAAACTAATATTTATCATTTTTTTTTTGATAGGAGCTGCAAAAATTAAATTTGAAACAAGAATAAAATAATACGAGCGATAAAAAATCATCACTAGTATCGAAAAAGAGACATTTTTCTTCCGATTCTGATACCAATTCGGTTTCCGACAAATTTCGATTTACTTTATTCCGATATTTTCGATTAATCGTTCTAAGACTAATATATATATATATATATATATATATATATATATATATATATATATATACATTTAGATTATATATATATATACATATACATTTACATTTTATTTATATATATATACATTTACATTTTATTTATACATATATATATATATAAATTTACATTATATATATATATATATATATATATGATTAGTTTTTTTGGAAAAAGAATTCCAGCAGAGTGCTCAATTAAAAGGAAAATCCAAATTTTAAGAGCGTACTTATATTTTGTGTACAGAAAGTTGTTAGTTGAGACAGGTCATTAGTACCGTCGGTTTCAAGCCCGATAATAAGGCCCGTTTAAGGTATCCTTATCGAGCTCTCTTCAGCCAATATTCGTCTATCTTATAACCGGAAGTGTGAAGTATATATACCTCGCGAATCCACGTTCAAATCTCGTTTTGTTTAATCCCCCCCCTTTTTTTTTTATCTATCTATATCTATATATATATATATATATCGGGTAATGTAATACCTAATTTTCAACTTTGAATTATTTAAATTTAAGATCTAATTTCGAAAAAATGTTTTTTTTATATGAATCGATTTTAATTTGAACCCCATTTAATTTTAAAATCTCTTTCCTTATGTATAAAAACTTCAAAATCTGTATTGGTATCGGTTAAAAACTTAAAAATTCGTTTAATTATATCGAACATTTAAAAATTTCCAAAAATACGTTTAAAGTTTTAAAAAATATATTTTTAATTATATCGAATCACGTTTAAAAATTTCGAAATACGTTTAAAAATTATTTTTTAAAAACCCAAATCTTTCAAGGTTTTGGGAAGTGAGTATTTATCTATCCTAAGTGATTTCCCTAGTTTATTAACATTATTATATTTTTCTATAGTTTTAAATTCGAAATAGATTATAAATTACATTTATAAAATATAATATATATATATATATATATATATATATATATATATATGACAATTAAAAATCTATAATATAATTGCGATTAAAATCCAAGTTTACCGACTAATTATTTATGTATTTACAATTTTTTTCCTTATATATATATATATATATATATAAAAACAACATCTAAGTGTTGTTCTTTTCATTGATCCAATTTATCGTTTAAAAGACCACAAGGAAAATTTTAATAATAGGCCAACCTGCAGGTTAATAAACCCGGCTAAAAGCGAAATCGGTCTAGCTAGCAAGTCGATACTTAGAGAAATAGTAAAAGAGATAAAAAGTAAAACAAATCTTAATTTGTGGGCAGACACTAGCGTTGTACTGGACTGGTTTAAAAACATAACTGAACCACACAAATGTAAGTTTACACAACTGGATATCGTCGATTTTTACCCTTCAATCACTAAGGAAATCCTAGAAAAATCGTTGATCTTCGCATCAAAATATAGAAAGATAAGTGAGCTCGATAAGGAAACAATCATGCAAGCTGGACAGACCCTTTTATTTTTTGACGATAAAACGTGGGTCAAAAAATCAAACCCCGAAGACCCCTTTGACGTCGCGATGGGGGCGTATGACAGTGCTGATATCTGCGATCTGGTTGGACTTTTTCTACTGGAGACCATGAAATATAAATTCCCAGATCACTTTTTTGGATTATATAGAGATGATGGACTTTGCCTATCGCGTGACTACAATGGATGTGCACTAGACAGGCTTAGAAAAGACCTAACTGAATTTTTTAAGGAACTAGGCTTTAAAATAATAATACAGACAAATTTAGATAGAGTAGATTTTTTAGATGCCACTCTAGATCTCGAGAAGAAAATACACAAACCCTTTCACAAACTAAATGAAAAACTCATGTATATAAATAAGGGTTCATGCCACCCACCCACAGTGTTTAAAAATATGGTAGCGAACATTAGCCAAAGGATTTCACGGCTTTCTTCGAACGCTGAAGTGTTCGAGAAAGCAGCACCATATTATAATGACGCACTGCATCAAAGTGGGTTCAATGAAAACATAAAATTTCAACAAACCCAGAATAAAGAAAATATAAAACGAAAGAGGAAACGGAAAATAATCTGGTTCTTACCTCCGTTTTCATTGAACACTAAAACTAGAGTAGGGCATTGTTTTCTTAGCCTTCTAGACAAACATTTTCCAAGAACACATAGACTACATAAACTTTTTAATAGAAACACGGTGAAAGTTAGTTACTCGACAGCTCCATCAATAAAGTCGATAATATCCAAAGAACCAAAAAAGATAGATAACGCAGGCTGCTCTTGCAGGACCAAAAATAGCTGTCCATTGGAGGGTAATTGTAAAGCTGAATCCCTTGTCTATGAGGCCACAGTAACGGAACAATCCACAAATATACCGGAAATATATATAGGTATGACAAAAGGCCAATTTAAACAAAGATATTATGCACATATGAGCTCCTTTAGAGCTAAAACAAGGATGAATACAGCATTAGCTACCCGCGTGTGGGAGCTTAAAGAAAAAAATACACCCTTTTCCATAAAATGGAGAAAAATAGAGCATAGACCAGCATACGTCCCGGAATTAAGTCAATGCTCACTCTGTAACGCAGAGAAATACTACATCCTCCGGTCCATTCATGACCCAAAAATAAAATGTTTAAATGTGAGGAGTGAAGCTTTGAAAAGTTGCATACATAGAAGGAAGGGTCTCCTAATAAATTGGATCAATGAAAAGAACAACACTTAGATGTTGTTTTTATATATATATATATATATATATATATATATATATATAAGGAAAAAAATTGTAAATACATAAATAATTAGTCGGTAAACTTGGATTTTAATCGCAATTATATTATAGATTTTTAATTGTCATATACATATATATATATATATATATATTATATTTTATAAATGTAATTTATAATCTATTTCGAAGTTAAAACTATAGAAAAATATAATAATGTTAATAAACTAGGGAAATCACTTAGGATAGATAAATACTCACTTCCCAAAACCTTGAAAGATTTGGGTTTTTAAAAAATAATTTTTAAACGTATTTCGAAATTTTTAAACGTGATTCGATATAATTAAAAATATATTTTTTAAAACTTTAAACGTATTTTTGGAAATTTTTAAATTTTCGATATAATTAAACGAATTTTTAAGTTTTTAACCGATACCAATACAGATTTTGAAGTTTTTATACATAAGGAAAGAGATTTTAAAATTAAATGGGGTTCAAATTAAAATCGATTCATATAAAAAAAACATTTTTTCGAAATTAGATCTTAAATTTAAATAATTCAAAGTTGAAAATTAGGTATTACATTACCCGATATATATATATATATATATATATATATATATATATATATATATATATATATATATATATATATATATATATATAGATATAGATAGATAAAAAAAAAAAAAGGGGGGGGATTAAACAAAACGAGATTTGAACGTGGATTCGCGAGGTATATATACTTCACACTTCCGGTTATAAGATAGACGAATATTGGCTGAAGAGAGCTCGATAAGGATACCTTAAACGGGCCTTATTATCGGGCTTGAAACCGACGGTACCAATGACCTGTCTCAACTAACAACTTTCTGTACACAAAATATATATATATATATATATATATATATATATATATATACATGTATAAATTGTGTCAATCGCTTTATTGCAGATTCGTAAAATACCAGTATTTCACTAAATATACGTCATATAAAAATATAAAAATATGTATCATCAAATGACTGTTTCAATGTTAGATATTTCCTCCAAATTCTGTTCAAATCCATGCGATATTCACGAAGTTATGACATTTTATTTATTATCAAGTAATTTATGGTGTTCATCGCTTTATTGCAGGTCTTTTCAAATGTCAAATAAGGGGCGATTAACGGTTATCGAAAAGGAAAGGATTGTTGGTGGATTCGCCGAATGATTGTTCATCAAAGATTTAAATATAGAGCTGGAAAGAGATCCACGAACTTTGGCTTCACTTGTAAACAACTTCAACACCAAATCCAGAAAGGATAAGGGCACCAGAAGAAACCTTTCACATCGTGATATTCGGAGAATTCGTAGGGAAGTCAACCGAACCCCAAACAGCACCAGTGCTTCCATTTTTGCAAGAGCTGGAATCGCTCCAAGATCCAGACAGACCCGATGTAATGTGTTGAATGAGATGGCAAGGAACATCAAAACTATTCCAAGTCCTCCGTTGAGCAAACAACATAGGGAGAAACGAAATGCTTGGGCAGAGAATTATATGCAAATAGATTTCCACGTATTCTATTTACAGATGAACCCCGTGCTACTCTTGACGGCCCGGATGGATTTGAACTTCAACTCTTACAGAGTCCATCACCAACGGGGTGGGGTAGTCATCAGGTTTTGAACGGGAATCATTGGGGATCAGTTGGTTAGACCATTCTGAGTTCCAGAGAGTGTAAAAATTGCCAGCAATACGTACAAGGCCTTTTTGGATAAACATTTGTCATCATGGCTAGATGACCTACCATTGTCACGCCGCTTTCAGATGATTTTAAGCATGACAATGCACAATCCATTCAGGTAAGGCGACTGCAACCTTCCTTGAATCCATGGCCATCTTTGGAGAAACCCTTATGACCTGACCACTGTGTTCTCCCGACCTTAACCCTATTGAATATCTCTGATAAATATTAAAAAGAGGAAGAGAAGCAATGTACAAAACGGAGGAGACAAGGTTACTTCAAAGGATGCCTTGTGGAGAACATTGTTGATATTGCTAGAGCCATAACTCCTTTGTGAGATCAAACAATTGACAGGGGGACACAAGGTTGTTTTAAGTAATTTAAAAATGGTGGATATATACATATATATATATATATATTACATGGGTTTCACCACTTATCAAGGCCCGAAGGCTACTCAGGGATAAGGGTTATTGCGTGTACAGTAATCAATGAGAGGTTTTGTAGTAATCATTAGTATTGGGGATTTTGATAGAGTGTCTTACTTAAGGGGGCGGTTTGTCAGGAGTTTGTTTATGTTGGACTTGAAGACGTCCAAGTTGTAGTCAGGTGGGAAACAGGCAAGCGGCAGAGAGTTCCACTGGCGTGCAGTTCTAAGAAAGAAGCTTTGTTCATTGAATCTACGTTTGGATTTAGGCACAGATAAAGAGTGGGGAAAATTATTGACAGTAGTTTCAGCCAGCGAGTGTTTCTCGGGAAAGATTGGCGAGGGGGGACGACGGATTGGAGCTCAGACGAGCACCTGTCATGGAAATAGCGATAAAACAAAGACAGGCTCACAACGTCTCTTCTGTGGGAGGGAAGAGAAAAGGGCATCCCCACTAAACCACGAAGTCTATTTTGTACTCTGTCAAGGCAGGATAGGCTGTTTTTAGCAGCTCCTGCCCAGATGTGGCAGAAGTACTTCATCCTTGGACGTACCTGGCTTTTATAAAGATAGAGAATTGCATCAGTAGTGAGATATCTTCTGGAGCGGTAGAAGTATTCCACCATTTTCCCAGCGTCCCTGGCAACATACTTGATGTACGTGTTCCATTTAAGATCAGGAGTAAAGGTCAAACCCAGAAGCTTGTCAACACATGGAGCCTCTCCAAGACGAGAGCCATCCATTTCAATTGATTCCAGATGGGGATCAGTGTGTTGATGATGTAAAGATATAATCTTGGTTTTGGATGCATTAAAAGTGACCAGCCACATCTTTCCCCATGGTAACACGTGCTCAAAATCAGAGAAGAGAGAATGAGAGAGAACTTTGTCATTTACGGCCTGAGATGTGTTCCCATAGATGGTCGTGTCATCAGCATAGATATCAACGAATGATTTAAGTATGTGTTTTGGGAGATCATTGATGTAGATCAGGAATAGAGTTGGACCCATGATGGACCCCTGAGGAACTCCAGCATTAATACTGGTGGCCTCTGATTTCTGCCCATTAACCTCTACTCTTATGAACTTATCGGAGAGAAATGATTTAATGATTGAGAAAACATTTCCAGTAATACCGTAGCTGGAAATCTTGTGAAGTAGGCCCTTATACCATAACTTACCAAAGGCCTTCGATATGTCAAGAGCAATTACCCTGGAAAGGAAACCTTTGCCAAGAGATTCCTGTGTGATATAACCGTTAGCACATCTGCTGTAGATCTTGCAGAGCGGAAACCATATTGCGTGTCACTAAGAAGGTTGTTTCTGTTGAGGTGGTTGACTACTTCTTTATTTAATATGGATTCCAACAACTTACTTATGACACACAGGAAACTTATCGGTCTGTACTGAGAGGGAGATGACTTTTCACCTGAATTCTTAAACACAGGGCATACTGATGAGGTTTTCCACAGTGTTGGAAAACACTTTTCCTTAAGGCAACGCTTAAACAGTTTTGTAAGTATGGGAGCAAGTTCTGGTTGGAGCTTTTTCAACACTATAACTGGAATGCCATCAGCGCTAGTTGTTTTACTGGAATCAAGGTTCTTGAATAGCTTGCCGACCTCACGCACAGATATTTGTATGTTGCATAGCGTGTTGTATGTTATAGGAGGAAATACAGAGAGTTGATGGTCATTGTCGCATAGGGTAGAATTAGCTGCAAAGTTCTTGCAAATAGTCTGGCCTTGTCTGATGCTGACGAGATGACCTCTGGTCCATTGATAATAGTTGGGATAGAACGCATACTTCTGTTCAAGATTCTGTTTGCAATTTGCAAGAACTGGTGGGAGCCAAGCCGCTGCTCAGCTACTTTGGATTTAACAGACTGGGCATATAGCGCTCTTGCATGTTTTATTACTCTTTTACAGTGGTTGCTGGCAGTCCTGAAAGCAGCTTTAGTCTCAGTACATCTATTACGTTGGTAGCTATGGAAAAAAGTGATTTCTGTGCGGGATGGCAGCAGCACTTTCAGGGGAGAACCATGGTTGGCTGTTAGGTTTTTGTTGGAATTTTTTGGATGGTATGAATCGGTCTATGCCTATAATTAACCATTCGGTCAGGTCTGATACTATAGAGGACACATCCTTTTTAAACATGGAATGCAGAGGTAGGTCAGATATGAATGTACGGAAGCTATCCCAGTCCGCCATAGAGTATCTGTGGAGATATTGAAACATAATTAATTTATTTGAGGCATAGGATGTGTTTTTTTTGACAGACAAATATATTAAAATATAAAATTCGCATGATGAAACATTCTATTATTTGCCAAGAAAAAATATTTTAAGAGACCTGCAATAAAGCGATGGTCAGTGACAGTTCCACGATAAAGAATAAAATGCCATAACTTCGTGAATATAGCATACATTTGAATAACAGTTTGAGAAATAACTAACCTTAAAGCAGTCGCTTGATGATATAATATTCATTTTCTTGTGACTTATATTTAGTGAAATATTGATATTTTACTAATCTGCAATAAGGCGATACACGAATGATACAATTTGACGCATGATAAAATTTAACGCATGATAAAATTTAACGCATGATAAAATTTAACGCATGATAAAATTTAACGCATGATAAAATTTAAAATGGGGAAAAACTTTGGACAAATTTAAGTGAAGTATTGCCACGGACTAATTCAAGGAATTCCCAAAATATTGCAGGCTATCAAATTGCAGAAGCGCTATGCTACTAAATAGTAACTAGTTCATTGTGCACCGGTTCTATTTGTGTTGCATTAATGTCGCAAAGTAACATTTAAATAACAATGTTATTTGCGCGGAGTTTCGTTTGTCCTCCTTGATTTGAAGTTATATTTTTTAATTGAGCTGAACTCTATGATACTTCATATAAATGTCAAATATTAAAAGGTTTATATATATGAAGAGAGGGACTGAGAGGGATAGATAGATAGATAGTGAGAGAGAGAAAGAGAGAGAGAGAGAGAGAAAGTTAGAAATAAAAAAAAAAGAACAAACCGAGTTATGTGTTCATTAATGTTTCGTCATTATTTCGAGACTTCCTCTGGATAGTTCTTCGGAGGAAGTCTCGAAATAAAAAACCGTGATGAACTCTGTGTTCTTTTTTTAAATTCTATATTCCATCAAAATACTATTTCCATTATTCTCATCATAATTAAATATATGCATATATATATATATATATATATATATATATATATATATATATATATATATATATATATACATATATGTGCATGTGTTATATATTTATATACATATATGTATATATTTGTATATATATAAATATATATACATGTATATATATATATATATATATATATATATGGCAATTTAATTAAAAATAATCTTCCGCGTTTAGCTAGAATGCATCTAGTCTAATGATTCCCAGGCGCATAAAACAAAGATAATTCTTTGTCGTCTGACTATGATATATTTTCCTGGATTAATATATAGTTCTACTCACGTAGTGAGCACTCTTGAAAATAAATACAAAATTTGCTACAGGAAATTTTATATGCTCTCATACAATTTCATGTTAATACTTTATACAAATATATCTATATACATATATATGCATGTATATATATGTATATATATGTATATATATATAGATAGATAGATAGATAGATTAGTAGGCAGATAGATGGATATATATATATATATATATATAGAAATATAGATAGATAGATAGATAGATAGATTGATAGACGGATAGATGTATATATATATATATATATATATATATATATATATATATATATATATATATATATATATATAGAGAGAGAGAGAGAGAGATACTACCTGTGGATGGAGACAGGATATAATTACTACTACTTCTAATATTAATAAGATTTCAAACCCATTAGGTTCTGGATATGACCTTAAACTATATCCAGTGGTGAGGCCTCAGCTTGCGGGCTTTGGGGAGTGTGGAGCCACCCTTTAATTACCAATGCTCCCAGGTCCACTCTGACCCGGAGTGGTAATACCTGTTAGGGTCCCAACTATGGGTTAAATAGAAACCGACTTGAAAACAACAAATATATTATTAAAAAAAATTCTTCAAAATCTTTGGATTCTGCATTAAATAACCTGAAAAGGTTTGATATGCCGTAAAACAAAAACAACGCAACAACAATCAAACCCATTAATAATATTGATGGTGAAACTCTTACAAATGAACTAACAAAAAGTATATATTCATAACAAGTCCTCTTATAATTTCCTGCCTTGCGTTTTCTCATTGATGCTAAAACCAGCTGTTTAGACAGTGTACAAGGATAGAAAGAAAGCGACACTGAAAGACGGATTCCAAAAAAGACCTCCAAGGATCAAACATAAACAATGGTATTTAAAGCACAGTCAGATTTGACATTCTAGTAATATGAATAGGCTACCGTTTTTAACCCCGTGTCAAAGGTGGTCATGTTTTCGGTCGAGTGCGTCGCTATATTTGTTTGTGTGCAGTGTTGCGTCCACAGTGCTAGACAACATATAGGGACAATTGGTGAACATAGTGTCTATGATCTAACTGCAGACTTATTTAGTTTTAAGAGGTTTAAGTAAAAAGTTGAATAACGGAGAAGATGAATTCATATTTCTTGACGAAACTATTGTTTCTTCATCGTATAAACCTGGTCAATATCAACCATTCTTGCACATGATTTAACCGTGAATATGACTTTTGACCGTGGCCTTGAAAAGTTCAGTCAAGGTCCCATTATAAACATGAAACAATGCTCCAGCATCAACCGTCCTGGATATGACCTTAAACTATATCCAGTGGTGAGGCCCCAGCTTGCGGGCTTTGAGAAGTGTGGAGCCACCCTTTTCATTGCACCCAGGTCTACTCTGACCCAGAGTGATAGTACCTGTTAGGGTCCCAACTATGGGTTGAATAGAAACCGACTTGGAAACAACAAATATATTCTATAAAAATGTTTTTCTTCAAAATCAACCAACCAGCATCAACGTTTAAATTGCACATCTTCAGGAATATTTATGCATGTAATACAAAGAATTAATCTGCGTAGGCAAAATTAATTATCATACCTGCTTATATTTTGTTAATATGGTTTCGGTAAAAATGTATATTATCATTTCTGTGTGCAATTTTGTAGTGAACTGTGAAGAATACTTTACTATTGGAGTTTATAACAAGTATGTCTAGAGAAGGTAATAAGTGATTGTTTTTTGTGTCATAGGTGAAATTTATGGAGAGTTCGATTGAGTCTAATTTGTCTTTAATGTTATCTATGTGCGTGTTTTAAAATTGTAAAATAAAAATTACAATGTATCTAAAATATTCTGTGTTTGGAGGTAATCAAAATTTGAAAGGACCAGATTCTCAGAATTCTAACAAAAAAGCAGGCTAATGCCCCGCTAATTGTGTTACCCATAGGAAGACCGAACCTTTGCTTGTAGAAATGGTTATTAAATTGAAAATAAGTCATATCAGTTATAAGTCTATTAATTCTTACAAAAGGTCGGGAGTAAATGTTTTATTTTTAGGTGTGTGCGGATTAAATTTAAACATTTTGTATAGAAACATGTGTGTATAATGGTGTTATATTTAAGCTGTGTATAGTTTTGTTATGTATATTAGCGTTTTTTTATCTTGTTAAGTAAATTCCCTGAGTTCTTTATGTGGGAAGTACTAATAGTGTCTTCTCTTATATATATATATATATATATATATATATATGTATATATATATATGTATATATATATATATATATATATATATATATATATATACTAGCAGGCCGCCCGGCATTTCCTGGTCGTAAAATATGCTTAAATATGATATTTTGATTCATGCACATTTTTTATATATTATAAAATTATATTGGACACAATATGTAGTAATGATTTACAAAGTTAAAATAAAATGACACACGCGCCATCATCGAGAATAGAAACCAGAACAATTAGTTTACGATTTACTCTTTCCTTTCACATTAATACATGTTTGCTGCAAGGCTAAAAATTGAAACAGGAACTAATAGCTCTTACCTTACGCATGCATATTCGTAATACCGTCATTCGACCTTCATTTGAAAATCCATTTTTTTTTTATTTTCATACTTTTTCCCCGATTTTCCCCGGTAAAAACCCAAATATAAAATTTTTCATAGGTTCAAATACTCTATATATTATCTTTCCTCCCTGTAGACTGAAACAAGATAGTGGAGTTTGGTAGGCCAAATGTTTTAAACAAATACATATACGCATACATGAATATATATACATAGAAAGAAGTTTGTGTCTACTATTAACTTTTTATGCAAATATTATGCAAGTATAAATAATGCAGAATATCTGGATGAATATAATAACACGTAATAGTTAACTTATGAGAAAATTAAAAGAAAACTAATAGGGAATTAATTCAAATGAATTTTAAAATAAAATTAACTAGATTTTTGCAGATGAATGCAACAATTCCATTACCCATATATAACAAAGTATTATCTTTTAAAATAAATAGAATAAGGGGTTAATTATGAATATCAGCACACCCACTCACACACACAAAACAGATTTATAGAAATATATATATATATATGAGTACAATGAAAAATAAGCTGTATGTATATATGTGACAGTACAATGAAAAATAAGCTGTATGTATATATGTGACAGTACAATGAAAAATAAGCTTTAACCAGGCGTAGGGTCAAACAAATCCAACTTACCTCCTCCCTTGCATTCACGAACATCCGTGGGCATAGAACTACTTTAGCTGATGTTGAAGCATTTCTCCTAACAAATACCCTGGATATCTTAGCACTAAGTGAGACTAACCTACACTCCTCCATCCTCTCTAACTACTTTAGCATGCATGGATATCTCCCACTCTGCCGTAAGGACCTGAAAGACATATGCACAGACTTAGAGTCTACATTCATTAGACCCTCCCCTTGACTAGAGAAACAAACCTAGAATCGGACGATCAAACCTTTATGTGCTTTAGACTAAACATGCAACATAACATTAGCTACTTTTATTTTCTCTACCGCTCTCCCTCGACCCAGGACTGCACCATAATAAACAAAGTCTCTGACAGCATAGACACACCACTCTCCTTCGACACTAGCGTACAAGTACATGTATTTGGTGACTTTAATGTCCACCACAAAAACTGGCTTGGATTCTATACTTACACAGATGCAGCGGGCAGTACAACTCATAGCTTCTCTATATCTCACTCCCTATTACAAATGGTTACGTTTCCAACCCGTTTCCCTGACCAGCAAGAACAACACGCATTACTTCTAGATCTGTTTTTGACCACAGTTCCCGATGATTGTATAACAAATGCTGACAGCCCACTCGGGGACGCTGATCATGCAGTGATAATGATAGAAATCGCCCTAAACTCTAGACCCAAAACTGAAGAGCCAGTGCTCAAAATAACGAGATATTATAAAAAGGCTGACTGGGAAGCCATCAGAGATATTATCAGAGATGCTCCATAGGGAAATATTTTTCTCTTCCTGCTGAACAGTGCGCAAATGAGACCACTGAATAGTTCAAAACGGCAATTGAAGTATATGCTTTCATGCGAAAATTTTATAGCAAGATCCACTCTCCCCAATGGTTTACGTCTACTAGCGCAACTGCCATTGCTGAAGGGCAGCATGCATACCGCAAATTTTACCGGCATAAGTCCAGTTCAAACAGACAGAAGTATATAGAATCTAGACGTAACGTTAAGAGAGAAATAGCGACAGCTAAGAGAGAATTTACCGAAACCACTAAAATCGCATCGAAGCATAAAAATTAAGAACTAGTGACTTCTGGAAAATCTATAACAGTGTAGTAAATAATGGGCAATCAACAATCCCCTCAGTAACCAACAATCACGAGGTTGCTTGCTTAGCAACCGAGAAGGCAAACATGCCTGCCAGACGGTTTGCCTCAAGCTCCACACTTGAACCTACCTGACTTTCCTTTGCGGACAGACTCCACGCTATACGATCTGAAAATCACCCCTGCTCAGGTGCATGCCATCATAAAAAAACCTTGACACTTCAAAAGGATGTGGACCCGATCTCATTCCAGCTGTGCTATTAAAAATGTGCATAGCCGAACTAGCTCTAGTTCTCTCCAAACTCTACAACAAATGCCTTAATGAATCTTGATTTCTGGGCTGTTGGAAAACTGCTTCCGTGGTACAAGTATTCAAGAATTCTGGCGAAAGAACTGACCCATCAAATTATCGCCCCATTAGCCTCCTCCCACTTTTCGCCAAAATACTATAATTAACCATGCTCTAGTGACTCGTCTTACATATCCTAAACTTCTTACTGACCAACAATATGGATTTAGACATGCCCGTTCCACAGCAGACATCCTAACTGTAATCTCTGAACGTATATACCATTCACTGAACAAAGCGGGGGAGGACAGAGCGGTATCCCTAGATATATCTAAGGCTTTTGACAGGGTATTGCATGAGGGTCTTCTCAAGAAAATCAGATCATACGGTATCACTGGTAGAATACTTAACATAATTAAATCCTTCTTAGATAAGAGAAAAATCATGGTTGTCCTCGACGGTCGTACATCTAAACAATATGATATAAATGCGAGAGCTCCTCAAGTGTCTATCCTTGGACCTTTATTGTTCCTAATATTCATAAATGACTTCTTCGACAAAATTGCCCTTGAGATGGGTATATATGCTGATGACCCCACACTCTATAACAGGCTTGACAGGAAAACAAATGAACACATATCTAAAGAAGTGGCAGCAACACTAGAGGATGACCTCCAATCTGTAGTGGAATGGGGGCAAAAATGAATGGTCACATCCAATGCTGCCAAAACTGAACTGGTTTCCTTCTCTGCAAACAATAGCAATGGCCAGTGACTCTTTATCTGAGAGTACATCTTTCAAAGTCCTCGGCCTAACGTTCACAGAAAACATGAGTTGGAACAATTACATTGAAAGCATTGTCAAGGCCGCTGCAAAGAAGGTAGGCTCTCTCTACCGTGCTAGAAAACTACTAACACCCGAAAGTATCCTGTACCTCTATAAGGCCACCATTCGTCCATGTATGGAGTCACATTTGGGCTGGTGCATCTGCTACTAGTCTCTCGTTCCTAGACAAGGTTCAAAAGAGAGTCGCAAATCTGATATGCCCTAAACTGGCATCTAGGCTTCAGCCTCTGTCTCATCGACAAAATGTTGCATCTTTCTGCCTGTTCTACAAGTATTTTAATGGCGAATGCTCTTGCGAACTGCAGACAGTTATGACTCCACGACGTAGACACCCTCGACAAACCCGACAGGCAGCTAAATCCCACCTCCACACAGTAGAGATCCTTAGATGTAAAATAGCTTTCTACTCCAGTAGTTTCTTCCCCAGAACCGCTTGACTTTGGAATTCCATTCCATGTCCCTGCTCCCCCAACTGAACTGACATGCAGAAGTTCAAGTGTAACGTGAACCGACATCTTGCTGCCCAAATTCCTACATAGTACCCCAGTAATTGCTGCCCCTGATAGTAGCCCCCTACAGCAAAGTAGCAATTTGCCTTGTTTGGGGAGAAAATGTAATAAAAAAAAATAAAAAAAGAGTATATACATATATATGTGTGTATGTGTGTGTACTTTATATGTTTCATATATAGTTGTTGCAGCTAGTCGAATGTTTTTTGTGAAAATATGACAAGCGGGGACCATAGATTGGGGTTCAGTCGAGCACTTTTCATGAAAATAACAATAGAACCGAGATAGGTTCGAAACGTCTCTTCTGTGGAAAAAGGTTGTAGGGAGGATAAAAGTTTGAAGGCGATTTTGAACTACCAAAGCTGAATACGGCGTGCCGCGTAGCTCCTGCCAATATGTGGTAACAATACTTCATTTTAGGATGTACCAGGCTCTTATACAGATAGAGGATTGCATCAGCAGTTAGATACTTACTGGAGAGGAAAAGGGATGCAACTATTTTTCAGCGATCTATGCAAGATATTTGATGTGTGTGTGATCCATTTCAGATCAGGAGTGAAGGGCAATTTTAGGAGCTTGTCAAAACATTAAGCTTCCCTTAGACGAGAGTCATCACTTTCAGTTGGAATGTGATGTGGGTCATAGCGATTACGATGAAATGGGAGAAGATTGATTTTCGATGCATTAAAATATATCAGCCACCTTTTTCCCCATTGCACCACGATCTGAAGAAGAGGAAGCAACAGAAAGATCTTGCTTATTGCTGGTCTTTGAAGTGTTTCCATAGATTGGGATGCAATGTGCATAAATGTCTATGAATGATCTAAGTGGTTAATTAAGGAGATAATTGATGAAGATCAGGAAGAACGTTGGGCCTAGGGTGAATCCTTAAGGGACACCAGCGTAAATACTATGCGTTTCTGATTTCTGCCGTGGTAAGCTTATCAGAGAGAAAAATGTAATAATTGAACGGTCATTTCTAGCTTTTCCATAGCTGGCAATCTTGTAAATTCAACCTTTACGCCATACTCTATCAAATACCTTTGATATATCAAGAGCTATTGCTAACGAAGCATCCGTCGAGAGATTCACTGATCCTGTTTTATATAACAGTTAGTACATCAGCTGTACATTTCGCAGAACGGAAACAATGTTACTTGTCACTGGGCACGTTATTTTTTTACTGCGGTGCTGATCCATTCCTTTGTTCATAACAAATTCTAGCAACTTACTAATGACGCAAGAAAACTGTTTGGTCTGTACTGGTAGAGAGATAACCGACCTCCGGAAATTTTAAATACGGAGCAAACTGATAATGTTTCCAAAGTGTGGGGAAACATTTCTGCCTAAGGTAACGTTTAAACATCTTGTACTGTTTGCAACTTTTTTGACTACTATATGACTGAAATGCCGTCGGAGCCAGTTGTTTTACTGGAGCCAAGGTTTTTGATAAGCTTGGCAACATCATGTATAGATATTTGAGTCGGATACTGTGTTTTCAGTCACTCGAGGAAATACGAGAGAGAGAGAGAGAGAGAGAGAGAGAGAGAGAGAGAGAGAGAGAGAGAGAGGCAACCCTGATTTAAATGTTAGACTTTGTTGCAAAGTTCTTTGGAAAAAGGGTTGATTTTTCAGATGCTGACGAAATTATCTCATCGTGTATTGATGATGGTGAGGATAGAAGATATGCTTCTGTTCAGGACCCTGTTTTTTATATACGCCAAAACTGGTGGGAACTAAACCGCTGATCTGCTGTCTTAAACCTAGCGTACTGAGCATAGGGGTCTCTTTCATTTTGTTATTACTATTTTACAATCGTTGCTGGCATTCTTAAAATGTCTTTAGTTTCTAAACATCTATTAACAAACATCTATTAACAATGGAATTAGTGATTTCTGTGCGGAATGGCAGCAGCACATTTTGGATTGAACCAAGGCTAGCTGTTGAACTTTTGCTGGAATTTATTGGAGACTATGAAGCGATCTATACCGACAGTTAACCATTCAGTCAGGTCAGATATTAGAGAGCACGTTCTTTTTTAACATAGATTGCAGAAATATATCTGGTGTACATGTTCCGAAGTTATCCCAATCAGCCATAGAGTATCGATATATAGTACGATAGAGAAGTACATCTGAGGCTTTATTACAGTTTATTTTTATCTTAACCGATAAAACTGAGTAATCGGAAGATCCCAATGGAGTCAGAATGAAGGATAAACACATTCCTGGGCAGGTTGTACGAAAATATCAAGGATACTTGTATGTTGTCTGCCAGAGTCGGGCATACGGGTTGGTTCGTGAACATTTTGTATCAGATCATAGACAATCAGGAAATCAGGACAGTATCTCTCTTGATTATCCATCTTGTTTGAGATGACTAGCCATTCAACATTGGGAACATTGAAGTCTCCGCATACGTGGGTGTTAGCCGGGTGATGGGTAGATAGAATATGGTAAATATTTTTCACGGATACTCTCAACGATACTCTCAACCATATTAACCTTGCTGTTATGGATTTAACGAAAGGCAAATACGAACGCGGTTTCATGAACATATGCTAAACAGAAGCACATATAAGGCAAATTAGGATCTGTAGAGATATACTCAATACAGAAACTCATCTCTGATGTAGTCACATAATTCCTTTTAGGGGTCGGATTTTGATGTTAAGTTTGAATGTCCTTTTATCGTCAAATTACGTCGGCCCAATGTCAGTATCAAACAACAACAAAAAAAAATAGGCCAGGCTGGATTGAACCAAATACGAGAGAGAGGCAACCCTGATTTAAATGTTAGAATTTGTTGCAATTTTCTTTGGAAAAAGTGTTGATTTTTGAGATGCTGACGAAATTATCTCATCGTGTATTGATAATGGTGAGGATAGAAGACATGCTTCTGTTCAGGACCCTGTTTTTTTATATACGCCAAAACTGGTGGGAACTAAACCGCTGATCTGCTGTCTTAAACTTAGTGTAAGGAGCATAGGGATCTCTTTCATTTTGTTATTACTATTTTTATAATTTTATTTCGATTTCTGAAATTTTGTAAGGCAGACCTGTAATATTTGATAAGGAGATCTGGTAGTAGAGGTTTATGTTGGGTGTTGGCGTTCTAGTTTTAGTATTGTAATTTTTCTTTAGGTTTTTATTTTAATTAATATAACAACAAAATACCCCACCAGAAACTACTGCATCGTCAAGAATACATTCACCAAATAGCAATACAGCAGCCCCAGTACATTCGGTCTACTGATAGAACGCACCCTTTGTAGGTTAATCCGACGTTCGAGTTTCAGACTATATGCCGGATAACGTAAGCCCAAGTAAAACGTTTACATCCAGCACCATTATTACTGACATAACCACGAAGGTAGAAAAAAAAGGAAGAGATGATTAAGATTTCTCAAGCGAATGTTAAGAGAAAACACTATTGGTTCAGTGCACTGCTATTTTTATCCCTTTGTCAGAAACACCGCTCATTGTAAATGAGAAGTGGTATACAATATCAGAAGAATTGAATCAAAATCTAACTGAAATCAATAATAATAAACATAAGAAAAAGTTTCAATAAAATTTCGCAAGCGCGCACGCGTGTGTGTGAGTACGGTTCTCGATAGATAATCGTTAAGCAACGTTGACCCTGGCCAGTACCAGATGGGTGACCATTTAGGGACGCTAGGCGCTGTATGTACCTTCTAGGAATGCTGGGCGTGGGGCATGCATCCCCACTACAAAAACAAGTCCTCGCTACAAAAGGATCTACAAAGATGTGGATGGCCAATCCCACTTCAGAAGCTCAAGGTTATGGTGGGTATGGATATATATATATATATATATATATATATATATATATATATATATATATATATATATATATATATATGAGTGTGTGTATGTGTATCTGTGTATGGATATATATATATGTATGTGTGTATGGGCGGAGTATATATGTATGAATGTGAGTTAATAAATTCAAATATATCTAAAATATAAGGAAACTAACTATAGAAATGTCCGATTAAATTACTTCCGTTTGATTGGGCTGAGTTACTAGTTACGTAGAGATCTGTCCATTTAGAAACAATTTTTAATTTAGTATCCATAAATTTCAATATATTCTATTGATTTATTTCATATAACACACACACACACACACACACACACACACACACACACACACACACACACACACACACATATATATATATATATATATATAAATTTAAAGGAGATTAGAATAATAGTCTAAAGAGCTAAGTGTATTTTAATGTAATAGTGAAATTACTAGTTTAATTAAAATACAGGAAATGCTCGTTGTAATTTAGATATATAATAAGCTCGATAGTTAAATGTCCTAGAGCTAATTCAATATTAAGTAATGTAGTTTATTAATTTTCTTATTATTAGAGCTAATTATTTTCTGATGAAGGTTAGGCATAGTAGAGTAAGAGACTTTAATTGTGTTCTTATTGAAAATCTTATTATATCTATGGGGGTCTTTAAAGTTCTTATCTAATATTTTAAAAAATTCTCTAGCTATGTTTGTTTCTAGGTTTTTGGAATACGGGGGGTTGAACCATAGGATCTCCTTGTGTCTATTCTTACGTTTGCGGGTTTTAGTTTGTTGTTTATTTGTATTATTATCTAATATTTGTATTTTGGGTTTATCTTTTTTTGTCTCTTGGTTATTTTTCTTAACTCGTATACGGGAAGACATTGCCATATTATATGTTATTACGCTCTTAATAGGTTTATTTTTAATGCAGTTTATGTATCTATCATTTTCATTTATGAATTTAATTTGTGATTTATATCCAGAGTTTTTAAGGGCTTCATTATAGTATTTTTCATTTTTGGTAAATATTTATTTAGTAGAAGACAGTCTAGAAATTCTTAGAGCGATATTGGGAACTATTGATTTTAATATTGATTTAGGGTGGTTTGATTGGTTGTGGACATATAGAAGTGATTGGTTAGGTTTATGGTATGGTTCAAAGGTAGAATTTTCAAGATTTAAGGTTATGTCTAAGAAATTAACAATTTTTTTATTAGGGTCGATTTTTATACTAAGTCCATAATTTTTAAATAATTTATGTAGAGCTTTAATTGCTTTTTCATAATTTCTATTAGTAGAATTCGTTATGAAAAGTGCATCATCTCTATATAGCCCTCCTTCAAGTTTGAATTGTTTATGGAGTATACAATGTATTTCATTTAAAAGGAAAAGGCCAACTAGATCAGTGACCTGAGTCGAGTCCGTCGATCCCATTAAAATGTTGAAGTGGTTAGGGGTATTTTTCCTGGTCCAATATTTATTATCAAATGTTATTAAAGACTGTCTAGCTATAAGTATTAGTTTAGTTTCGTCTTGAGTTATATTAGTTAATTTTCGTGCCATTAATAGAGATTTATTAAGTAGGATAGGTGATATAGATTGGTAATATGATTCAATGTCAAAAGAAAGAAATTTAATATTATTTTTATTTTGAATATTAGAAAACCAGTCGATTACTTGGTTGGAAGATTGCCATAGTGGGTATTTTATTATAGATTTAATTTTGGGGATAATTCTATCTAATATGTTTTTACTAACCAGTCCTATATCTGATTTCGAGGGGCAAATGAGTCTAATAGTAGGGTTAATATTGAAGCTGTGTTTGTGGTCTTTTAAAGTAAATCTCGGGGTACCTGGTAACGTTATTTCTGTGTATTTATCTAGAAAAACTAAAAGGTAACTATCTCTATATATTTTTAAATAAAATTTATTATGTAAATTAAAAAAAAAAAAATTTTTTCTACTCATTTCTATATCTAACCTATACTAATTTTCTTATAAATTTTAAATCCAAACCTTTTATTTCAATTTTTCAGATTCATCTGCCTTACTTTTAATGCTAGGTTTATTTTTGGTGTCTTTTCAATTCAATAGAAATCCTCCTAAATTTGCTGATGAGGAGACCGTGCTTACCAAAAAAACTATGTATAATTGTTCTACGTGACTTCATGTATACCACAAATAAAAAGCACGGATTTCCGAAACGATTGTACAGATACTTGACTTTGTTGTTGTTCCTTCTTATGAAACTGATCTTTAATTTAATTAAAATTTGATTTTTAAATTAAATTTTTTTTTTTTTAAAATGTTTAAATTATAAATCACATTACTTAATATATATATATATATATATATATATATATATATATATATATATATATATATATATATATATATATATATCAAGACTTACATCCACACCCTTATTAGGTATTATTTACATACAACCAATCTTATTTTTCATATCATTTACTGGAACCTCCTGTTATTAACTCCCTGCAACCTAGAAGACCTTATATTTTTCTTTTATAAACCTTGCTTTTATATAAGCTGTATCGCCTTAAGAGTTCTCTAGTTACAGGTAACTAGTTACTCGAATCATGCTCATGACTGTATAGCAAAACATTACTGCTTATGCAAAAGCAAATAAAAAGTATATATATATATATATATATATATATATATATATATATATATATATATATATATAGTTTAACCTTAAGTTTGATTTTGTATTTTACGCTTTTATCCAATCGATTAAAATTCTTATATTTCTGACATTTAATCCGCTGATTACATTTAAAATCCGGTCAATAAAATGTTACGTCCGATCAGAAATCAACGTATATAAATGAAGTGAAGAATGGTCTTTTCTGTTGACAGGTTGAGTAGAAACCATAGCCAATATATAACATTAAATTAGATGTAAACACATTTCCACTTGTTATATATTTGTAAGAAATCGCCATATATATTTTATAAATTACTAACTAGCTCTACCTACGTATTGAGCACTTTTGAAGTAAATACTTAAAGTTTACGCATAAATCTATACTTTCGTATATTAAATTTATGTGAATAAATGAATTAGTTATATATATATATATATATATATATATATATATATATATATATATATTCGAATTAAAAGCAAAGGAATAGTAAGTACTAAAATTGATCCAACTAAACACTATAAATACGTTAGCTATGTAAGTAGCAATGACATTTTTTTTTGGGGGGGGGGTTAATAAAACACCTCTTCTCAATGCCAATACCGTAATACGTTTCTCTATCTTTTTTATATTTTTCTTTTAAATTTTCTTTATTGTTCTGATGGCATAATAAAGCTATATATAACGTTTTAAAATATTATATATATATATATATATATAAATATATATATATATATATATAAAAGCAGGGGGCATTCGGCGTTGCACGGTTGTAAAATACGCTTAGATATGATATTTAATGTAGATACAGTCAATTCTCTACTAAGAAAATTACATATATTTTAATACATATATATGTAATATATATATATATATATATATATATATATATGACTGACTGAAAAAGAAAAATCACACACATATAAATATACACATATATATGTATACACACACACACACACACACACACACACATATATATATATATATATATCTTAGGAGCCATCAGCTAGGATCGAAACTGAATCCAGATTTTATAGCGCTATAGATAGGTTTCCGTTTGAGATATCGTCCTATATATACGTATTTATACACAGATGTGTATATATGCATACATATACATATTTACACACATATACATATCCATAGCTATATTTGTGTGCATGTGTTGTGTTATCAGCACCACAGTAATTTTATTTGAATTTGTGAAGAAATTGTTTAAAAACTCCAACTCAATATTCTCTTTATTATGCCTACTTTAAATTAGGATTTAAACTAAAGTTGCATTCAAAATAAACAACTATTTTTTGTTACGATTTTTAAATTCGAATAAACATCGCTGATCGTGTTATCTCCTTTAATTTTCCGAAAAAATGATAAACATACCAATAACTTTAAACTATTGACTTATTCCATATTATAATTATGTAAATTATTTGGATTCAATAATTCGCCTCTACGAACTTATTTTTATTTACACAATGTTTTAGCTAAATAAACAAATATATATTTCTACTACGTGTTGTTGTACGCCTGAAAGGATGAAAAAAGCTTTGATTTAAAAAGTAAACGTAAAATATAACTTGGATTGATTTAACTAGAATCGAAACCGAAAGCAAAAGTTATAGCGTCCCAGCTTGCGGCGTTATCAGCTTAGCCACTATAAGTCTATTGATAATAAACTAACGCAGGAAATGAAACAACATGCTGTAATAGTTAAAATCATGACAGAACACCGCGAATTCCTAATTGCACAATTGTTTAAAAATTTCCCGATCCTTTGTATTTAAAAGTCCTCAAAGACTTAGAAGGTAATGATGGCCAAATTCCTTCTGCTGCTCAACGTAAAAAGCACCAAAAATGCTCTGATAGCATTAGAACACACAAGGACATTCAACCAGTTTAGACTATAATTGACGAGAGCCCCCAAAATTTAATGAGGTCCATTGCAAAAGATCTCCGTGTATCCACGATTCGGAGGACTATCTATGAGAATCTTCGATACAACTCCTATGTAATTAGGAGAGATAAGTAATTGCCGATGCTACCAGAAAATGGTTTAATGAGATTTAAGAGACTTTTAAACAAAATCCTGCTGAAGAAAACATGCTTTTTTTTTTTAGACGAAATGAACTTTGACCAAAAGATAAACAGAAGGAATAACAGAAGGCTATGTAACGACCTCTCCGAAGTTCTAAAAGTTTTCTGCAATTGTCATGGTTTTTGGGGTATTTAGCAATGAAGGACATGTGATGCGACTACACTTCTTTCCACAATTCATCTGCTTACATTAATGTCTTGGGTTAAGCTATGGATTAATGGAGTAAAAAATGGACTGCCTACCCTTTTTTAACAAGACTCTGCACCATCACATAAGGCTCAGACCAACCAAGAATGGTTAGCGGAACATTTTTATGACCACAGTACATCAAACTTGTAGCCTCCAAGCCCCCCCAGACCTTAATCCGTTGGATTATTACGTGTGGCGCATGTTTGAGAGTGATATAAATATACATCTTCAAAACACCAAAACTTATCTTAAAGCATCCATAATCAAAGTAATGGACAATATGGACGAGAACCATCTCATACGCATTTGTCAAAGGTTTCGTTCTGGAAGACAAGCTTTCACTTAAGCGGTCGAAGATTTCATTAAATGACATTATCAACTTTGCTTTAATCACCTTGGTGTTCCAAACATGGCTAGTCCTATTGTTGTTTAGAAACCTCAATACAAAAATGTTTATAGTGTTATTATTTTGTAAAATTTGATTATCCTGTTCGTTCAGGATATGTCTATAGTTTCTGTTGAACATATTGACTCTCTTGTTGATATTAATATAAAATAATACAATAAAATAAATGATAAAACTAAAGAATGATTAAAAGATTTTAGACTGAGATCACATTTATTATGAAATACCCACAAGATTAATCAGTTTGTGTAATTTTTTAATAAATTTGATGAAAACAAAATGTTTCCATAAATTGAAATAGTAAAAAAAAAAATGAATGCTCTCAAATATGAACACAAAATGTCTTCATGAATTGAAATAGCTAAAAAATGTCGTAGTGTCGTCAGCAAATATACCCATATCAGAGACTATTTATTAGGGAGGTCAATTATGAATATCAGGAATAATAACAGTCTAAGAATCGACTCCTAATACACACCCACATTTATAATATATTGTTTAGATGTGCGACGACCGAAGACGACATGGATTCTGCTCTTATTTAAGTTGTCCTCGATGGTCGTACGCCTAAATAATATGGTATAAATGACTGTATGTCTCTTTCTCTCTCTTTCTCTCTCACTATATATATATATATATATATATATATATATATATATATTTGTATATATATATGCGTGTGTGTGTGCGTGTGTGCGTGTTTGGATATATATATATATATATATAATTTTTAGATATATATTATTTCACGTATGACTTAAGAATAGTATGATATTTAATATTTTATTTATTGGTATTTAAAATGGTCCTCCGTTCTTGATCACAAAATATTGCAAAATAACAAAAAATGATTTTTTGCTATTTCGCTAAATTTTGTGATCATAAGCGGGGAACCGCCTCACATATCCCCCAAAATATCGTTTTTATACTTCATAAACTTAATATATATATATACATATATATATATATACACACACACACACACACACACACACACACATATATATATATATATATATATATATATATATATATATATATATATATAGTGACTTAAAGGTTATGAGGGTTTTTTGAAGCCTGAAAAACGATGTTACTTTTTGTATTTAATATTTTTATTGTTATTTTTTATATTTCAAGCGGACCTCCGCTCTTGGTAACAAAAAAGTATCGAAATGAAAAAGAAAAAGAAAACCGTTGAAACAACTGCAGATTTGTAGCGTGGACAGCGTTTATTCTTAGCAATCATGTTCGAAAAAGTTCACGTGAATTATTTTAGCCATTCACATATATATATATATATATATATATATATATATATATATATATATATATATATATATCCAGTCGTTTAATACATTCTGATCGTTTGCTAAGAATACCTACCATTAAAATTGTATTTACAGAAAAATTCGTAAGTGCTTTGTTAATTGGCGGTGGCCTTGATGTAAGATGTTAGTCTACAAATATTAGGGTGTTTTCTTGCTGGAATCGAATCTCTAGTTTAGCAGCAATTAGACTTCCTAACACTGATGATTCCGTAAACAGGAAACACTAACGTTTCTCGATATAAAATAATTGGTAATGTTTACTTGAAAAATAAACATTCTATATATATATATATATATATATATATATATATATATATATATATATATATATATATATGATCTAATAATTAGATGATCTTCTAATAATTTGTAGATGTTTTTCTAGTCTTCGTTTTTCTTCTCCATCTGTTCCATCTTCTTTTTCTCTTTCCTGTTGTACTCGCTTCTCGTTCTATCTTTTTTTCTTTTTCTCTCATTTTCTTTCTCATTATTCCTACTTACATATTGTTTTTATATTCTTTACTGTATTATATTTTTCCACTCCTGTTATTCCTCTTGTTCTCTGAATCCTACATCATCTATTTTTCCTTTCCGTTTTTTATTGTGGGCGTTTATGTATTTGAGGATCACAAGAAAGGCGTTGGTGCTTGATGGAATATTTGTCGGCGTAAGCGAGCACTTTTCTCCACTATGCACTTTCGAAAAACATTTTACCCTCTTCGCGAAGAGAGTGACATCTTCCTTAATGCGTTTACAAGGGGAGTTTATGTCGTCTATTTTGTATGCAGCGCACTTTGTATACCTTCGTAAAGCATATAATATCTCATGAATAATTGAACCAATACAGAAACGAATACACACACATCATACATATGAATGTGTGTATACACGCAGATACATACATATACATACACAAATGCTTGTGCATATATAAATATACATAAAATATAATTGTTATGTGTATGTATGTATGTGTGTATGTGTGTATATATGCATGCATGTATGCATATATATGCGTTTACCAAGTATTCTGACAGTGAAGCTGTGTGTTAAGCTCGGGGCTAAACGACTTAACCTTCTGAAAAAAAAAAAAAAAAACGCTCGTGTATATTTTTTTTACATTTCGTCCGTCGTAGAGAAACGGTTAAGTGAAGTTGCAATATGTCGATGCGCGGAATATTTACAAGTCATACAGAAATAAGGAAAAAAAAAACTCCTTTTACCGATAAAGATACATAAATATTCGTAAAATATACTTATTTTCTTGCAAGTATTTAAAGGCTAATCATAAATTTCTTGTCAAGTTGATCATTGAAATTCACCAGATAACGCGTTCGGAAGCAAATGTTCAAATCCGCTGCGTATTATTTTCTCTCTTTCTCTCGCTTGATCTCTCTTTCTTTCGCTTTCTGTCGATGTATGTATGTATGTATGTATGTATGTATCTATTTATCTATCTATCTATCGATCGATCTATCTATCTAACCAGCTAGCTAGCTAGCTATTAACCTCTCTCTTTCTCTCTCCATATATATATATATATATATATATATATATATATATATATATATATATATATATATATATATAAGTATTATAATTAAGTTAACAAAAATAATCCAACACAGCAAACTTAAAATCTATATATCTATAAAAGTGAACGAATCTGTCTGTGTGTCTGTGCACATTTTTCTACGCAATAACTGTCAATTTTAAGTTTACAGACTCGAAATTTGATATACCGGGTATTGGGGAAATCTTTACAATCCGTTTTCGGCCAGAAATTTGGCTGTTAAGGGGTCAAATTCAACGATTTGACCATTAAGAACTCTACCAAGTTCCTCCGCCACTTTTGGGTATAAACACTTTAAATTTTAGATATAAGTTTCTTGGACATGGATCTAACTTAATAACTTGATTTGAGCCCAAAACAATAAATGTTAAGGCGCCATAATAGGGGCCAAAGTTAAAAATATTTGACCTCTGCAGTCTCTACCAAATTACTCAGACAATTTCTGGTTTAAACATTTGAAGTTTTACATAAAAAGTATTCAGAGATAACGCAAGGTTTTTAATTGGCTGAGTCGAAAATTTTCGCTATCAGTACATAAATGTATGTATGTATGTTTACATGTCTGTCCAAAACTTTCGACATAGGCGACGAATTTTCACTAGATCAGTATCGTTTTGAAGCTCGAAAAATTGTCTAAACACATTAATTTCGTCACCCTCAACTGGCCACTTTTCTACAGGGAGGGTTCGCTTTTTTTCACCGATATTTTCGAAAGCCATCCCCTCTTTTCGATTTTCTAGCTTTAGTTTAAATCTACGTCACTCCCGGTTCGACGGTGGTCGTAACAGCAAAGACGTAACGTTTTTTCCCCGTTCTTTTCCTGGGTTAGAGCCTGCCTTCCTACTACTACTTTTTTTTTGCTCAACATACACCTCCAAACACCCGGGCAAGGCCGGACTGAAATACTAGTATGTTATAAATATTAAACACCTTAATATTTATAAAGTAATCCTAAGCAGATTTAAAGCACAATAAAACCAAATATGAAATGGAGCTTATAATAAAAACAAAGAATTCATATTTAGAAACTCGGCCTCGGCAGAAACGTCTTGGAATCTCTCGATTTATTCATTCTACGCACAATTTATCTTTCTTTTCATTATAATATATTGAACTCACCCTTGTAGCCAAGTGAATTATTTCACGGAGTTTTGCTCTTTAGATGACATCCAAATATCTTCCAGTAACGCGATTCCTTGGGATTTTTACTTCTGGATACCGGACTTTTATTAAATTTTTTTGGATTTTACCGTTATTGGATAGTCTACTGTTCACTCGACCATCAATTCACGTGAAATTATTTTCCTTTTTTTCCATTTCCTCTGCTTCACTATTTTTCAACTTTTACCAAGTAAGTTCTATGACTTACTTGTAGTTTCATTAAATACTTTGCAAGCAAAATCCGATTCTCCGATCCTTCATTTTGATAATTCTCGACCTCTGATGATAAAGAAAATATTGCTTTCGCAACTCCGCGGATTTAAGGACAATCCACTTAATGTGTGTCTCCTTTTTGAAAATTAAATATGTTTTTTTTAACTCTTCTTCAAGTGGTTTAACATGTTTCATTAATTTCTTCGTTCTTACACACACACACACACATACACCACACACACACACACACACACACACACACACACATACACACACACACACACACACACACACACACACACACACACACACATATATATATTGATAGAAAGATAAATATAAAGAGAGAGTTATGTCATATATTTCAGAGATGTACCATGGTTTCATTTATAGAGATTGGGATTTTTCTATATGAAAGGGTAACTAAATCATCAGGAACACACAAAATGAAATAATTCCGTTTAATTAAGGGTTCTAAATTATTTAACATACATAATATTAAAATAAATAATCCGTATTTTAGCTTTCATATTTGCGATATATAATGCGTATAGATGTGTTTAAAAATAATAATGTATTAAAAATTGAAAAGAATATATATATATATATATATATATATATATATATATTGTGAAAATTATGGAAATAATATTCTAACCTAATACAGAGATGAGATGAATAATAAAACAAAATATATGTTCCTCAACGTTTTGTCTTTATTATAATATTTCTTCAAGATGATTTATTTGCAGAAAATAAAATACCAGCAAAATATATGAAAATATACTTGCTTTTGTAATGTGAAAAAAAAAACTGTTGGCATTTGAAGTGTATATAGCGTTGGTGCATTTAATGAATGGTATTTCTAATGTTACATCGCTGTTAGAATTTTTTTAATGATGTGATATAATTTCTGTTTTTTTAATCCATGTATCCGTTATCTATAAATACATGTAATTGAAATGAACTGAATATTCTCTTTGTTTTTACTTTTTATTGATTGAATATATATACATATACATATACATATATATATACATATATATATATACATATATATATATATATATATATATATATATATATATATATATATAGAGAGAGAGAGAGAGAGAGAGAGAGAGATTAAAGTTATTTTTGTGGCAAAATTAGTTTACCTGTGTCTAAATTTTATTTATTTACTAATTAAAGGAGATACATTATTGAAACCTTCGCGCTGTTTTATTTAATTTGACTTTGTAATAAGTACTGATTCAATAATGAATTCAACGAGTTTAGCTTTTTGGACGTTTACAGAATGATCATACTGCAATTTATAAGAGAATAATGTTTTCAGGTAATTGCTATTTTTAATACTCTTGTTAGGTTTATTAACCTTCTATATATTTTCCCGGTTGTATTGTATTATTGGGCTGAGTAGCTGCAACTGAAATGATTTCCTGTATTACATTTAAAAAAAATTGTTTGTTAATCCAAATTGTTTTTGTTTTAATCCAAAGATTCTATTGCTGACATTTTCTCCCCGATATTTTTGTACCTATTTACTATGCCTCCCCACGGGACAGGGTTAGACACCAGGGTCGTTTTTTAACGTGGAGAAAAGGTACAAAAATAAAAATTGTCTCAGTCGTGAAGGATTTCTCCTCTAACGAAAGAGAACAAGAAAATGAAGTGCAGCATCTGAAGAACAGATGGTATTTATTTGCTCCCCCACTGAGCAAATTAGGCACAAGGCCGCTTTTAATGTGAGGTAAAAACCAGCTCCCCTAAAAGTAGGAAAAAAGGGGGCACTCTGGTTACCAAAAATAATAATTGTCCCAGTATAGAGGGTTTCCCCTCCATGGACTGGTACAAATTATCTTAAGTGCAGCATCTGCCGGAACAGATGGTATTTATTTGCTCCCCCACTGAGCAAATTAGGCACAAGGCCGTTTTTAATGTGAGGTAAAAACCAGCTCCCCCAAAAGTAGGCAAAAAGGGGGCACTCTGGTTACCAAAAATAATAATTGCCCCAGTATAGAGGGTTTCCCCTCCATTGACTGGCACAAATCATCTTAAGTGCAGCATCTGCCGGAACAGATGGTGTTTATTTGCTCCCCCACTGAGCAAATTAGGCACAAGGCCGTTTTTAATGTGAGGTAAAAACCAGCTCCCCTAAAAGTAGGCAAAAAGGGGGCACTCTGGTTACCAAAAATAATAATTGTCCCAGTATAGAGGGTTTCCCCTCCATTGACTGGTACAAATTATCTTAAGTGCAGCATCTGCCGGAACAGATGGTATTTATTTGCTCCCCCACCGAGCAAATTAGGCACAAGGCCGATTTTTAATGTGAGGAGTGAAGGGAGGGGGAAGGGAAAAAGGGGACCAGCTCCCGAGAGGTGGGAAATGGGAGCTGGTTAATGGTCAGGCATGTGGGGTTGCCCCCACATCTGGTCTTTGCTAGTCATAGCTAGTCATAGCTAGTCATAGCTTGCAGCATCTGTCGGAACAGATGGTATTTATTTGCTCCCCCACTGAGCAAATTAGGCACAAGGCCGTTTTTAATGTGAGGTAAAAACCAGCTCCCCTAAAAGTAGGCAAAAAGGGGGCACTCTGGTTACCAAAAATAATAATTGTCCCAGTATAGAGGGTTTCCCCTCCATTGACTGGTACAAATTATCTTAAGTGCAGCATCTGAAGAACAGATGGTATTTATTTGCTCCCCCACTGAGCAAATTAGGCACAAGGCCGTTTTTAATGTGAGGTAAAAACCAGCTCCCCTTAAAGTAGGCAAAAAGGGGGCACTCTGGTTACCAAAAATAATAATTGTCCCAGTATAGAGGGTTTCCCCTCCATTGACTGGCACAAATTATCTTAAGTGCAGCATCTGCCGGAACAGATGGTATTTATTTGCTCCCCCACTGAGCAAATTAGGCACAAGGCCGTTTTTAATGTGAGGTAAAAACCAGCTCCCCTAAAAGTAGGCAAAAAGGGGGCACTCTGGTTACCAAAAATAATAATTGTCCCAGTATAGAGGGTTTCCCCTCCATTGACTGGTACAAATTATCTTAAGTGCAGTATCTACCGGAACAGATAGTATTTATTTGCTCCCCCACCGAGCAAATTAGGCACAAGGCCGATTTTTAATGTGAGGAGTGAAGGGAGGGGGAAGGGAAAAAGGGGACCAGCTCCCGAGAGGTGGGAAATGGGAGCTGGTTAATGGTCAGGCATGTGGGGTTGCCCCCACATCTGGTCTTTGCTAGTCATAGCTTGCAGCATCTGTCGGAACAGATGGTATTTATTTGCTCCCCCACTGAGCAAATTAGGCACAAGGCCGTTTTTAATGTGAGGTAAAAACCAGCTCCCCTTAAAGTAGGCAAAAAGGGGGCACTCTGGTTACCAAAAATAATAATTGTCCCAGTATAGAGGGCTTCCCCTCCATTGACTGGCACAAACTATCTTAAGTGCAGCATCTGCCGGAACAGATGGTATTTATTTGCTCCCCCACTGAGCAAATTAGGCACAAGGCCGTTTTTAATGTGAGGTAAAAACCAGCTCCCCTAAAAGGGGTCACTCTGGTTACCAAAAATAATAATTGTCCCAGTATAGAGGGGTTTTATTTAAATGCTGCCCACATCAGCATTATGTGGCACAAGGCCGGAAAAAGGGAACCCCGCAGGCTCCCCTAAAGGAGGGGCACTCCTGCAATTTTAAAAATTGTCTGAGTACCCCCGTCGGCATTCCCCGGTCGGGGCGCCTCAGGCAGCAAGCAATAAACTTGCCCCACCGGAAAGCCCGGTGGCAAGGCCTGGGAGGGTGGACCTCCTCCAGGCGGTTCCCAGTATAGAGGGTTTCCCCTCCATTGACTGGAACAAATTATCTTAAGTGCAGCATCTGCCGGAACAGACACTACACTTTCATCTTGACCAAAAGGCCAAATATTTTTGTAATCAGTAATTTTTGTAGAAAGAGTGTGGGTATTACGGGTGGCACCACTTGAAGATTGCCAACATACTAAATGAAAATTAAATATGTGGAGCGAACTATGTGGAGTGAACTAGATTCGAACGTGGGTCGTTAAGTCCATTTCGTTTACCTCTAGACGACCGTTATCTCCATGTGTTGGTGGTGATTTTCGAAGATATTCCTGTTGCGAATATTAGACTTTTTGTTAGTGAATTCTGTATAAGAGTCAAGCATCCTATGGTTTCCCATTTGCTATTTATTGTTTTATTTTTCAGTTTAAATATATGATGTCTATTGACTATTCAAACCAATTTGTTAATATTTGAGATTGAATTATGTATTGTTGTAGGAAGATAACCAATGTTCTTGTTTCGTGGAAATAAAAGAAATGTTTCAAGACATCTGCTGACAAAGGCACTTTTTTATGTAGCCCGAGAAAATATGATGTGAGTTCTTAAATATTTAAATGCAATTTTGAAAATGGCATTTTTTCTTGCATACAAATCATTTACGTCGAAAATAGTACGTTCCTTTCTAACATAATTACAACAATTGTTATATAGTTTTATAATGATAGTAAACAATGAGGCTATGTTAGAAAGGGAGGTCAATCTTATATTCTTGTACCAGGGTTGCTAACTTGGCCTTTTCTAAGGCGGACTTTGCGAATTTTGACTATCAAGATCGTTTAACCATAAAAATTTGTTTGTTTTTTTCAGAATGTAACGTACGGAATAACCAAAGAAAGAACAAGCATATAGATTGTTTATGAAAAGGAATTTAATTAATCAACGTAAACATTGGTGTTTGCTTTAATGTTATTAAAAACGATGTTGGCAATAATATTAAGCACTTGCGCGGTTTCGGTGATTTTATTGCATCGTTTATCGCACTATTGATCTTTGTAGCAACAATATATGACCAGACAACGTGAGATGCCTTTTTATTCTTTCTATTTTGTAAAACATATACAAAGAAAGAATAAAACTAGTGTTTCTTTTCTTCTTTTGATGACGCGCGAACGTCTCATTTAACATCCCTTTCGTTGTTATTTCTGTCTCAGTGATCAGACGGCCATAGAAAGAATATGTTGAGACTATGTTACCGTGAATGAAAAAAAACAAACTTATTTTATTAATAAATCTAATTCGCAGATCTGTCTATATTCTGTATTATTGCTTTATTAAACCATTAGCCAATATTTGCTTCATTTCATTACGCTTCAAGATGGTTTATCGTCGAAATAGCGATTAATGCCTTTATGGTGTTCGTAGCAGATCGTTTACCTCAGTTCTTGAATTAACGCCGGAGAATGAGGTAATACAAGTCCGAGGAAAAAGTTCGCGTGATGTGTTTATATAGTGCTTTACTACGCAGATTCATAAAAAAAAACTTTCTATTCTCTAAAATAACGAGAATCTTTGTCTGTCCGTCATCTTATAAGAATGTCATGAGTTGAGAATTGGTCAACGTACATATACCTCAGCTTTAAAAGGCGAACTCGTTGACATGAAGTCTTCAACTTTATTGAATGACTTAGAAGTTAAAAATAAAGTTCGTATTTTCTGTTTGAATGGTGATTTCGTTTGCAAAGATATTTTCAGAAATAAGTATTCTAAGAAAATGACCACTATTATCTGCCCGTCACAGAAGACAGTCATTTATAGGCGCCTTCAACCTCATCAAATGATTTAAAAGGAAGCCTTTACGAAGTGCTTCTTATTAGCCTTGTGCCTAGGAGTGAAGTCTGATCTGATATAATACTTCACTTTTGTCCTATATGAGTAAAGGAGAAGTTTTTCTAGTTTGAGGTAATTTAATATTTTTTCCATATTCAGTGTGATGAATTTTTATGCAGTTGGATTTTTTCACATAACAAACCGACCTCGTCTCTAAATCTAATTTCGTAGGCGAGCAAGTCGATAGTTTTTTTTTTTTTTCAGAAGATCCTGCATTGATCAGAACAGGTCGTAAACAGATGAAACAACGACTCGATTACACGCCGGGTTTTACATAATCTCAATAGCATCATATGAAATCTCTATGATGTATGATTTTATATATGAAAAAATATATTTTGCAGAAAACTTCAGAAGAGTAAAGCTTGACATATGTGTTTAACAACGTTTTGGCCGATATAAGTTCTGACTTTCTTCAACTACATTTTATCAAATTTAGGAATTGCCACGCAATTTCAAACGGAACCCCTTTTTTAATCCATGGGGAGGGTATGTTTTCGTTCTGTCAGCTATAACCGAATATAAGTTATAACTAACGAACTATTGTATTCATATTATTACTCGCACTGAGGATTGAATCTTTAATCCCAAGAAGAGTTTCAATAAGAACTGGATTTCTACTTAATACTTTATCATTTTTTATTACTGAATTTTTTTGTGACAACTCTACGAGGAGCATTTCAAGAATAAAGCCTTCTACTTTTGTATCCCACCAGGATAGATGAGAGTGGATTATACATTGCATTGTTATGATAACTGAACTCATGCATTTATCATCTAAAGTTGCCCTCTCTCTGTTGTAGATATTGACAGTACCAGACTTTAAGAAAGTAACGCCTGCTATGGAAATTCGTTGGAATCAGATATGCGCCACTGATTTCCTAACAAAAGTGAATTGAGTGACAATGTAGGTGTTTATGCTACCACTCCCGTATTCATAGCTTTCGTAACTTAAAAAAAAAATATGGTCTTTATTTTAGAAAGCCCCCTTGCTCATAGTCTGAATTCTCTTAGACATAAGTCTATCTGGTTAATAGGTCTGCAGTCTTGCTACTTTTGACTAGAGTTCACTACGTATTAATTCATATATATATATATATATATGTTTACAAAATAGTCACCACTTATCAAGGGTCAGAGGCCACTTGAGGATAAGGGTTATTGGGTGTACAGTAGCCATTGTGATAATATCTCAGTGATCGTTAGTAATAGAAATTTGGATTATTTAAGGGGGTGATTCATCAAGAATTTGTTTACGTTGAACTTGAAGACTACCAAATTTTAGTCAGCTCGAAAACAGGAAAACGAAAGAGAGTTCCACAGGCGTGCAGTTCTAAGAAAGAAGCTTTGTTCATGGAATCTACGTTTTGGTTTAGGCACAAATAAAGCGTGGGGGAAATTTCCGACAGTGATTTCAGCATGACAAGTGTTTTTGTGAAAGTTTGACGAGAGGGGGGCACCATAGATTAGACCTCAGGTAAGCAGTTGCCATGGAAATAGCGAGAAAGCAGAGACAGTCTCGCAACGTATCAACGTATATATACTGCATACATATAAGAAAGAATACATACGTGATTTTCAGAATGTGAGAGATTGTATATAATAAATTCCATAGTCAAAAAACGTCGCAGCCACAAGAGCCATGACAGTCAACAAACCGGAAGTCCAAGACTCGAGTTTCGCCCTCATTTGGGCTCATCAGTTAGACACATCCGAACTCAGGATTCGAAACCCGAGCCTCTTGCATGCGAGGCAAGCACTTTACCAACTGAGCAATCGCCCGGTACACAAGAATTCCTATTAACCAACACAGATCAAGCAAACCGCGCCGAAATCCGACTGTGAAATGAACCTACCCCGTCTCGACAAGGGACGCGGTCATCCAACCAACTAATAACCCCAAGCCGATGTCTCACAAGTAGGAGTTTTAACTCGAAATGACGATGCCATCCAGCAATACTAACCAAGCGAGCAGCTTATGATAGAATTTTCAGAATGTGAGAGATTGTATATAATAAATTCCATAGCCAGACAACGTAGCAGCCCACAAGAGCAATGACAGTCAACGAACAGGAAGTCCAAGACTCGAGTTTCGCCCTCATTTGGGCTCATCAGTTACACACATCCGCGGTTTGCTTTTTCTTCACTCTTTGTCAGAAAAATCACTCATTGGAAATGTGGACTGAGGGACAATGAAGAGAAGCGAGAGTTACTGGAGCTGCCGATAACAAAACCACAGTGTATTATCTACTCTCCATTTAAAAAAAGAAAAATTCGAAGGTCTTATTAATATCTACTTAATAATTTATATAAGTCCGTTATTCCATTCTCAATTAAGGAGGATATTTGAAAATAGTCTCCCCTCCCATGATTTTGCGTAGATTTTTTTGGTTTTATCTAACCTCGATAGAGAATGATTCGAGCATTCAAGCTTTACCTTATAAGATACCGTAATGGAACTTTCAATTTGTGAGGTCGGGTTTTTTTTGTATTAATTTAGTTTGGAGGAACCCATTTAAAACTTGTTAAGAGTAATACAATTTGGCTTAGGTACTAAGTTTCGACTGGTTAAGAAATAATGAATACCGCAGAGAGAAAGCATTTTTCAGAGTTTAGTTAATAATGCAGACAATTACTTCTTTCTAGAAGTATCTCTTTTTGTCACCAATAACGAACAACTACCACACATTGAAATATTTTTATGCGGCAATCTAAAATAATTACATTAACAAGACCACTTCTAAGTAATATCGCACCCACTGTTTTCCGTGTTTATTTTACAGAACTGAAAACAAGCATGTTATTCTCTGACTGAAAGTAGGGTGTAAGAAAGAAAGTCATTAAGATGGTGAAGCGTATTGCTGAAGTTATTTTGACGTCTGGAAACAGCACTTTATTTATTCTCTTCCCATTGAAGGAAAAATGGCAAAAGGCTGAAATATAGACGGAGAACGTCAGCACTCCCAAAGACACAATCCGGTTTACAAAAACAGCTACGAACAGACCCGTCGACGTTCTCCAGCTGAAACCATCGTCAATAAGACAACGCATTTAAAGAGATGACGTTATGCCTGAATATGCGCATTTGGTAACAATAAGCCGGAGCATATTTCCAACACATGGAAGATGCTAGGAAAGTGGCCAAGGGAGCATTAGTTTACCGGATTGACTCCCAAAACGGATCTTCGACTGATATAAAAAAATCGCGAGAATGGTAATGTAAGCTGATTAAACTTTTGGTGTATCCGTTCTCATTATATATTCTCTAAAACATTGATCCATGGCGGACTTCATTTTAATTATTTAAATACACCGTCGAAGATTTAATCAGATCGGATATATAAATTACTTGTGGTACACCATTAATGAACAGATTGCAATAACGATAATGCGTAATTTTATAGCATGTGGCTAATTTCCCGCCGAAAAGGTCATGGCAAAGAAAAGCGTATCAGATATGGATTCTTTTTTACTTGTAATGGAGTCGTTGATAAAATTAAATTTTCATTAAAACAAAGCAATAACAACATATACAAGACAAAGCAATAACAACATATACAAAACGAAGCAATAAACATATAAAACAAAACAATAACTACATATACAATACAAAGCAATAAAAACATATAAAAATAAAGCAATAACAACATATACAAAACAAAACAATAAAAACATATAAAACAAAACAATAACAACATATACAAGACAAAACAACAACAACAACATATACAAAACAAAACAAAAAAATAAAAACATATAAAAAACAAACAATAAATACATAAAAAACAAAGCAATAAAACATATACTAAACAAAGCAATAAAAACATACAAAACAAAGCAATAACAACATATACAAAACAAAGCAATAACAACATATACAAAACAAAACAATAAAAAAATATAAAAAACAAAACAATAAAAATATATAAAAAACAAAGCAATAAAAACATATAAAAACAAAACAATAAAAACATACAAAACAAAGCAATAACAACATACAAAACAAAACAATAAAAATATACAAAACAAAGCAATAAAAACATACAAAACAAAGCAATAAAAACATATAAAAAACAAAGCAATGAAAACATACAAAACAAAACAATAAAAACATACAAAACAAAACAATGAAAAATACAAAACAAAACAATAAAAACATATACAAAACAAAGCAATAAAAACATATAAAAAACAATAAAAACGTATACAAAACAAAACAAGAAAAACATATGCAAAACAAAGCAATACAAACATATACAAAACAAAACAATAAAAACACATAAAAACAAAGCAATAAAAACATACAAAACAAAAAAATAAAAACATATAAAAAACAAAACAATAAAAGCATACAAAACAAAAAAATAAAAACATATAAAAGACAAAACAATAAAAGCATACAAAACAAAAAAATAAAAACATATACAAAACAAAGCAATAAAAATATATACAAAACAAAACAATAAAAATATATACAAAACAAAACAATAAAAACATATACAAAACAAAGCAATAAAAACATATACAAAACAAAACAAATAGCTGATGAAGTTATTTTTAGCGAAATATTGGATTTACATGTGTACAGCTCGTACTTTCAAATTTCTTCTCCAGGACTTACTTCCTCTATAACAACAAAATAGAGAAAAACAAACAAACAACAAAAAAAAAAACCTACGAACTGACTACATACCCTGATGAAGCTATTTTTAGTTAAATATTGGACGCACAACACTAAGAAACGGACATAAAACTGATTTTATCATTTTCCTGACACATAAAGTTTTCAAAATATTCAAATTTCTATTCAAAACAAGTGTCTTCAAATAGTGTCCAAGTATTTTCTTATTTTATATATATATATATATATATATATATATATATATATATATATATATATATAGTTAGTTAGTTAGTAAGTTAGTTAGAGAGATAGATATATAGATATATAGATATGTGTGCATAAGTTTGTGTGTTTATAGATTTTTCCTGTCTATTTATGTATGTCTAATGTTTGATGGCTATATCAAATTTTCGATATAGATATTAATTTTCTCATCCCGTTCCGTACCGAGATATCAATTGTTTTGTGTGCATGTCGATCTATCTCTCCCTCCCTCTCTCTCTCTTTCTCTCTCTCTCTCTCTCTCTCTCTCTCTCTATATATATATATATATATATATATATATATAAATTCGTTAATCATGTTCAATATGCTCATCCGAATCAACATACTTTACCCTGCCGCTGACGGGTGTAAAAAGTTAAGCTTGTTTACTGACAGAAAGAAACATATCCTGGACATAACAACGCCATGGTTGCGCATCGAAATTACTGTCTAAATGCTATTGTAGCCGAGAAGCCATTGAAAGCTGTTAATCATGGATTTCTCCCGCCTTATAACGTTGGAGTGGAGTCCATGTCACGTGATCTCGTCTGACCATGCATGCTTCAACATAGTTGCTGAGCGATAATTAGAGTTTATGGTCTTATCCATAATAATAACAATAATAATAATAATAATAATAATAATAATAATAATAATAATAATAATAATGTATGTTGTGGAATTCGGAAGATGTCTTACAACTGGAGCTCCTAACGCTGACGTTTTTCATTAACGATAAACGCGGAGTAGAACGCAGTCAGAAATCTTATCGTTGCTGCCAGCGGAGAATATTACACATAGATCGTGAAAGCACAAAGAAATTTACATGCACCTAACACGCACATAAAGCCCCTATAAATTCATTCTTATTCAATACGTATGTGACATGAAAATAAAACGCCTCTGCCTCAGATAAAAGCCACCCCCCCACACACACACATATATATATTATTCATATAGACAAATTTATATAGTTGGGAAACTGGGCATGCTAATGTCTAAGACAAATGGTTGGTTAAAACCTCAAGTCCTCGTCAGTCAACTTAAAAATGTTTGTCTTTCACAGATGAAAATCAGTTTTCTTACATTTTTGAGAACTGGCTTTTTCCTGTGGAAGACAAACTTTTTTAGTCGTCTGACGAGGACATCTGTACGAGATATTAGCATGTCCAGTGTCGCGACCATATAAACTTGTCTACATCAATAATATATATATATATATATATATATATATATATATGGTTTTTGTTTTGATTTTTTATACGATAGTAATGTTTATGTCTCCGCCTCGGAGATCCGGTCTTTTTCTTAGAAAGTCGCCCATTTTTTATTTGGACATATTATTTATTTATTTATTATTTTTAAAAAAATAGTAATCTACGGACACGCGTGTTTCGGGGCCCTACTTGACTGTTGGTAGGATAAAAATTATATATATATATATTGCTTTTCTTTTATTGAAACTTTATAATAACATAATTAAATTACCGAGTTTCATCTCTTGAATACTTGTATCGTGGTATATATATATATATATAGGTTCTATATTGATTAGTTGCTATAAATATATTTTTAAACGTACTATATATATATATATATATATATATATATATATATATATATATAGTACATTTAAAAAAATATATTTATAGCAACTAATCAATATAGAACCTTCACGGTATGTTCTCTGTAGGATATTGTCAGGCTAATATAGGTATTTTATGCATACAAAGCTTCTTTATTCTAGCAAGCTAAGCAATTATATTTATTGTGATTCACTTCATGTGGTTAATAATATCATTTGTCAGTGACAGACTTAAAACAGGTGACCTTACGTTTTGTGCTTCGGAATTTTTGTACACATTTCTTCTTTTTTTCCAGTCATTATCATTTTCAATGCACATTTGTTGCGACCGATGAACATACTTGTGCCAATTATATATATATATATATATATATATATATTTATATATATATATATAAATATATATATATATGTATATATATGTATATATATATATATATATATATATATAACGTGGAATCACTTTTTCCTTCTTCAACCTATCTATTCACGTGAATCAGTTTTTTCTTCGCCCTATTCCCTCTGCTTCACTTTTTCTTATTAAGTAAGATCCTTGACTTGTAGTTTCATCAAATTTTTTTTGCAAACAAAATCCGATCCCCCATTTTGCTAAATCCTACGCTCTGATGAGAAGGACTAAGGAATATCCACTTATTTAATGTTTCATTTTCAAATTAAATATGTTTTAAACTCTTTTTCAAAGTTTTTTTAACATTTTTTATTTACTATTTTCTCATGTATATATATATATATGTATATGTATATATATATATATATATATATATATATATATATATATATATTACACACACGCTGAACTATTTTAAATAATTTTAATGTAATTTTAACTGAAACATATAAAAACATCCGGAGTTCAACAAAATAGTAATCGAACCTGCCCGAAGACGACTGAAGAAAATCAGTTAAAAGTACTTGTAAAAAACCCTAAAAAGAAACAGTTGGACGAAACCGACTATTGAACTTTCTTACAAAAATTCGACCGAAATATTTAGACGACCATAGGAAAAATGGAGAAATTACAAAATAGACGATTAAGCAGAAACACTCTGGGCTGTTCAACGATGGCTGTCGGTCTGTCCGCCTTTCTGTCTGCTTGTCATTCTCCCTCTCTGTCTGTCTGTCTGTCTGTCTGTCTCTCTCTCTATATATATATATATTCTTATACATAATTATGTTATCAATGAGTTAAAGATAAATTAAGAAAAATCTCTGTATGCGGTGACATTTCGAAGCTAGACGCTTGTCATCAGAAGAGAAGGACAGAATTATACAAAATGCAAGTGCAGTGAAACCAAGGTTAATAACATTTCGATACGAAATTAGAATTAAGAAATAGAATAATATGGTAAATAGTAATTCAAGTATGCAGAAGAATATAAGGGTAAATCGAAAGGTTAATATATATGTAGGTAATATTTAAATAATATAGACCACTATTAAATAATGGGGATCATTAAAGCAGAGCCAATAATAAAAGAAGAAATACACAGATGGTGGAGATAGATGGAGAAGGTTCAGAAAGAAGAAAGAGAGATAGAAACAATAAATAGGGCCTACGGAAATACATATAGATATACATAAAAATTAAACGATCACAAATTGAGGAAAATTGGATTAGAAAAATGTTCAAACATGTTAAAAACAAGTCCAAAAATAAAGTAAGATGAAATTATATAAAATATAACAATTAAAAAAAGATAATAATACAAGTGAATTCTTTAATTTTGCGTTCCAGAAAGCGAAAAATGTGGCAACTGTTTACAAATCTTACAAGATAAAAATGCCTGGTGCATCAATTCTCGTAAATCCTGAAAGTATTTGTACAGTATAGTATAATCTGTTTAAAACCTGTAGAATATTACTAATCAATGTTAAAATAGAACTGTCCAGGTAAGATTCTCGAAACAAAATACAAAAATAATCTTAACATTGAAATAACAATAGATAATAAATATATCAAATAAAATAAACATACATATACATAAATAATCACACACGCCCCACCCCTAGGGCGAATGAACTCTTTTTCTGGGCCAACGGCCAACTAGCACCGGGTATATTTGTGTGTGTGTATATGTGTATTGGGGTAGAGAGGGCTCCCGTAAGCCGTGGTGAAGGCAACCTTTCTAGGAGAAGCAAATCTCTGATTTAAAAAAAACATAAAGCGGAAGACCAGTACCCGCATTAAGCTGGTCTGCAGTTTAATTTGTTGCTGGCTATCTTGCTCTTGCTTGTTACTTGATCTCAACATTTTGAACCGAGAGAGAGACTTAGCTGTCGTACAAAGCTAAGACTCTGTAACATCATATTTGTATAGATACTCCCTCAGACATTTGGGCTCATGGATTTTAAATGTCTGAGGGAGTGGCACTCGTCTGACAAGGCGTTGCAATCATCATATATATAATAAATGACAGAAAGTTATATTCCTAAATTCATGACCATGACCATCTTATAATGTATTCCTTTAAGTCAACTGAATTAAAAGAATAAATTATAAGATGGTCAACTTCATGAATTTTGGCATATAACTTTTTGCCATTGATTCTCTATATTTCTTTGTAATTACATTGAGTTTCTCATATAAGGATTTATATATAATCAGAAAATAATTTTCTACAGAAATATATATATATATATATATATATATACATATAAACTGATATAATGTTCAAATATATATATATATATATATATATATATATATATATATATATATATATATATATATATATATATATATAAACAAATTAAAAAAAAAAACACATTTAACTATACCGAGGTTGAAAATGTCAACTCACTTGATATCTACGCCCCCCCCCCTGAAAAAGCACACACAAAGAAGGGTTGAACGTAAGGTCAAATGTGCCTTTGTCCTGTAAGTGCCTTCTTATTGGCTGATTAGGAGGGGCGCGGTGGAAACTATGGAGGTTTATTGGCTAACTAAAAATTCAATAGAATGTGCATATATATAAACGCGAGTTAACCACAACGCTCCCCATAAGCCTGATGAATTCTCAAGTCGAAAATGAAACGCATAATATTCTGTGTAGCTTAATTGCCATATATATTTTATAACTTACTACGTAGCTCTACCTATTTATTGAGGACTGTTGAAGTAAATATTTAGTTTACGCATATTTTCGTATATTAATTTATCTGATTTAACGAAGTAGGCATATATATATTATATATACATATATATATATATATATATATATATATATATATATATTAGGTTTAGATTTGTAATTTTGATTTAAAATAATGTATTCTACAATAAGTTTTCGGTATAATGCTTTACATCATATACGAGGGGCGTGTAATAAGTAATGCCCCTGACCCACTTCCAATTGTCTGATCTAGCTGAAATTTTGCATGTGCAATGATTTATATATCTACGGGTTATGTGGCAAATTACAGCTATTAACTAATTGTGTTATATATTAACGTTCAGTTATGAGAAAAGTAAGAGTCTTAGGAGAGTTCATGTTGTAAGTGATGGGATTGGGACATTAACAAGAGAGTATATAAAGAGAGGCTGAGAGTTTATAAATGATAGAGATTGCATATAAATACATTTTGAGAAAGTGTTTTCATATCTAGATAGACAGACTGATAATTGAGAGGTTAGCATTTATTCCGATGGATTAACAGGTTGGCATTTATGCTTTGACAGTTTGTATGAACGGGAGTGTTTGTATAACATAAATAGACACATTTACTTTCTAACACATATATTTTTTAGATGATGAATTTCAAATAGTTTGTACACATAAATAGACAATACCTTTTTCATGTAATGATGGACACAGGAGACGGCAGTTATAAAAATACATTGAACATTTATTCTTCCCTGACCGGTTGGGGCTTTGCGTCCAAGAATTCAAAGCTTCACATATTAAGTTTCAAAGTGACCGTCTCGCTTCCTAGACGTTCGAATTCCAAACTCCAGACTATCGTATGTCGTTCTCAAACTCCCTCTGAGTTTCTCACTAACTCACTCTCCAACTAACTAACTAACTCTCACTTCCTATATTGAGAAATCCATGCATGTCCGGCCACGTGACCAAACTCACGTGCCACCAACATGCGCGACTTGCACGTTTCCGAACATTATGATTTCCCAATAACTATTTTTTCTTTGTTGTTTTCACAAAGGAATTCAACCTACATATCTAATTCATTTAACCCATATTTTATTATCCACATTCTTTTAACAATGAATAGTTTATTTATTATTTCATCAGAATTAACAATTTACTGGACATTCCATTTAAACCTATTGTTCTTTTAAACTTATATCCAGGGTTCGATTTCTGCTTTCTCTCATTTTATTTTCATTTTAACTAATCTCTCTATTTTTATACTTACATGAAAAGGGGACAGCCCTTATGTAACAATTGTGCTTTCTGTTTTACAGGTGTTTAAACTGAGTCAGGTGTGAAATGGAGCCTATTGAATGTCGAGCAGTGATCCGTTTTTTTTTGTATTTGAAAGGACGCACACCACGGGAGACTTTTGATGAAATGAAAGTAACTGATGGCGAAAATGGCTCATCATATGACCTTATAAAACGGTGGTATCGTGAATTCAAACGTGGCCGAGAGTTTGTTGAAACAGCTCCCAGACCTGGTCGCCCCCTTCTGCCATTGATGAGGCATCTGTCCGTCAAGTTGAGGCTGCCATTTTGGAAGATCGGCGCATTACTATTCGCCAAATAGCCCAAGATGACAAGATTAGTACAGAGCCTGTGGAAACTATCATTTATGACCATTTGCATATGCATAAGGTGTCTGCCAGATGGATTCCCAGATTGCTCACACCATTCCAGAAGCGTCGAGTGCTCGAGGATGAATTTGTAGATGTGCCAAGAAGATGAGTCAAAGTTTTTCAAAAAACTAATTACACAGGATGAAACCTGGGTGCATCACAGAGACCAAATCCCAGTCAATGCAGTGGAAGCACTTGGACTCACCACCTGCAAAGGAGGCAAGGGTGCAGCCCTCCGCTGGCAAGGTCATGCTCACAGTCTTCTGGGACCAGGACGGAGTAGTGATGACAGACTTCCTGGCAAAGGGTACCACAATTACAAGAGCCTATTATGCTTCACTTTTTATGAAATTAACGTAAGCTATCAAAATCAAAAGGCGGGGCAAGATCAGCAAAGGCCCCTCCTCCTGCAGGACAACTCTCCGGTCCACAACTCGCATGTCGCTAGATTAGAAGCACGGGCGTGTGGTTATGAAATCCTCCCCCATCCTCCCTACTCTCCTGACCTTGAACACTCTGACGTTCACCTCTTCGCAGCAATGAAGTTGTTTTTGAAAGTAAAGCGTTTCCCAGATGATGCAGCCTTGCTTTCAGAAGTCACGTCGTGGTTGGAGGACCAACATGAGGTGTTCTACAAAAACGGTCTCCAGAGCTGCATCAAACGATGGGAGAAATGCATAACTCTGTGTGGATCCTATGTAGAGAAAGACTAATAACTGTGCCAAGTTTCGTTGTTCTACTGCTATGGGAAGTGGGTCAGGCGCATTACTTATTGCACGCCTCTCGTATCATTTAAAAAACAGGTTAAATTAGAATTGTTTTAAAAATATCAGAATGTTGAATACAAGATGGAACAAAGCAAATTTGCACAATTTTCTCATTTACACCGAAAAACTGCTGAAACTGCTCGCGATATCAACGGAGCGTTTGGCATAGGAACTATTATTAAATGTACAGCACAGCAGTGGTTTAAGAAATTACGCAGCGGTGACGAGAGTCTTGAATATTTGGAGCCAATAAAGGCCAAGCTGACTATTTGGTTGTCTGCGACCGGTCTCATCTATTACAGTTTTTTTTTAATGCACGCGGAACAATTACGGCGAAAAAGCACTGTCAACATGAATGAAATGCATCAAAAACTTCGACAACAATACCCAGCATTATTTAACAGACGAGACTTAATTCTCCTCCACGACAATCCCCGACCACATATTGCTAAGAAGTTGGACGAATTGAGCTACAAAACTCTACCTCATCCGCCATACTCTTCAGACCTCTTACCTACCGACTCCCTGTTTTTCAAGCATCTCCAAATCTTTTTGCGCGAGAAATGCTTAAAAAACTTTAGCCTTATCAAAAACCTCTTTATCGACTTCATTACTACCAGAACGCAATATTTGTACGTTACTAGCATAAATACATTTGTTTTGCGATGGCAAAGTGTGTTGATTATTTAGATTAATTAAAATCTTGTTTGATCCGAGATATATTCGTCTAAATGTAAAAGTGATATATTTGTAAGTATGAGGGTGTGTGTAAGAGTTATAAAAATCATAAACAATTTAAAAAAAAAATAGATCGTTTTTATAAAAAAAAAAACTTCTAACAATGATCACAAATATAAAAAGTGCTTTGAAGATTTCTGAACTAACAACACTAGGATACATATCAATTACAACTAGCAAGCAGAAATACTACTCACCGCGTCGAGCATATGACAAAGAAAATTTTGAAAGACAGAAAATTCTGTTTTATCCAACTAAACTCTGTCAATAATTACTTTCTTTATAAGCACACATGCACATGTGCACGCACAAACACACACACGCGCACACACACACACGCACACATACACATATATATATATTTCTCATATAATTTCATTCAAATAGCTTAGCTGTATATGTGCAAACATGTTTAAGCTGTGATTTCTGTCGAAGTTCAGAGTAATCAGGCCACATCTGTAATATGTATGCGCATATATAGCTTATATATTCGCTTATATAGCCAACAACGTTTGTATAATCAATACTTATATATTCACATATATAGCCACCAACGTTTGTATAATTAATACTCATGTATTCACCTATATAGCCAACAACGTTTGTATAATTAATACAATAATACTGCCCTACGTTATGGAGAACTATTTAAAGTTTAATCTAGTTAGTACCTGGTATGTACACGCAACAGACACAATGCTTTATATATCGTCATACGCATGCAGCCATATTAATATATAGTGATTAACACATTCACACACACATACATATATACCTATATGTATATATATATGTATATATATGACTATATATATATATATATATATATATATATATATATATATAGTTACACACTTACATATGTGTATACGCATATCCATATGCTTCGGTATACTTATTTCATATTGTCTGCGTTCTGCGTATGGAGTGTTCTCCGCTGTTGCCGATGGGAATCTCGGAAATGGTAAATATCGGAATTCCTTTTCCTGTCGTTCAACTGCGAGAAAGAAACGAAACAAAATGCAAATAAAAGAATCACATTAAAAGATATTCTTCGACAAATCTTGATGCTGGATGTAAAAATATAGGAAATAAACGGGGAAATGATCGGAAATCAAGCCTCCAACCAAATAACGTGTCAGCGCAAATAGCGTAAAAGCGTCAAGTATTGTTATGACGACTAACACTAAGAATAAAAAGAAGCTGCCATTTTTATAATTGCAGTCTGAAGAATACGATAATTAGCATACAGAAAAGAATCAATGCTGTCTCATAATACAATCATGTTGGTAACTTTAACATTCGGCTTGCAAATAATAATTAGCGAAAACCACTGATAATATGCATATATATGTGTCCGTGTGTTAATGATTTTGTATGCATATGTACGAACACACACAGACACACTAATGTATATATATATATATATATATATATATATATATATATATATATATATCCATCAATAGCCTTGAGCCTCGAAGGGGCATAGACCATCTACAACTTTGTAGATGCTTTGGTACTGACTAAGTTCTTTTTACGGCGTGAGAGTGCTGGCCCCAATTCTAATCTTTCCTGAAGGCACATGCAGCGCCTAGCCTTCCCAAATGGTCACCCATCCGGTACTGGCCAGGCTCAACGTTGCTTAACTTTGGTGATCTCTCTCTCTTTCTCTCTCTCTCTATGTCTCTCTCTCTCTCTCTCTCTCTCTCTCTCTCTCTCTATATATATATATATATATATATATATATATATATATATATATATATATATATATATATATATATATATATAAACCGTGCCAATGGTTTCATTGCAGATTAGTAAAATATCAATATTTCACTAAATATACGTCAGAAAAAAATTAAATTGTATCATCAAAGGACTGTTTTAAGATTAGTTATTTCCTAATGTTTTTTCTAAATTCACGCAATATTCACAAAGTTATGCCATTTTTTATTACTAAGGAATTTATACTGGCCATCCTCTTATTGCAGATCTCTTACAATGCAACCCCCCCCCAAAAAAAAAACCCCCAAAAACGGGCTATTGATATTTATCGAAGGCTAAAGACTGTTGTTAAACTCACAGAAGGATAGTCCATCAAAGACTCAGCAACGAAGCTGGAAAAGGGGATCCAAGAACATTGGCGTCATTCGTGAAGAACCCCAACACCAAATTCAGAAAGGATAAAGGCACTAGGAGAAACCATTTCAGATCATGACATTCAGAAAATTCATAGGGAAGTCAACCGAAACACAAACATTACAAGTGATTTCATTTAAACTTAAAAATAAAAAAAAGTTAAGTATCATGGTTTAATTTACTTTAACCAAAAACATTCATTTCGAACGCTTCTCTATCGTATCAAAGAACCTCCTGTTTATTTTATATACCCGGCATTTCGACTCGTGTTGTAGTAAATCTTCCCAAATGCACATACGATGTTAGGCTGTATATAAGTGTTGACTTTTTCCAAAATTTCCTGTTACTTCCTCTTTAATAGGATTTTCTCGATTATCGATAATCAGTACTTATAAAATACATTTCGATAGAAAATATATCTAAGAACACTGTCACATGCAAAAAGTACATTCATGCGAAAATTCATGAAAATTACGTTTATAAGTTCGTAAGGAACGAAGTATCAAACACAGATGTTTAGAAGTTCATAAGGAACGAACTATCACAGACACAGATAATTATTTTTATATAATAACGGATAGATAGATAGATAGATGGACTAATATAGATCAACTTCGAATGCATGTAACTAAAAAAAGCAATATCTTTTTAAGTTTGTTAGTACATAGTAGAGCATGAATAAATCAGCGTTTCGATAGTGGTCATCGCCTCGTCCGGAGGTTAACAATATTATTTGATATATCTGAGGAGATGCTTAAAATCGTTGAATCATAGATGGTTCTGCATAGTGTTTTCCTTATATTCTCATGTTTTTCAATTACATCGTATATATATATATATATATATATATATATATATATGCGATATACGATATATATATACGATATACGATATATATATACGATATACGATATATATATACGATAAGTATATATATACACGATAAGTATACGATATATATATATATATACGATAAGTATATATATATACGATAAGTATATATATATACACGATAAGTATACGATATATATATACGATAAGTATATATATATATATATATATATATATATATATATATATATATATATATATATATATATATATATACAGAGTAGCGTCCAAAAGTTAAGGAACGATCTATCATTTTTTAATGGCTTCTAATGAAAAAGAAAAAAAACATTTTTGGTGAATTTTCCAATGTTTAATAATGGTAGTTAAAGAAAAAAAAAATTTGATTTTAATACATATTAGTTTTTTTTTTTTTTTACATATAAATAAATTTAATTAAACTACAGGCGTCCAAAAGTTTAGGAACGCAGAAAAGGAACAGTCTTTCTCCATTTTTTCTTCTGACATGTGGTCTTTTGTCTGATCCGAAAAGATTAAATTTAGATTCATCAGTAAAATGAATCTTTTCCCATTTTTTTCTTCCCAAAACAAATGTTTTTCGGCGAATAGCCATCTGGCCTGTTTATTCTTAATAGAAATTAAAGGTTTTGAGCATGGACTTCTTGAAAATAATCCAACTTCGTTTAATCTTTGTGAGATCGTTTATCTGGAAATCTTGTGTCCAGATTCGGATGTACAATCCCCGGATATCGAAGCCGCAGTTTTAAAGCGATCAGAACGAGATGATCGGGTGATTTTTCTATCCTCCCTTTTAGTTGTTATTCGAGGTCGGCCAGATTTTTTCTTTTCAGTCAATGGTAAACCTTTTTTTCTATTTTCAATAATCCGAAAAACAACGCTTTTAGACCTTTACAATATCTTAGCAATCTCCCCTATGGACTTTTTTTTTATCATAATGGTCACAAAGAAGCTGTTTCCTTGTACAGATAGCCTTTTTCGAATATTCGGAGTCAACATTTTGTTGTTGTTAATACAATTGTTAACGTTTGTATTACTTTTCTGCGTTCCTAAACTTTTGGACGCATGTAGTTTAATTACATTTATTTATATGTAAAAAAAAAACTAATAAGTATTAAAACAAAAATTAAAAAAACATTCTTTAACTACCATTATTAAACATTGGAAAATTCACCAAAAATGTTTTCTTTCTTTTTCATAGATAAAGTTAGAAGCCATTAAAAAATGATCAATCGTTCCTTAACTTTTGGACGCTAGTGAATATTACATTTTCACCCCAAGCAAGGCATATTCCCACTTCGATGTAGGAGGCTACTATCAGGGACCTAAGTTCCAGGGATACTATGTAGGGAGTTTAGTAGCAAGATGTCCGTTCACATTAAACCTGAACTTGAATGCCAGTACAGTTGGCGAAGCAGGAAACCGGAAGAGAAAATTCAAAATCCTGCCATTCTGAAGAAGCTATTAGAGTAAAAGGCTTGCTTATATCTAGGGATCTCAACTGTGTAGGGGTGAGACTTTGTTGCTTGTCGGGTTTGTTGGGGGTATTTTCGTCGAGGTGTTACAAGTGCTTGTAGTTCGTCAGAGAATCCACCATTAATATACTTGTAAAACAGGCAGAGGGATGCAACATTTCGTCGGTGGAACAAGGACTGAAGTTTCGATGATAATTCAGGACCTATTAGGTTGGCGAGTCTCTTTTAGACCATGTCCAAGAGTGAGAGACTGGTAGCAGATTCATCAGCTCGAATGTGACAGCAGTACTTCATACATGGGCGAATTTTGCCTTTGTAGAGGTACAGGATACAAGTTTATTCCATTTAGTGCTAAAATATCCGGGGAGTTTGCAAGGAGAAATGATTCTACATCATCTAAGTTAGTTATAATTCATCGGATATTTGTATATATATATATATATATATATATATATATATATATATATATATATATATATATATCAAACCTCAACCTCTATCCAATCCTGTATGCATATATATATATATATATATATATATATATATATATAGTAAGCTAGTTATAAAAATATATGGTAATTAAGCTACACATAATATTCGGCGTTTCATTTTCGTGGGAATCTGTCAGGCGTATGCGAAAAGTTGTGGTCATCTCGAATTTTTATAAAAGCACATGCCATTGAATTTTCTAGTAAGCCAATCAACTTCCTAGTAGCCACCACGCCTATCCTAATTAGCTAATGAGCGAATATTTACAGGATAAAGGAAGGAATAGTTTACTTCACGTTCACCCCTTTTCTTTGCGCGTTTTATGGAAAGAGAAGATAGCCTTTGCTGTAGTAAGCTGACCTACGTTCAACCTTAGTGTAGCTAGATATTTTATTTTGTGTTTTAGTCTCTTTTTCAGGTATTATGCTAGTTTATATATATATATATATATATATATATATATATATATATATATATATATATATATATATATGTAATTATTTATGAATATATACGTTTATTTTATTGATTATTTTATTTTCGTTTTATTTATTCTTTATTTTTTTATTGTTATTGTCAATTAAAAAAAAATAGTTTGTATCTTATATCCTAGACTAATTTTTTTCCATGTGCACACAGTTGCTCACTATTTCTCTCTTACAGTTTAATAGATGTTAGGGGTTCTTTAAAAAATAGGATAACTAATTTTTCATTCAGGCATAATCTACATGGATTGTCAAGGTTGGGAGATATTCAGGCATGTTAAAATAGAGGGGATAAAAGAGGGTAGGTTAGTCTCACTTAGTGCTTGTTATTATTGTTTTCATTGCTCGTATTCTATATTTTGTTATTGTGTGCTTTAATTATCAGCAGTTGCATGATAAATTTAGGTTATTTTTATTGAAGATTTTGATTATGGGGATTCGTTACGAAAAAGTGCTTTTCGATAAGGCCTAGAAATTTCTCGGCGTATATCAAATTATATTTTTCTTTCTATTTAATTTTTTTTTCTAGTTATCGGTGTTTTGTTTCTTAGGTTTCTTATCCCTATTTTGTATCCACTATTTTTAAAACTGTCGTAGATGTAAAATTACCTGTTAAGTACATGTTAATCAATTGAGTTATTGCTGAGTCTACTTACGATCGAGGAAGGAATCTGTTTTATAATTAATGGGGATGGTTGAACCTCGGACTTACGCATATAGGATTAGCGTCATCTTTTAAGTAGGATTCATATTTATTTTTATCTAAATTTAACGTGACGTCTAGGAAATTTTTTATTTTTATTTTAGCTAATACATCTACTTTTAGGCCTAATGTTTAATTTCCTTTTGTATGATTTTTAAAACTTAGAAAAAGATCCCTTGACTTTGTTAGACTATTTTATCAAAGATAATCTATAATCTTTTTATTGACCGATGCCTGTAGTATCAAATATGCTTATGAAGGTATATAAGATAAGCAATCCCACAAGACTAGATGCCATCTGTAGAGTCAAAAATCCCATTGCAAAGCCAAAAGTGTTTGTCATTTTTGTTTTTATTCATGTGTTCTTTTTATTTACTAGAACCGATTTTCTACATTTTTTAATGATGTTGATTACCTCCAAGGATATATCGATATATACCTTGACAAACTCCAAGGCAATGTTGAAAAGTTTTTCGGACATGGAAGGATAGAAATCAACGATGTCGAGCTGTAGAAATGTTCATTAATCTTTGTTTTCTATATTTTTAAACCAAATGATTCCTTCGGCAGTATTTGCCCACTGGTTTAATTCTTGTTTAATTTTTTTTTAAATCTAGAACGTCTTCTCTTACTAATTATACCTATTTTTCGTTTAGTGTGGTTTACCAAGTGAATGCTAGGGTTGTTATTAAAGTCATATTTGTGGTCTTTGAGTAACATGTATTCTTCTCTAGTTTTTAATTTCCCAACTTTATCGCAAATTTTTAATTTATCGGTGATTTGTTTACTTTCAGTATTTATTATATCTATGTTGGTGCATTCGTTTGTATCCAGTTTTTTGTAGTTTTGTGTAATGTTTGCTGTGATTATGTTTTTTATATTTTTGTTTATCTGTTTTATAAACAAATTCTGGGTTAGGGTTAGGTTTCAAGATTTTTTTTTATTAGATTTCTTTCTAACAATTTTATGTTGTTTTTCAATATTTTTCATGAGGTCTACTGCTTTTGCATTTGGGGGGGGCGTAGGTTTTTTTAGGTGTTCATTTTTTAAGGAAGAAATTTGTTCGCTATCAACTCCCCATATTTCCTCCTATAACACAGAACAAGCTAGGTAACATACAAATATCCGTGCAGGAGGTCGCCAAACTAATAAAGAACCTAGATTCCAGTAAAGCAACTGGCCCTGATGGCATCCCAATTATAGTGTTAAAAAAGCTTCAACCAGAACTTGCTCTCATACTTACGAAACTATTTAAGCGCTGCCTTAAGGAGAAGTGCTTTCCGACTCCCTGGAAGACCTCTTCAGTTTGCCCTATATTTAAGAATTCAGGTGATAAGTCATCTCCCTCTCAATACAGACCTATAAGTCTCCTGTGTGTTATGAGTAAGTTGCTGGGATCCATATTAAATAGAGAAATAGTCAACCACCTCAGCAGGAATAACCTTCTTAGTGACACTCCATATGGTTTCCGCTCTGCAAGATCTACCGCAGATGTGCTGACGGTTATATCCCACAGGATAAGTGAATCTCTTGACAAAGGCTTCCTTTCTAGGGCAATTGCTCTTGACATATCAAAGGCCTTTGACAAGGTATGGCATAAGGGTCTACTTCACAAGATTACCAGCTACGGTATAACGGGAAATGTTTTCTCAATCATTAAATCATTTCTCTCCGATAGGCTCATAAGAGTAGTGGTCGATGGACAAAAATCGGAGGCCTGCAATATAAATGCTGGAGTCCCCCAGGGGTCAATCCTGAGCCCAACTCTCTTCCTGATCTACATCAATGTCCTCCCTAAACACATACTTAAATCTTTCGTTGACATCTATGCTGATGACACAACCATCTACGGCAACACATCAAAGGCTGTAAATGACAAAGTTCTCTCTGATTCTCTATCCTCTGATCTCGAGCGCGTGGTTCAGTGGAGGAAGATGTGGCTGGTCACCTTTAATGTATCCAAAACCAAACTCCTATCCTTACATCATCAACGCTCTGATCCCCATCTGGCATCAATTGTGATGGATGGCTCTCGTCTGGGTGAGGCTCCGTGTTTTGACAAGCTTCTGGGTTTGACCTTTACTCCTGATCTAAAATGGAACACGTACATCAAGTCTGTTGCCAAGGTCGCTGGAAAGATGGTGGGATCCTTCTACCGCTCCAGAAGATATCTCACTACTGATGCAATTCTCTATCTATATAAAAGCCAAGTACGTCCAAGGATGGAATACTGTTTTCATATCTGGGCAGGAGCTGCTAAAAACAGCCTATCCTGCCTTGACAGAGTACAAAATAGACTTCGTGGCTTAGTGGGGGATGCCATTTTCTCTACCCTGCAACCTCTCTCCCACAGAAGAGACGTTGCGAGCCTGTCCTTGTTTTATCGTTATTTCCATGGCAGGTGCTCGTCTGAACTCCAGTCTCTGGTCCCCCCTCGCCAATCTTTCAGTAAAAACACCCGTCTAGCTGAATCCACTGTGAAAAATTTCCCCCACTCTTTATCTGTGCCTAAATCAAAACGCGGATTCCATGAACAAAACTTCTTTCCTAGAACTGCACGTCTGTGGAAATCTGTTCCGTCTGCCTGCTTCCCTCCGGACTACAACTTGGATGTCTTCAAGTCCAATGTTAACAAATTCCTAATGAACCGCCCCCTTAAGTAAACACTTCAGCAAATCTCCTCACTAAATTAATGTACTTGCAATAACCCTTATCCCTGAGTGGCTTCCGGGCCTTGATTAGTGGTGATCACTGTGTAAAAAAAAAAAAAAAAAAAAAAATTCGGCATATAGGTTCATATGGTTTTTGAATAATTTAATAATATAGCAATGCTTGTTAGATGTTAGGATTTTTAAGCGGTGTTTTTAAGTTAACACACTCCATATTTACTTTTTGATGTGGTGGAACAAATTCTTTTGAGGGTGCTCAACTGTTTCAGTAGCTAAGTGTGACTACTTCATTAAATTACATGAATTAATATGCGCAGATCTAATTTTATGCATAAATTTGCAGTATTTACTTCAACAGTGACCAATAAATAGGTAGAGCTAGTTAGTAAGTTATGAAAATATATATGGCAATTAAGCCTCACACACACACACACACACACACACACACACATATATATATATGTATATATATATATATATATATATATATATATATATATGTGTGTGTGTGTGTGTGTGTGTGTGGTTAGCTTAACTGACATATATTTTCATAACTTTTTACCTAGCTGTACCTATATATATATATATATATATATATATATATATATATATATATATATATATATATATATATATATATATACTAGCACGGGAACTCGGAGTTGCCCGGGTGTTTGGAGTTGTATGTTGAGCAAAAAAAAAGTGGTAATAGAAACGTAGGCTCGAACTCGTACCGTGTAGGAGGAAAAGAACGGGGAAAAGTGACGTCTTTGCTGTTACGACTACCGTCAAACCGGGAATGACGTAGGTTTTAATTAAGGCTAGACAATCGAAAATAGGGGATGACTTTCGAAAATATCGGCGAAAAGAACGACTCATCCCTGTAGACAAGTGCCCAGTTGAGGGTGAAGGAATTAATGTTTTTAGGCAATATTTCGTTATTCTTCGTCTGAAGGGTCGAGCTTCGGAACGATACTGATCTTATGAAAATTAGTCGCCTCTGTCGAAAGTTTTAGGCAGATATGCAAACATACATACATATATACATTTATATATTGGTAGCTCAAATTTTCGACCCAAACCAATTAAAAATCTTGCCCTATGTCTGAATACTCTTTATGTAAAATTTCAATTGATTAGACCAGACATTGTCTCAGGTAATTTGGTAGAAAATTCAGAGGTCAATTCAAAAAAATATTGACCCCTATTATGACCCCTTAACATTTATAGTTTTGGGCTGAAATCAACTTATTAAGTTAGATCCATGTCAAATGAACCTATATCTAAAATTTCAAGTGTTTATACCCAAAATTTGCGGAGGAGTTTGATAGAGTTCCTAAAGATCAAATCATTGAACTTTGACCCCTTAACAGCCTAATTTCTGGCTGAAAAAAAAATTAAAAAGGTTTTGCCTAATCTCAGTATACTGTACAGCAAATTTCGAGTCTGTAGACTTAAAATTGACAGAGTTATTGTGTAGGGAAATGTACACAGATACGCAGACACAGACAGACAGACAGACGGCCAGACACGTTTACTTATATACACACATATATATATATATATATATATATATATATATATATATATATAGTAATTTATAAAATATATATGGCGATTAAGCTACACTGAATATTCCGCGTTTCATCCACTCTAGGATTCTTCAGGCTAATGCGCATAAGCCTGAAGAATCCTAGAGTGGATGAAACGCGGAATACTCAGTGTAACTTAATCGCCATATATATTTTATACATTACTAACTAGCTCTACCTACGTATTGAGCACTTTTTACGCATAAATTTATACTTTCGTATATTAAATTTATATGAGTAAATGAAGTAGTTATATTTATATATATATATATATATATATATATATATATATATATATATATATATATATATATATATACAACAGGAAAACCTCGCCAAGTGTTGTCTGTAATGCAAGGGCCTTTGTGTTGTTTTACCTATTGCTTCCAAAACATGACGTGATGTTTGAAGCGATTTATGTGTAAGATTCCATCGCAACCATCGGAATAGGTATTGAGACTTACTTTCCTTAAAGTGCTTAAAAACAGACGAATAAGAAATTTTTAACAACCGAATGTGCTCTCTAAACGGGTAAATGTGATTTGCACCCGGCTAGATGCAGCCGCTATTAAATCTGTTTTCCTCATCCGTGATTCGCTCAAGCACGAATGGATATGTTCTTTAAGTTTGACTTTTAATTGAACGACTCACCTTACATTTGCGTTTGAATTCCTCGATTACTAAACTGATTTTGTCATCTGGGAATAACATCGTTTTAAAAGCATGAGAAGGTAGCCCTTGTGACAAATACCAAATTGACTGTACGGCACACTTTTACCAACAAAAGGAAACCTTTTTGACAGGGGAAATGAAAGGTTTCAGATAAGTCAGGCACTTGGTGGGCCTAAAAATATTTTTGTCGCAAATTTCGCTAGTTTTTGTTAATGCCCCTTGTACGTGCAGTGTAGACACATAAGATATATTGAAAAAGATAAAAGCAGTTAAAGGGAATAATAAAACATTATTGAACATATACAAATAACAATAAATATTTACAAGAAAAAGAGTGCAACGGAAATAATTCCGGTTTTTGGTTAATCTTGCTTTTACGCAGTCTAAATAATAACAGAGTTTGAGAAATAAAATATATTACTTTGGTCAGAATATAAGATCAGAAAATCAATATTTACCAAGAGTCCAGTTCTTTGTGAAGGTGTTTGCGATTGGCTTGTTTCAGGAATTGTTTAGGACAAGATTCTTTCCACGGAATATTGCCCAGAGTCATAAATAGTTCAAAGGTAGCCCCAAAATAGTGTTTCTTCTCAGAGCTGATTTATGACCTGAAGTTATGGCGGTATTAGCGTCTATCTGTTGTCGTTGTAGATGAAAAATTATAAAATTTCTAAAATGGAAGACTACGTTTGAAACTCTTATCATTGAACACATTTTTCTGTTATATTTCTAGAACTTTCCAGAAACGCTTAAAATGGTCTTTTTATTTTCTAATTATAATGTAATGCGTTTTAATTTTTTTTTTTTTTTTTTTTTTTTTTTTTTTTTTTTTTTACAAAGGCATCACCACATTATCAAGGCCCAGAGGCCACTCAAGGATAAGGGTTAAAGAGTGTACAGTAGAAGTTGGTCAATATAGTAATCATTAGTAATGAAAATTTGGTAAATTTAATAACTTATATGGAACGGCTCATCAAGAACTTATTTACTTTAGACTTGAACAAAACCATATTGTAGTCAGCCGGAAAGCAGGAAAACGGAAGACAATTCCACAGGCGTGCAGTTCTAAGAAAGAAGCTTTGTTCATAGAATCTACGTTTAGGTTTAGGCACAGATAAAGAGTGGGGGAAATTATTGATAGTGTTTACAGCTAGACGAGTGTTTCTTGTGAAAGTTTGGCGAGGGGGGACCATAGATTGAAGCTCAGTTGAACACTTTCCATGAAAATAACGATACATCAGAGACAAACTCGCAACATCTCTTCTGTGAGATAGAGGTTGCAAGGAGGAGAAAAGGACATCTCCTACGAGGCTACGAAGTCTATTTTGAACTCTATCAAGGCAGGACAAGTTCTTTCTAGCAGCTCCTGCCCAGATGTGGCAACAGTATTCCATCCTTGGACGTACCTGGCTCTTATATAGATAGAGAATAGCATCAGCAGTGAGATATCTACTGGATCGATAGAAAGATCCCACCATTTTTCCAGCGGCCTTGGCAACAGATTTGATATACATGTTCCATTTAAGATCAGGAGTAATGGTCAAGCCCAGAAGCTTGTCAAAACTTGAGGCCTCCTGAAGAAGAGAGCCATTCATTTCAATTGATGACAAATGTGGATTAGAATGTTGATGATGTAAAGAGAGAAGCTTGGTTTTAGATGCATTAAAAGTAACCAGCCACTCCTTTCCCCATTGTACTACGTGCTCAAGATCAGAGGAGAGAGAATTGGAGAGAACTTGCTCGTTTACTGTCTTAGATGTGGTACCATAAATGGTAGTGTCGTCAGCATAAATGTCTACAAATGATGTAAGGATATGATTTGGAAGATCATTAATGTAGATCAGGAAAAGAGTTGGGCCCAGGATGGATCCCTGAGGGACACCGGCATTAATATTGTGAGCTTCTGATTTTTGCCCCTCAACTACTACTCTTATGAATCTATCAGAAAGAAATGATTTAATAATTGAGAAGACTTTTCCAGCTATACCATAGCTAGCGATCTTATGAAGTAAACCTTTATGCCATACCCTATCAAAGGCTTTAGATATGTCAAGAGCAATTGCCCTAGAAAGATTGCCACCGTCGAGAGATTTGCTAATCCTATGCGATATAACTGTAAGGACATCTGCTGTAGATCTAGCAGAACGGAAACCATATTGAGTGTCACTAAGAAGGTTATTTTTGTTGAGATGTTTGATTACTTCTGTATTTAATACAGATTCTAGCAACTTACTCATGACGCACAGGAGACTTATTGGCCTGTACTGAGAGGGGGATGAGCGATCACCTGAATTCTTAAATACAGGGCATACTGATGAGATTTTCCAGGGAGATGGGAAACTATTCTCCTTAAGACAACGTTTAAACAGTTTTGTAAGTATGGGCGCTAGTTCAGGTTTAATTATATCAGTTTTATATTATTATCTATAATATAGATCGCACCTGTCTGTTTAAATAAATGTATGTATGTTTGCATATATGCCTAAAACTTTCGGCAAAGGCGAGGGATTTTCACGATATCGATATCGTTTTGAAGCCCGAACCTTCGAACGACAAATATCGAAAAATTGGCTTAAAACATTAATTCCCTTACCCTGAACTAGACAGGGAGGGATCGCTTTTTTCGCCGATATTTTCTAAAGACATCCCTTCTTTTCGATTGACTAGCGTTAATTTAAACTTACGTCACTCCCGGTTGGGCGATGGGCGCGACAGCAAAGACATCACGTCTTTTTTCACGTTCTTTTCCTTTATATTATATTCTATATACTATTTTATATGACCATATATTATACTATTAATTTCAGAATTTTTTATACTTATATATTTTTTATATTTATTTGATCTTTATATTAAAGTTTGTGTTATTAGTTATGTAAGAAATTGTAATTTCTTACATATTTTAAACATGTTAATGCATTAAACAGGTTAATGCAGAAATTATACCCACGGGGAAACCAATATTAATAAAAAAAACTATTCATATTTGTATTGCATTCGCAAAATTTCTACTAGTTTATATCATAATATCCTTGTGAATCAGGTATGGATTAAGCTGATATTTTGCTCAGACAGCATAGCAGCCGCGTATGAGTATAGTATTTACTAATACACCATCCACTGAACGTCGATATATAGTAATAGTTATATTATTCACTGTCTTTCCAACTAAAACGTCCGCCAAAGTGTAATTTAATACTAGTTGGATCGTATGTAGATCACTTACATCGTGCCAGGATTTAAAGCTTGCAAAAGTATCGTCAACAGCATTAATAATAGAAGGGCTTACGCCACCGTGGAATATCCGAATTGAAGGTTTGTAACCCAATTCAATTGCTACACTTCAAAGGAAATCAATTTTCTGAAAAGAAATGAACAAACAACGCTATCAAGTTACCCGGGGCTATTACGAAGGCATTGTCAATAAACATGTCAACATCTCGAAGTGTTGTATTGACGCCTGCGAGAAAAGCAATCCTTTCCTTGTAGAAGGATGCTCATATTTCCATTACGTAATCTACAGGAAGGTCTGTTATTTCAGACAAGCTGTCATCAACGCGTCGATATTTACATCTGACCTACGACTGCCGCGTCTCGCATCACTTTATCTGGATGACTCAGTCGTGCTTAACCACAAAAACAACCTCGGGTCATTCGATGAGTCGTCCCGGTGAGTGAGAAAATAGCAAGTCTAATCTCCTTGGACACGACATATCAGCATTTCTCGCACGGAAAAAAACAGTCTTTATATTTCGGTGTTTTCCCTAGCCTTGGTACGGCTAGTTTGTACGACAATAGGTCTTTGTCAAGAGCCACCTCGACAATTTATATGAATTGTATATTAACTTATTGAGGAGGCAGAAAATGAGGGATATATAAACGTATGTGAGCATGTATGTGAAACTTTAAATAGAGGAAACAGTGACAAAATAGCTTACCAGTTAGCAAGTACTAAACAAAAGCATTAACTGAATTAAGTAAAATGCAAAAATTTATAACAAATTTTTTATACACAAAATACGAACATAAAATATCTTTCAATAATCAAAACCCCCACGTATGCAATTTTTTTTTTACATGGGGGTCACCACTTATCAAGGCCCGAAGACCACTCAGGAATAAGGGTTATTGCGTGTACAGTAATCAATGAGATAGTATTGTAGTAATCATTAGTATTAGGGGTTTGATAGAGTGTCTTACTTAAGGAGGCGGTTTGTCGGGAGTTTGTTTATGTTGGACTCAAGTTGTAGTAAGGTGGGAAACAGGCAAGCAGCAGAAAGTTCCACTGGCGTGCAGTTCTAAGAAAGAAGCTTTGACCATGGAATCTACGTTTGGATTTAGGCACAGATAGAGAGTGGGGAAAATTATTGACAGTAGTTTCAGCCAGATGGGTGTTTCTCTGGAAAGATTGGCGAGGGGGGACGAGGGAAATAACGATAAAACAAAGACAAGCTCGCAACGTTTCTTCTGTGAGAGAGAGGTTGCAGGGAAGAGAATTTACGGCCTTTGATGTGCTGCCATAGATGGTCGCGTCATCAGCATAGATGTCAACGAATGATTTTTAGTATGTGTTTTGGGAGATCATTTATGTAAATCAGGAAGAGAGTTGGGCCCAGGATGGACCCCTGGGGGTCTCCAGCATTAATACTGTAGTGTTTGATGAAGAAAGTTGTAACAAGTCAAACTATTTATTCAGAGTATGAATACTATATGTATGTAAATAACATATCGATCTGAATATTTGACGAAATGGCACTGTGTATGAGTATGCGTTGGGTTAACTTTTTCTTGTGAGTTCATGTAGATATTTGAGCGAGTGGATAAGGGTTTCTATGTGTGCCTTGAATTGATCCTTTGTAATTAGCCTCTCCTAGCGAAAGGCACGTGGGCTTGAGCGTACGTTTTTATGTCCCCTTAGTTGATGGGCTAGATAAATCTATCTTTACTTTTAGCTGTCTGCTTTTTTTAGTGGTTTCTATGTTAGACTCGATTTTTAACTCTTTTGTTACTTTGGGGTTTCAAAACGATTTCATAAGTTGAAAACACTTTCAGTTAACATGTTCCTGTGAAAACTAACTAGATATCGCAAGCGCGTAAAAGAGAAAATCGAAATGGACCGTAGAAAGAAAAAAGGTAACTTAAGTTATGTTCTTTTTAGAAGTTCTAGTCTAGTTCGCTCAACAGAACCACTTTCACTTAGGATATTGAATAATGTTATAGGAAAAAATCTATACCCCCCACCGTCTTCCATTCATGTCATGATAAATGTATGTATTAGTCAAGCAGACAACCAATCCCCAACCTCCTTTCATCCACCCACGCAAAGAAAGTCACAGAAACAAGATCCCCCGCCCATCCCAATCGCCTTTCGAAAAGTCGGCGAACATAACGGATGTAAACCAGACAGAAACCTTAACCTTCTCAGAAGGGAACACGTGGAAATAAAAATAAAAACTCGCGCGGGAAATTTAGTTGCCCTTCGAGCAGCCTGCGGAACGCTTGCTAAAACATGCGTGCCCCGAAGAAAATGGGGGTTAACACCAGCGTAGGAAGACGCATAGGTGAGATGTAGCCCACTCAACTCGGATTGGCGCCATCGGACCGAAAAGGGACACCAACTCAAAGCTTGGATATACCTTGGCCGAATGTTTTTATTGGAGATGAATATCCCTCCAATGGAGAATCTTATGCTAAAAATCACTAGTCAGCAATAATGTTAAAAGAAAAGAAAAAAAAGGGGGGGGGGGAGAATGGGGACGAAGAAGAAAAGACAGTTGTATTAACGATGCTCGTCGGAATCGGACAATTATCAAGAAGTTAAGTATTTATCAATTTTCATTCACTCCAATCCGCCCAAACCGCTCCCATGTCTCTATGCTACAATATCATTCATGCTATGTATGAATTGACTTTTTGCTATGTGCAATGAAAGAGGAAATATGTGACTGTCTGATTCTAAATAATGATGGCGACTAAATTTTTCTTTTCATTCAAAAAAAAAAAAAACAAGAAAAAAGAGGAAATAAGTAAATGAAGGGGAAAGAGACACTCCAACCCCATGAACAAACTTTATTGTCCCCCCCCCCATTTCGACCGACAATGTTGTCTGCACCCCCATTTGCATTATTGTTGTTTTATCTTATTTTATTATTTTTTTTTTGCATTCACCTGTATTACTCTCATGTAAATTAATGTATTTTTTAGTATGTTCATACTCGATTGTGTCATCGTCGTTCTTATTGCCTTATTCTAATAATTAACCGTTAATGTCGTTAGGGTATTTCATGACGATAATGCTGGCTCGAACCTTGGCAAGTGCCATTTGCTTATACATCGTTATAACCGGCACACAGCATATTCTTTTTTTTTCTTTTCATTTTACAACTTTTTTTTTTTTTTTACAAGGTGGTCACCACTTATCAAGGCCCGGAAGCCACTCAGAGATAAGGGTTATTGTAAGTACAGTATGTTAGTGTGGAGATTTAATAAAGTGTCTACTTAAGGGGACGGTTCATCAGGAATTTGTTTACGTTGAACTTGAAGACATCCAGGTTGTAGTCAGGTGGGAAGCAGGCAGACGGAACAAAGTTCCACAGGCGTGCAGTTCTAAGAAAGAAGCTTTGTTCATGGAATCTACGTTTTGATTTAGGGATAGATAAAGAGTGGGGAAAGGTTTTGACAGTGGATTCAGCTAGACGGGTGTTTTTCGAAACTCCTGACTGACAAACAATATGGATTCAGGCAAGCCCGTTCAACAGCAGATATCTTAACTGTAGTTTCTGGACGTATACGCCGTTCATTGTATAAAACAGGGGAGGGTAGAGCGGTGGCCCTCGATATATGTAAGGCTTTTGACAGGGTATGGCACGATGGTCTTCTAAGGAAAATTAGATCATATGGAATCACTGGAAGAATTCATAATGTAATTAAATCCTTCTTAAGTAATAGAAAAATCAAAGTTGTCCTCGACGGTCGTACATCCAAATCTTACGACATAAATGCGGGAGTACCTCAGGGGTCTATCCTTGGACTTCTATTATTCCTGATATTCATAAACGACCTCCCTGATAAAATTGTTTCGGAGATGGGTATATTTGCCGATGACACTACTCTCTATAACAGATATGAGGGGAAAACAAATGAACACATATCCAAGGAAATGGCAGAAACGCTAGAGGATGACCTCCAATCCGTAGTGGAATGGGGACAAAAATGGTTGGTCACATTCAATGCTGCTAAGACTAAGCTTGTTTCCTTCAATAACTACAAGAAACCTTCTCTGCCACCAATAGCAATGGCCAAGAACACATTACCTGAAAGTACTTATTTTAAACTCCTCGGCCTAACGTTTACAGGGAATATGAACTGGAATAGATACATTAAGAGCATTGCCAAGGCTGCTGCAAGGAAGGTTGGCTCCCTCTACCGTGCTAGAAAACTACTTACACCTGACAGTATCCTATACCTCTATAAGGCAACCATTCGCCCATGTATGGAGTACTGTTGTCATATCTAGGCTGGTGCATCTGCTTCTTGTCTCTCGCTCCTGGACAGGGTTCAAAAGAGAGTCGCCAACCTGATAGGTCCTGAACTGTCATCTAGGCTTCAGCCTCTGTCCCATCGACGAGATGTTGCATCCCTCTGCCTGTTCTACAAATACTTCAATGGTGAATACTCTTACGAACTGCAAACACTTGTACCTCCCCGACGTAACTACCCCCCACAAACTCGACAAGCTACTAAGTCTCATCCCTTTACAGTAGAGATCCCTAGGTGCAAGAAAGCCTTTTACTCCAATAGTTTCTTCCCCAGAACTGCGGGTCTTTGGAACTCCCTTCCGGGATTCTGCTTTCCCAACTGCAATGATATGCAGAAGTTCAAGTGTAATGTTAACAAAGATCTTTCTACTCATCTCCCTTCATAATGACCCCGCTAATTAAGTCCCTGATAGTAGCCCCCTGCTTCAAAGTGGCACTGTGCCTTGTTTGGGGTGAAAATTGGAAAAAAAAAGATTGGCGAGGGGGACCAGAGATTGGAGTTCAGGCGAGCACCTGCCATGGAAATAACGATAATACAAGGATAGGCTTGCAACGTCTCTTCTGTGGGAGAGAGGTTGCAGGGAAGAGAAAAGGGCATCCCCCACTAAGCTACGAAGTCTATTTTGTACTCTGTCAAGGCAGGATAGGCTGTTTTTAGCAGCTCCTGCCCAGATATGGCAGCAGTATTCCAGCCTTGGACGTACTTGGCTTTTATATAGATAGAGAATTGCATCAGTATTGAGATATCTTCTGGAGCGGTAGAAGGATCCCACTATCTTTCCAGCGACCCTGGCAACAGACTTGCTGTACGTGTTCCATTTCAGATCAGGAGTGAAGGTCAAGCCCAGAAGCTTGTCAAAACATGGGGTTTCTCTTAGACGAGAGCCATCCATTTCAATTGATGCCAGATGGGGATCAGAGTGCTGATGATGTAAAGATAGGAGTTTGGTTTTAGATGCATTAAAGGTAACCAGCCACGTCTTCCCCACTGAACCACTCGTTCGGGATTAGAGGAGAGAGAATCAGAGAGAGCTTTGTCATTTATGTTGCCGTTACGTGACGTGAGTATTCTGGACAAACACCACTAAATAACCTGTGATCCATTAGATTAATATTTGTTATATACATTAATGTCTTTTATATTTTATTCAGACGACCGATTAGTCTTCATGATCCTTCATTTTGTACCATCTATATATATAAAATCATTTTTGTATGTCCACTTTCTATACTCACTAGATCATAATATGTACGATTTGCGAACAGACGTCGTGTCTGGATTTATTTTGATCGAGGTTTTATAAAATTTGCACTATTTTGTTGTGTCGCGTGTTTGTTTGGCTTTTTAGTATAAATAAAGTGAAACTAAATTGAAACGGTGTTCCTCAGCTTTCCGCCAGGAAGTAAATCAGCTTTGATCAATGTGGTGAAAATCGTCATATCAGACAATTGCTATTCATTTAGATACTCCTCTTTTTTATGGGGAGCTGGTTTTCTCCCAACAATTCGGGGAAACAAAAGCAAAAAAAAAAAAAACTACCATGCAGCTAAAGTTGGGAAAAACTGCCTCACAGCAAAAGTGCGGGATTTCATTCTCTCTACGGCATGATGTTTGACCTCGTTAAATTCACACACCTGTCATTTAACTTTTTAATCGTTAAATTAAAACGCATTTCATTCCTCTCCCTTCGTGGCCGAGCAGTAAGATGCCAAGTTGTTTTCACACTTTCTTTTCCACCTTCGCCTCAAAGCTTCGGGTTGCTCCTGGCAATTTTTTTTTTACACCGACAAACACACGGGCATCGCTGGGCACCCCTGCTAGTCATCTAATAAAACAGAGATACAAATAACCGTGCACAGTATATGACATCACTAAAGGACTATTCAGCCTGGGTTTGGTGTTCTGAACACCAATGCAGAACCTACCAGCTCCTCATCCACACTATTTTTCTGTGGCTGCAAGACTTGATTTATGCAGACTAGTGACCTATGTAAACTGGAAGTATTCGGCCATCACAACCTTCGCCATATCCTCTATGTCTGCTGGCAACAGTTTGTCTCAGCAATACAAGTACAATTTGCACTCGCTGCCGGATTCACTCCTTCCAATAATCTCTCCTTAACAGACGTCTTTGCTGGTTCAGCCACACCCTTCGACAACACCTAGATGACTTCATCGATCAAGCTTCACCACCAGGCTGGAAAAAACGTTGCAGTGGTCAACTCAAAATCTAAGTCAGGACAATGAAGCAGAATGCTGAACTGATTTTGGGCCCTCCACTCTTATAGGGTCAGTCATTGGAACCGCACATGACTTGCACTTATAACGGAAGCAACCTTGAATCATCATGTCTGGTCAGCCAGTATTCAGGAGGTGGTGAACTTGTTGGAAAAAGCAGCCCAACCGACCCAGATGTGAATACCACAACCATAACAAAGGACTACTAAAATAGATGACTCAATAAATAGCTACAAGAGAAAAAATGGTCTCTTAAAAATGTGTCATTTTATGGTGGCCCAATTTGTAATTTGTTTATATTTTTAATATATTCTAAGCAATAGTTCTTGTTCAGAATTCCTGCTATATAAAAATAAAGAAACATCTGTATAAGGTATGTGCTCGTGAAGAAATGTAAATTGATTTAATAGTTTAATTTTGAAATCAAATTTTCATTTCAAGAAAAACAAAGATAACTCAATAATAACTCAATAATGTCTATGAATTCCTCTTAATCATTTAAAAAAAAATTTGATAAAAATAAAACTTACATGATTTTTAGAATATGATATTTTTTCTTTCATCGTGGGTATGTACATCATGAAGATTTTTCTTTATTTTTGTTTTTGGGGGAATTTTAGACAAGAATCACATAAAAATGAAAAAAATGTTTTAATGTAAACATTGTTTTAAATGTATTTTTTCTTAAAATTGCATAATAAATATAAATTATATTTAGATGCATTATAAATGTATATAAATATTTTATCTTGTTTAATGGCAAATCAAGTAGGTTTGTAGGTTAAAACAATACCTACTCTGAATGATTCAATGTATACGATTAATTGCTATTTTATCCATCACTGTGAGACTGTGTGGATCAGGTTTCTCAATATTAGTGTGCAGTTAGAAGGAGAATTTCACTTGGAGATTCCTAACCCTGGGCTATCGACACACGGGATTCCCATCCGAGATCCCAACACACATCGAACCCCTGGGTTAGACCAAAACCCGTTACAATAATAACTCTAATATTATTTATCTATTATTTAGTATCAATGGACACAGACCTATAATACTAGTTTATTTATAGCTGAATTTAGTTATTTGTTGCTGATAAGGAAGATGGCTTTTTTTCTGAAAATATTCCGAGTTATGTCAATTATATTATTAATAGAAAAATAAAATATCATTGTTTATTTACAAAAACATAGACCAGCGTAAAAGACTGTGTATTAAAAATAAAATAATAATATAGTATGTTGCTGCTGATTATAACGATGATAGCCTAATTACCAAAATATATTCTAAAAAAAATAAAATAAAATAAGTGTTTTTTTACCAACATGATCCGACGGTAAACAAAATAAATCGGTTATTCCGAATAAAAAACTAATAATATAGTAGAATATCCGATTTCACTATTGAACTTCGTTATTTCAACTGTTTTAATTTTAAATGTTAAATGAATGCATAGTTTTCAAAAAAATCAAGCTTCGCTGATATTATTTTCTCTTTCGCAATTTAATGAATAATAATGTAAATAAAAATACGAAACCAGTTAAAAGTTTTGGGCTCGTGCATCTATCACTAGTCTTTCACTCTTGGGTATGGCCCAAAATAGAGTCTTCAATATAATAGGTCCCAGTTTGTCAACTAAGGTACGTCCCTGTCTTATCGCTGCAATGTTGCATCTTTGCCTGTTTTACAAGTATTTTAATGGAATGCGTTTTGATGAACTCGTTGCGCTTGTGGTTTCCCCATATAAATACCCTAACCCCAACCCTAACCCGTTTGGAAATAAAATCACACTCTTTTAGTGTTGAGGTACCTAAATACCAGAAAGTTTTCCACTTTAATAGTTTCTTCCCTCGAACAGCTAGATTTGGAATTTTCTTTCTGCTGTCTGCTTCCCTGACTATACTGTTATACGGAAGTTAAATGTAACGCCAACCAACATATTGTTAATCTCCTTTAGTAGACCCATATGTCGAAATTGTGATATGCCGTGTAAAGAGTCGAACGTGAGTTAAAAAAAAAATAAATCATATATTTGACTAGTCTAGGTACCCGGAGTTGCCCGGGTGTTTGTAGGTGTGCGTTGAGCAAAAAAAAAAAAAAAATGTCGTCGTAAGCAGGCTCGAACCTGTGACGCGAAAGCGGAAAAGAAAGAGGAGGTCTGTTTAAAAGTGTTGTGTTGTTGAGCAACAAAATAAAAATCCAAGGAAAATTGCGAGTTCAAAAAAAAAATAGTGGTAATAGGCAGGCACGTTCGAACCCGTACCGCGAAGGAGTAAAAGAGAGTGAAAAAAAAAAAAAAAAAAAAAAACCAAAACAAACTTAACACGTTAGCAGTCGCACCCATTGTCAAACCGGATGTGACGTAGGTTTAAATTAAGGCTAGACAATCGAAAATTGGTGGTAACTTTCGAAAATATCGACAAAAAAACGGCCCCTCCCTACTGAAAAGTACCTAGTTGAGGGTAAAGAACATGTTTTTTGTCCGATTTTTCGATATTCGTCGTCCGAAGGATGGAGCTTTAAAACGGTACCAATATCGTGAAAATCCGTCGCCTCTGTCGAAAGTTTTTGCGAGGCATAAAAACATACACACATACACGCATACATACATATATTTAAACATACTTTTGCCCTTTGTATTATAGATTTTAATTCGTGATTATATAAGTGACGCTTCTATAATAAATGGAGGATTGTTTTTATGTTTCCTCGTTCATTCTTTAAAGTTATACCAGTTCTCTGCGTCTTTGTTTTATTCCCTTTTCTCTTTATTATTTTCTTCTCCCTGTAGATCTGATATCCTCTTTAATCTTCACATATTCCCCAAACCCAAACTCATAAACAAAGCACAAAAGAAAAAAAAATGCCTTCTACATTCACTGAATGCATCTTTACATTCATTCAAGACTGATTCAAATACAACACTTAGCTTATAAAACCCGGTTTACAATATTTCCTTCTTTTCATATTTTTTTATAATGATCGACGTTTTACTACTAATAAGAATTCGCTTTAGAAATTTTTTTTTCCTTTTTCTCATTTCAATCTAGCTGAGTGGGAGGGGACATATTTGCGACAACTCTTCAGTTATTTGATTCCCCATCTTTTGTAGCAAAAACAAACGTCATGACCTTGAACGCTATTACATTTTTTTTTCCAAACGGTAAATCTCAGCTCGCCATCATAACTGCCTTATTACTTCTGTTTTTATTTTAAATAACATGGGGAAGAGGGTAATTGTCTAAAAAAGTATTTTGCTGTCCTCAAGCGTCGTTCTATTAAAAAGAGAAAAAAAAGCCAAAACAGTTCTGTTTAATGCTTCCTGAAAACAATATTGCCTAGCAAATTCCTTATTTCATATTCTTTTAAATCACACACACCAAGACAAGCAAACTGTTTAGCTGGCAGCTTATTCACGTGGGAACATTCGTACTATACTTTATGAAATGTGACCCGTTGGGTCACCCATAGATTTCGTGTTACTTTGTTTAAATTAAAAAAAAAATGTGTGAATTGAGTTATTAAACCGTTTCAAAATCAGTCTTTTTCTGCTCGTAATTTTCCCCCTTTCTTTGTTTCCCGCAATGTTTATATGTTCTTATCACAATACGGGTAATTAGTATTACTGCTTGTAGTGATATTCTATTAGTTTATAATTAACTATTAAAGCATTCTGTTTTATCTAATATTAAGGAGAGTAGATAATGAATATTGTGTTTACTTTCCGCAGACTGATATCCCTCGTTTCCATTATTTTGTCGTTTAGTCCTCACATTCCATGAGCGATGTTTCTATGAGGGGGGATTTTCCGTTTTTTGATCAAAATCTTTAAATGTAACACATTTACTTAGTTTGTTTTTACCTAAAACTTGTGTTTTTTAATCTCATTACATCAAGTGGTTTCATGCTTTGTCTGGACGTATTTCCATTATGAATATTTTCATTACTTTCGAATTTTAATGAATCAAAGAAAAGTACAGAGACAGAAAGAAAGAGAGATAGACAGAGAAATAGAAAGGAGATGGAAGAGAAAAGAGAGCGGATACTCATTGAACCTGAGATAATGAGGGTGTTCAAACAATAGAGAGAGAGAGAGAGAAAAAGAGAGAGAGAGGATGAGAGTAATTGTCAGTTAGTCAAATATTTGCTGAGTAAATTATACATTATGATCATTAAAAAAATCCAAATTGAGTGGTAAAAACAGTTTTGTTGCATAGCAGGGCAAATATATACATGAGCTAGCAGAGTGACAGGACGTTGCCCGGGATTGAATGATAATCGGCGAATGTTTCACAATCCTGTATTTTTATTATAATCAAAATCGGTAAAATCGACTATTTTTCAATAAAATCGATTGATTGCCTGCTCTATTTAAGGACCAATGGCGGTGCACCAAGAGAAACCTCACATGCCTCGCAGTGACTTAGTCCACAATTGTTTTTATTATTATTCAATTTCCACCAAGCAAGGCACAGTGCAACTTTGAAGTAGGGGACTACTATCGGGGACATAAGTTGCAGGGGTATGGGTATTATGAAGGGAGATGAGCAGCAAGATGTCTGTTCACATAACACTTGGACTTATGAATGTCAGTACAGTTTAGAAAGCAGAATGCCGGAAGGGAGTTCCAAAGTCTAGCAGTTCTTGGAAAAAAACTATTGGAGTAGAAGGCTTCTTACACCCAGGGATCTCTACTTTAGAAGGGGTGGGGTTTTGCTTGTTGTCGGGTTTGTCGGGGGTAGTCACATCGGGGGAGTATAAGTGCCTGCAGCCCGTCAGAGCATTCACCATTAAATTACTTGTAGCACAGGCAGAGGGATGCAGCATTTTGTCGATGGGATAGAATTTGAAACCTTGATGACACTTCAGGACCTATCAGGTTAGCGACTCTCTTTTGAACCCTGTCAAGAATGAAAGACAAGTTGCAGATGCACCAGCCCAAATGTGATAACAGTACTCCATATATGGACGAATGATGGCCTTATAGAGGTACAGGATACGTTCAGGTATTAGTAGTTTTCTAGCACGGTAGAGAAAGATCCCACCTTCTTCGCAGAAGCCTTGAAAATACTCTCAATGTATGTATCCCAGTTCATGTTTCCTGTAAAAGTTGGGCCGAGGAGGTTAAAGGAAGTACTTTCGTGTAATGTATTCGTGACCATTGCTATTGGTGGTAGAGAAGGTTTCTGGTAATCATTGAAGGAAATAAGCTTAGTCTTGGCAGCATTGAATGTGACCATCCACTTTTGTTCCCATTCCACTAGATTGGAGATCATCCTCTAGTGTTTCTGTCATTTCCTTAGATATGTGTTCAGTTGTTTTCCCTTCGTGCCTGCTATAGAGTGTGGTGTCATCAGCAAATATACCCATCTCAGAAACAATTTTATCACAGCCTAACATTATAATTGCATAAATTGAATATCAACAATGATAAAGGTCCAATGATAGACCCTTGAGGTACTCCCGCATTGTTATCATATTGTTTAGCTGTACAACCGTCGAGGACAACCTCGATTTTTCTCTTACTTAAGAAGGATTTAATTACATTATGTATTCTTCCAGTAATACCATATGATCTAGTTTTCCTTAAACGAACATCGTGCAATACCCTGTCAGAAGAATTGATATGTAGAGGGCTACCGCTCTACCCTCCCCTGTTTTTTCCAGTGAACGGTATATACGTTCAGAGATTACAGTTAAGATATCTGCTGTGGAACGGGCTTGCCTAGTCTACATTGTATTGTATATAATATATCAAATTATTTTTTTATATATAATAGATTGAATTAAAGTTTTAAATGAAAAGGTCAAGTACCATACTTCAATTGTGCTCTAAAAAGATATATTTATTTCAAACACGCCTCTGGCATACCAAGAAACCTACTGTAGATGTTATATGTTGAGCCTTTCGGCAGGTAAGGTAATAAAACTGCTCCAATGCACTTGTGATGTTAGGCTTTGAAAAGGTGTTAACTTTGCTCCAAATCGTCTGTTTCTTCTTTCATTGGATAATTTCCATTATCTATTATCGATATCTATCGAAGTCATTCCGATACAAAACCTATCTCTGAAGGCTGCCAGACACATGAAGTAAATTTGTGTGAGGTTTCATAAAAATGTAACCAGCCGTTGTCGAATACATAGAGAATGAACACACAGGCATAGTACACAAACTTCCTCACACACGCGCTCACACACACATACATATATATATATATATATATATATATATATATATATATATATATATATATATATATATATACTAGACTACCCGTGACCCGTTGGTTCGATATGCCATATTAGCTTTGGAATTCATGTATGAACGTAACACTTGTTACGTAAAGAAAATAGTTGTTTTTTTTGGCATCTATGAAAGTATATTCAAATGAAAAAAGAATATAGATAGATTTCTGTGAGTCGTTCTGCTTATTATAATTGATTATTTTTGAAAAAAAAAACAGTTACTGAATTATAAATGGTTGGCTATACTTATAGGTAAATGTGCACTGAACAGGTACCATAATACTTATTATAGTTAAATTAAAATTTTGATATATCTGCTTTTTTACATCGTCCATTTCTGTAATACGTTTAAGTTATTTTAACCCCCACTCTTCCCATGTTAAATAATAATTTCGAAATAATAAAGTTAATATTTAAGCGCCTAAAGGTTTTTTTGTCTTTTGTTTATATTAAACCCTATCCTTCCCATGTTAAATAATAATTTCGAAATAATAACGTTAATATTTCAGCGTCCCAATTGCCCTTTTTTTTGTTTTTCGCGTTTAAATTATCCAATTGTTAATACTGTCTGCTTTTTTTACATTGTTTATTGCTGTATTACGTTTAAGTTATTTTAAACGCCACTCTTCCCATGTTAAATAATAATTACGATATAATAACGTTAATATTTCAGTGCACAGGCAATGCGCGCATGCGCAACCGGATGTCGTAAACCGAAAAGTGGGTTACATACATCTTTACAAGGTCATTTGAGCTTTATAATTATATATATATATATATATATATATATATATATATATATATATATATTCAATTTGTCTTTACATAAGCAGTAATTTGTTGCTACACAGTCATGAGCATGTTTCGGTCTTCTAGTGTTTAGTAACTGGAGACCTCTTCAGGCAATAAACGCTTCAAACAATACTTCCGTATTGAGAACTATAATATTAACCTCGTTATATTTCATTGGTTACCTTACTTTTGAAAAATAGCAACTTCAAACTCTCTCTCTATCTATCTATCTATCTATCTATCTATCTATATATATTTATAAATATGTATATATATGTATAATACTTGACGTTAACACTGTACCAACGTGACACGCACATGAAACTGGTTAAAAATAAACTAAATTGACTGCACAAAATACGTAACGATTTTTTTCAATTTTGACCCCTTATTGACCCCTTAAAAACTATTTTAACTTACTAAAGACGCATAAAAGAACGGCCGGTAAAAAATTCAATCATTTGAGGCCCGTAGCGCCGCTCGACGACTTTTAGAAGAGATAAAGTTGAACATATGGAGGCAGACAGAAAGACAGACAGGCAATGTGCCTTTTATAAATTAGATATATACGTGTATATGTATCGGGGTATGTATTATAAACGATCTGTATGGTCTAATGTCTCTATTGTATATGTGAGTATATACCACTGAGTCATCTAGCGGCTGGTATGGGCTAGTTGATCGTGGTGTGTATGGACGGATATATACAAGTACATGTCAATGAATATATATATGTGTGTGTGTGTGTGTGTATAATTTTCTCTTTTCTTTGTTGTATAAGGTTCGATTGCGTGTGCTTGTATGTGTTCGGTGTTTACACATATATAATTTCACATACAGATATCGTTAATCAAACGGGAGACAAAATGTAACGAGTCTCTGTACTTTTACCAGAACCACTGACATCTTCTCTGACTGATGTATCATACAGTAGAGAAATATAACTTCATTCCCTAGTTGGTCTCAGGTGAAATGTCTGTAAGATACAACACTTTTCTCCAAATCAAAAGGTCATACTCGAAGTTATATTTTCAAATGTAACATTTATTATCACTTCTCTAGAACGTGACTGCGTTTCTATAAAGTCAATTTATATTTGAATGATTGTATATTCGTTAAAAGTGCATGTTTCATGAAATCAGTTGTATTTAAATGAAATTGATTAAAACGAGGGGAACTATTTTTTACCCTTACTCTGTGAATTTTATCAAGATTTCTACAAAGGATTTAGAATATTTTGCATTGTAAAATAATGAAATGACATCTATTTCTCTCCATTAACTAGAGTTTTTGTGCTAAGACGATTTGAAAAAAAAAACAGAGGTTGTGACAAAATCGATTACGCTTTTGTAGCATTATAAGCTGATTTTGTCAACACATATCATTAGAACTATATTTTAAGAAAACCCATGTTTTTCCAATAACATATATTGATTAAATAATAGAAACATCGATTACTGTAAACTGAATATTTGGCATTGATAAAGGAAAATACACCTAAATTTCATGTTGCTTCAGCATTGTTCAAACATCCGTGCTTGAACTTCCGTTTCTTCGAATTCCTGGAATGCTCAGCGGCAGGAAGGTCTCGTACGAGATTCGAACAGTAGTAAGCCATCATGACTGCATCCCAGCAACCCTGATATCGTATCTCCATCTCTTTAAAGTGCACATGGAATCTGTCTCGTCGCTCGTCATCAAGGTTCTCAGGAAACCGGTCCATATGTAAAAATAGGTAGTACATATTGGCGTTCATGTTGCAGACCAAGTCTCTGAAAGCAGTCAGCAGGTTGTTGAAAGTTCTGCTTAGTTTCTGGCATTGGTGTTGCCAAGAGATTTCTTCAATACCAAACCAAATGCCTTTTACGCTTCTAATTCGATTTTGTTTATTGAGATTTCGAACTGTGGATCTCTGATGAGCTGCCGGACCCAAGGACCGTCAAAGATGCCAGCTTTCGCCTTTCTATTGTCAATTCTAGAAATGCCTTACACGAGTAAGTGAAGCAATCGCCATCCTTGCCCAAAGTCCTGGTGAACTGATTGATTAATCTGAGCCTGATGTGCAGAGTATTTTGTTTCACTTCATCAGAGAGTCGTTGATGATGTTTTATTTTGTTTGCAAGCCACTAATTCCTCTTGTAGAAATATTGTATTATTATTTTAATATTATTTTTCTTATTTGCCTTATCTTTTCTTTTCTGTTTTATATGTATTGCTTTTTTTTACTTCTTTGTAACTTATTTAATGCTGTCAGCTTATTCTATTTTAAATATCGTCTGAGTGACCTCCGTGCTGTGAATCCTTCTTCGAATTTTTATAAGGGGTCTATTTTTGTATAAGCAATATCGCCTGAGAAGATCTCTAGTTACTTGTACCTGGTTGACCGAAACATGCTCATGAATGCGTAGGGGGATATAAATGCTCATGCAAAACAAATAAAAAGTATATTTATATGTGTGTCTACATACATTTATTGTTTTAAACGGGAGAGACAGAGAGGTAGGGAGGGAAATTTTGGAGTTCTTCATACATCAAATTATTTTATTTACTCAATGTTTCATAGTATATGATCTATAACGATATTATTATTCTTTTTTATTCTTCGTCTTCATGTATTAAGCTTAAGTTATCTTCTCTTATTCATTTCTATATTTTTCTCATACTATTCTTGTTTTTTTTATTAGTTTCGCATTTCATTCGTTTTTGTTCGTGTGTTCCGTACTTTGACTTCTCTTGTCATTTCACTCCTTTTCTTGTCTCTCCTCGTTCGTTTCAAACATTCTTCTGCCCATAGAACTTTAGTATTTTTTCCTCGTATTTTTCGTCACAATTTTCATATTTCTATTTTGTCGAATATTTATTCGCTTTTTTGCCTTTAATCTGTTCAGTATTTTTATTATTTTATCGAGTTTACATCGAAGTGTCTATTCGTTATTCGAATCGGATGGTTTGCCCAACTTTATCGATTAAAATCTTATACATTCCAAGTCATATTTCTGTAGAGCTGATTCTTCAAATAAAATACCAACTGCATCACAGAAAGGTTTTCAGAGAAGACATAATTTAAAACTGATGCCAGTTCATTTCAGAAACGCTCCTGATATGCGAAAGGGTATTCCTAATAATCAAACTCTCACTGAAATTTAAAATAATTGATTTACATTTTCACTCATTTCAGTAAAACAGTTAAATACCCAGGTTTTAGTATGGCCACGAAACTGAGCAGAAAACGCTTGGGGTATATTTAATTGGAATCAATAGAAAAATTAACATGGGCTTAAATACCTCCTCTAGTTTCAACTGAAAATCAACAATTCCCCCCAAGTTTTATTTGAACCTAAATTTAAACACAAATTCCATAAACAAAGCTTCTTTTCTGGAAATCCCGTGGAACTCCATCCGGTTAAATTGCTTTCCAACTAACTACAACATGGTTGTCGTCAAGTCTAATGTAAAACGCTCTTGTTGAGCCTTCCCCTTTGATAATCAATTTCTAACCAATCTTCACCACTAACCATCACTACGTTGTTGTCTCCTTAACCTAAGTAAACTCATTAAAATTGATTCCGAAGTGGCATTTGGCCCTTGATAAACGGCGACCCACTTGTAAAATCAATATAAAAAACAAATAAATGTTTTTGAAGGCATAATAAATTACATTTTTTTTCTTTCTGGATAATAATTTTTGGCTTTGACGTATTTTAAAGCTTTCTTAGTTTAATTCTCATGAGTCATAATCCATCCATCGCCCTTGAGTCCCTGGGAGGGTATAGACCATCTACAACTTTTTGTAGATGTTTTTGTAGCGAGGAGTTCTTTTTACAGGGTGAGGGTGCTGGCCACACGCCCAACCTTCCTAGAAGGTACATACAGCGCCTAGCCTTCCCAAATGGTCACCCATCTGGTACTGACCATGCTCAACGTTGCTTAACTTCCGTGATATGGCGAGAACCAGTGAGTCAACGTGATTGTGCCGTACATCAGTCATAATGACTCAAATTAAACATTACGATGTAGGTCGTGATAATCGCACATTCATCGAAAATTACACAAAATATTGATAACAAAAATCTACACATATATAAAATTACATTTTCGGAAGATTTGCCGACAGCGATTCTTTTTAAAGGAAATATTCGAAAGAGAATCTGACGAAACACTTTGACACATTGTGCCCTGATGATTTGTTCGGAATCAAAATTCGATGAGGAATTGAAACTGATTACTGATAGTCTATCCAAGAATGTGTACCCTCTTAATGTGATTACGTCAGTCAAGCAAAGAATAATAACTAAGTTTTTCAATATTAAAGTTAATACGGTGATTAAATGTTTAATATATCTTTTTTTATCGTAGTTGGGAGACAGTAAATGAGAAAATCGTCAAACAAATCAACTCAACGCTTCAAAAATACTATTTGGCTTCATTGGTACTCGTTGTGTTCTCTCTCTACAAACACCTGAATGACATCCTCTCAAAAAGATGTTCTGCCACCTCCCCATCATATAATAATGTAATTTTACAATTTTAAGTATAGTTGCGTTGTTAGCTACGTGTGTCAAAAGATTAAACGGGAGAGTCCAACAACACGTACCCATCAAAATCTAAAAATGGGACATACCGAGCAACGAATGTGTTTACCAATACATATGGGTCTTCAAAAGCTGACCATAAAAGCAGTCATGTGCAGTAAACTTTGAAAAAGCGAGTACGAAACCGGTCAACTGACTCCCCCTTTTACCATTCCTCTTCCTTCCTCCTTTTATATTGTATTTACGTGTTTGACTTTTCAGCATTAATAATAAAAATCTTTCATTGCTAATATATATATATATATGTGTGTGTGTGTGTGTGTGTATGTGTGTGAGTGTGTGAGTGTGTGTGTATGTGTGTGAGTGTGTGTGTGTGTGTATGTGTGTGAGTGTGTGTGTGTGTGCGCGCGCGTGTATATTTAAAGAAAATAACCGAGGGGCCCATTTCGCCCACAAACTCATGAGTAGTTAATCGTACGTTGTGCAAAAACATAAAAAAAGTATCACGTAAGAGCAGAGACTTAATGGGGTGTGCGTGTAAATTTTATCGAGGTAGAAAAAACAAAGAAAAACTGGTGAGAATATGAATAAAATCATATAGTACAATTATGTAAAGTATATGTACAAAGTAAGAGTTAAAATATATCCCCAAATAAGTCGGATAACGTGACGAATCCTTTCTCTCGACAGAGAGTGGGTCTGCGTGAGAGAAAGGAGACTGGCTCCAAAATCCGCCAGTGATTTTGAAAGCCAGTCCCGTGTGAAATTCCACAACTTTCCATTTTATACACATTAGCACCTAAAATAATTGATTAATATCGTCGCAACGTAGACAAAATCGCATAGGTTTCTCTAATTTAAGATTTAGATTTATATAATTTCACTTATAAAAACTCTACATAAGTATTGAACAATTCTGTAAAATACATTGATTTTAAGTTCAATGCATTTAAACCTTTATATATATATATATATATATATATATATATATATATATATATATATATATATATATATATATATATATATATAATTGTATTTCCGGCGTGCATACTCCACTTTTTACTTAGCGTTTTGCCTCTCCAACTTAGGATGTCTTAAACCTTCCTCTACACGCCGAATCTACCCGCCTTTCTGTCTATTTCTCTCTTTCTCTCTTTCTCTCTCTCTCTATCACATTGCATATTTTAAGTAATGTCAGAGCATTACAGCAAAGGACATTCGGAAGGAGAGGAAGTGAAATCCGTTAGTTATCGATCTGTGATCGATTTTTTTGTTTTGTTGCTAGCTCTTTCGCCTGAAAGGTTTCACCCCAACTCCCCACGACACTCTCTCCACAAAATCTGAGAATATAATGTAAGTTAGGAGTTCACATATGATCTGATGGGCCTGTCGCCGGATATGATCCATCTTTGTCTCGACAGTTGGAATTAGTCCAGGCGTCTTTGTTGCGTGGTATTTTATTTTGTTATCTTTTTTTTTTTCGTTTCGTTTTGTTATCTTTTGTTGTTTTATGTATTTTAGAAGATTTTTTTTGTATGTGATCTGACTAGTGGCAGCCATTTGTTTACTTGGTTCCACAACTCACCTGGCCCAATTCATGACTGGAAAATTAGCATTCTAAGATGCGAGGTTCGAAGGTTCGATTACGGTTGACGATATTAATAATGACTCGTATGTGCATTCGAAACATATTGAGAACGAGATTACATATTTATAAGCATCGGAGAAAATAACAACACACACGCACACACACACATATATAAATATATATACATATATATCAAAACGTGGATTCCATGAACAAAGCTTCTTTCTTAGAACTGCACGCCTGTGGAACTCTGTTCCGTCTGCCTGCTTCCCACCTGACTACAACTTGGATGTCTTCAAGTCCAACGTTAACAAATTCTTAATGGACCGCTCCCTTAAGTAAACACTTCATCAAATCTCCACACTAACGTAATGTACTTGCAATATCCCTTATCCCTGAGTGGCTTCCGGGCCTTGATAAGTGGTGACCACTGTGTAAAAATATATATATATATATAATCGCTGAAGTGTATTTTACACCATTAAAACTCTTCACTTCGGTGATTCCCCTAACATGATATGAAACCCTACCTACTTTCTCATCAGTCGAAATTCTGTCCTCATGCGTATTTTTTTTTTGATAGGAATTATCGACAACTTAGTATACTTTACTCTTTTAGAAATGAACAACTTAAAAATTTTACTTAATCCAGGAATTAGAGCCACTGACGGACTCTGTTTATTTTCAGCCATGGCGGAACTTCTTACCTTTTTGACTCCCAAAGTTTCGTCTGCTAAAATTTTAATCACGTAATTACGGTGTAGCATCAATAAAATAAACCGTTCATTCAAGTGCCACTTGTTATGGATTTAGTAAAATGCGATATCATTTTATTGGTACTTATGCTACCGGCTGGCGGGTGTATTGTAACTATTCTGTACTTTTACCTAACAATTTAATAAAAAAAAGAAGATATCGTAAAACTTGAAGGACCGTTTGAATAAATTGATTTTAATTTAAAGTGTTGTGTAATTATTAAAAAAAAAAGTCGCGCTTGTGCTTTATTTCTTCAATTTTCAATGAATTCGCGTGTACTTAAAAAAAATGTAGTATTTTAATCAGATTATTATCGATTAGCCACTAAGCTTAAGGGGAGAAAGGGATCAGAAACGCGACGGAAAGGGAGGTGGGTAAGCGAAGATTAAGTAACTCAGAATTCGGTACGTTACCGGGCTGGCGGGTGTATTGTAACTATTCTGTACTTTCACCTAACGTTATAATAGACAATAAGATATCGTAAAACTTGAATTTAACTTGAAAATACGGGTTTGTATAACTATACACATAGATTCGAAAAAGTTGTCAAAAAACAAATATTTAACAAATAAATGTTATCAAAGGCTAAATAAATTACTTTTCTACCTTACTAGATAATTTTTTAGTGTTTTTATTTAATGTAACCTGTTTATTCGGCTCGAAAAACACAGTTTTTACCGATGTGGTAAAATGCAAATGGGGGCAGCCTTTGTGTTGAATACGTAAGTTTGGGAAAATACGTTAAAAATAAAAAAAAGCTATACAAAATACTGTTAGAACCCCACCGAATATATGTCAGCCTACGTAACGGTAACGGGACATATATAAAGTACGTTTCTGTAAGGATTTTGTACTTATTTATTTCACTTAAGGATTTTATTTATTTATTTATTTATTAGCACAATTCAGGGATGACTTTTCAATTATCACGTTTTACTAAATCGAACAAGTACTTATGACCATCACCGAGAGAAATATTGTCGCATTATTTTTGACTATGATATCACAAAAAATGCTAAATCATCTAATAAGATGTAATTAACCTATTTATTATGTTATTATCTCCCTTCGTCATCAACGAGACGCTCAAGAGATTAAAAACAAAAATACCTTCTGCACACACTAAACAAAACCAGGACATTTTAAAATTATACACACACACACACACACACACACACACACACACACACACACACATATATATATATAGATAGATAGATTAACAGATTTTTCATGACACACATTTTTATTACGACAAAGAATGTGGTAATTTTGACACATTTGAAAAGTGATAACATCAGAAAATTATTTGCATAAATTTACTACGTTTTTTGTTTCCTTCCTTCCGACTTCTACATTTGCCTATGCACTTTGCCCTGTATGAGTAAATACGATTACACAAAGCTTACTTGCCATGATCATATTTTCATATTTAACTACAAAGCTCCATTAACGTATTGTGAACTTTTAGAGTAAATTTTGGAAAACCATACACAGCGTATGATATGAGCTTCAAAGATTACAAATGCATACACGAAAAAAATGTGTGTGTATATATATATATATATATATATATATATATATATATATATATATATATTGTGTGTGTGTGTTTGTGTGTGTGTGTGTGTGTGTAAAAGACATTCATTTATATTGAAAGAGAATTTTCCGATTTATTGAGGGATAAATACAAGAATTAGTCAGTACCGGTTTGATTTGCTCGTCTGGGTGTGTCGTTAATCCCAGCCTTTCCTCCCGTTCCTTTCTTCTGTCGTTTTAACACTTCCTTTATTCACACATTTTCTTTAATATTAAACAAAAACGAAATTCCCTATCCGCCATTTTTTTATTTCATCTTTGAAGTCGACCCATAATTCCGACAAACCGTCAATGCCTTTCTTTTCATTGTTCCTATCGAATTCCAATGGAAAAAACACAACACCGCATTTCCTTCGTCGCTTTTCTTCCATTAATATTCATTATGTTCGTGTCGCTAAAATCAGTTTTCTCTTTACAATTCGTATCAAACTCCTTTATCGATTACTGCAGTTATATAGAAATATTCCGTCACAGAATCAGACAAACGCCATCGTTTCAAATCACAATACGATTTGATTTCATTTCGAGCATTTCGTTTTAATCCACGCATATTTAATCTGTTAATACAGCACTCTAACCAATTATAACAAATGAGGCACCAGTTATTGAGCGTTAAATTTACTCGAGGATAAATTGAAATTTATTGATGAATTATGATATAACAAGAATCTGACCGGGACATGATTATGACGTTAAGCACCGTTGATCCTGGTCATTACTAAATTGGGAATTCCAGGCGCTGTATGTAGGAGGACGTCGACACCTTTCCGCAAGAGTTGCAAAAACATAATGTCGTGATTTCCCCTAATGGGAGTACACATGCGACTGGGGATCGCTTGTGAATTTCATACTCCCATGAAACTTCCTCCTGTGGAGGAAGCCAGTTAAATCCGAATAGTGTTAGTGCCGACCGACACACACACACATATGACAAGAATACGATTCTTTTTATACCAGTCATCCAAGACAGCGGTTTTTCCCAAGAGGTGTGGATAAGGGAAAGGATCAACTATCAACGCTACACTTAATTTACGCAAACTGTTCTTAAAACGCGCAACCGGAAGTTTAGGATTAAACCTTGTTATGGCTTGCAATAAGCCATAAAGAAAACAATGCATTACTGGAACAACAACGTAAAAAGGTTACAACTGAAAAGAGTAGTAAACGGCAGGCGAGGGTCGCTCTGGTGTTTAATCCGTACCTGTGATCAAAAGGTCTATGTTTTATATAATGGATAGAACAGTCCATTTGGAGGGTGATTCCTCCCCTCCCCCTACAAGCTGATTTCCGTGGTTGTAAAAATCAGTATTTCTTCCTTTTGGGACAGACCACCAAGGGGTATGTGCGCTTCCTCTTTCTGCCGGAGTGTCTCGGTTCTGATATCCTTTTGGAGAGTCTATCAAAACAGTCATACACAGTTTCAATCACATCACTGCCGTCCTGCGGTGGTTCTTCTTGATCCTCGTAAAAGCGTTTTTTGATTTGGTTCAGGTGCCTGTTAGGTTGGAACGTTGGGCCTTGAATGATGTATGTAACATGGCCGATTCTTCGTAAGATCGTGTCTTGTTCCCAAAAAGAAACGTTATTTCTAAAATGTCTAAAATACACGTTATCTCCGTTGTTAAACCGTTTCGTTGGCATTTTAGAGGTTATGTTGTGTACTATGTGTTTGGGTAGCAGTTTATCAAATACGTATTTTATTTTCCGTCCAAACATGATTTCTGCTGGGGATCCCGCATCTGGTTTGTTCGGATTTCTCGTGAGGCTTTTCATTCTGTTTATTCCTGGATGCCCCATGTGAAAATCTCTGAGAATTCTTTTTTGAAGGGGTTGGGGGATGACAACCCTTTCACCGTATACCAGTGTTTCGTCGCAACCAGAAAAAATGTCTGAACTGGTGTCACCCAGTGCTAATTTTTGCTTCGTGGTTTGAATGAAATTGTCATTTAGGGATTCTGACTTAATTTCCTGAAGTGTGACCGGTAGTTCGCTTTTACATCAATATTAATACATAGTACCGCGATTACTGAATCTTCAAGAGGTTCCATTTTGGCAGGCATCAGTCTCGATAAACCGTCTGCATCGACTAGTTGTTTTGAGGGGAGAAATTGAATTGTAAAATCATAGTTCAGCAGAATAGTTCCCAATCTTAATAGTCGGTTCGCAGTGAATGTTGGAAGTCCTTTTTTGATACAAAAATGGATATAAACGGCTTATTATTATTCCGTACAAGAACTGGTGGAATTTTGAAACTGCAAATATTATTCCTAGGGCCTCTTTCTCGATCAGTTGGGTCTTCCAACAGGACAATGATCAAAAACATACGGAGAAATCGGTGAAGAAATGGTTTTAGATAAAGAAATAACCGTCCTGAAGTGGCCAAGTCAAAGTCCGAACTTGAATCTAATAGAAAACTTGTGGGCTGTGGTGAAGGCGAACGTGAAAAGAAGAAAACCAAGGGACCTGAGGGAATTAGAATATATCCTCAAGGAAGTATGGTATAATATTCCTGTTGATGTGCGTAGGAATTTAGTAATGTCGTATAGAAAACGTCTGGAAGTTGTTATTAACAACAAAGGCTTTGCAAGTGGCTATTGATAAAGGGTGCCAATAAATTTGAATTCTTCTGTTTTTGTTATCATTAATAATATTTATTTTGAATATTTTATAATAAACTAAAAGTGTTTCAGGAGATCTGTAGATGGTCGATATAAATGTTCATCAACACTTCGATAAAAATAATTAGTAAAAAAATGTTGTTCTCAAAAACACCCCTAAAAATTGACAGTTTGCCAATAATTTCGGCTTTAACTGTACACACACACACACACACACATATATATATATATATATATATATATATATATATATATATATATATATATATACTAGCAGGGCGCACAGCATAGCTCGGTAAAATACGCTTATTTTGATTAATGCAGATTTCGCATTTATTTTATATTATATTGGACCCAATATATAGTAATAATTTAAAAAGTAAAAAATGAAAAATTCTCGAATCGAAACGAAAATATTTAGCTTACTTATTTTTCCTTTGACAGTAAACATTGATGTGTCTGCAAAGCTAAAAATTAAAACATGATCAATAACTATTATATTACGCACAGTGTTGCGGAGTCGGATGGTAAAAGTTCGACTCCGATTCCGACTCCGACTCCTTTAATATCTTCAACTCCGACTCCGACTCCTGACTCCCGACTCCCGACTCCCGACTCCTTGACCCTATGTGAAAATCTATTTTGCAGATCCATATACCAGCCTCCCACATCGATTCAGCATTTTATAATTACTTTTCATGTATATCATTTTCAACGTTTTACATTCACTTGTATGATAAATATACTCACATATAAACTCAACCAGCTTTATAGAATAAGTTTAGATAACAAAGGGATAAAAAGTTTACAATTAAATTTTATTATCCTATAAGTTCAAAATAGAATACAATATTTAGGGATAGGGAAACCTCTTTAGGCTATGGCATTTCGAAGCGAAACGCTTTTCATCAGAAGAGGGGGATAAAGACATTACACAGAGAATAATATTTTAAAAGATAATATTGCCTTTATGGAATGAGGATCGAAGGTAAAACAGGAAAAAGCCATAAAGGGCTACAGTAGCATAGATTGATTATTATTGAAATATCATATACACACAAATATATATATATATATATATATATATATATATATATACGTACATACATATATATACATACATATACATATATATACACATATATATATACACACATATATATATACACATAAACACATACACATACATATAAATACATATACATATATATACATACACATACATATACACATATATACATATACATATATATACATACATATACATATACATACATATACATATATACATATATATATGCATATACATATATATATATACATATATATACATATATATACATATACATATATATGCATATACATATATATACATATATACATATACATATATATACATATACATATATACATACACATATATACATACACATATATATACATATATACATATATACATATACATATATATACATATATACATATACATATATATACATATACATATATACATATATATATATATATATATATATATATATATATATATATATATATATATTGCATGCAAGAGGCTCGGGTTTCGAATCCTGAGTTCGGATGTGTCTAACTGATAAGCCCAAATGAGGGCGAAACTCGAGTCTTGGATTTCCGGTTCTTTGACTGTCATGGCTCTTGTGGGCTGCGACTTGTTTGGCTGTGGAATTTATTATATATATATATATATATATATATATATATATATATAATACACTATGGTATTATTTATGCTCATGATCATTTACCAGCCTATCAGCATATTCAAATCTATAATAGCAGAGTTGCACTTCAAGCTATATATTTTCTTTTTCCTTTGTACCCTCTCCCGAAAAACTCATATGTTATTGCATTTGTCCATTCTCATAAATCTTCTATCACAATATTAGGAAAAAATATCAATCTATAAAAATGTCTTATTTGTAAACATAAAAAAAATAGGCTTTATTTATAATTATAGAATTGAAAGTTGCAAATAAGAATTTAATAATTTACTCTCAAAAACAAGATGACTTCAGTGAACTTCTCTTTCATTGCAGCCCTTTGGTCTGTCCTAATTAGCCTTAGCCCTGAAAACAAACGTTCAACACTCACTTGTGTTAGAGGAAGTGCTGCTGCTAACATTGCAGACTCTTTCACTATCGCAGGGTACTGCTTTATAGCTTCATAAACATTTAACTTAGACATTCTATCTAGTTGTTCTACTTGCTTTAATGAAGCATGAAAGTATAGCTTGAAACTTGCTAAGGCTTTATTAACTGAAGATAGCGTTTTAGCTGTTTCCTGTAACTTACGCCGCTTTGACCTTGCTTTATGATCTTCTTGATCCAAAAGCTTTTCAAAATAATCTTCATCGCAGGTTCCCTCTGAGTCTGTGGTTGAAATAGTGTCTGGATCTTCAGTAGATGCCTTTGAATGTAAGCCCGATATCCTCACAGCAAGATCACAAAGTGCCGGTTTCGCTTTATCATTCTGAGTGTCAGATAACAACACTCTATTCATTGGGTCTACATATACTCCAGCCAGTAGGATTTTATTATGAAGTAGTTGTATTTCTCTTTGACGCATTGACTCGCACATTATTCTTGCTAGCAAAGCACCACGCCTGGATAAGGAATGTTCTAACATCTTCCATTCTTTCAAGAACATTCGTGGAGTGAGGTCTTTATCTTGAAGCTTTTTTGTCACTTGAAAAGGAAGCTTAAGAAGGTCTTCCAGTTCTTCAAGTTGAATCCATTGTGCTTCTGAAAAACTGACATCTGGGTTTGCCATATCGATAAGAATAGGCTTCAATTCAACAAGCCGTTTTACCATGTTGTAAGTACTACCCCAGCGAGTTACTTGGTCTAATATGGCTCCTTTTCCAGCTCTCCCTTTAAGAATGTCATCAATCTTCGGAGTTCTTGCTGAAATAGCAACTCTTCTGACTTTTGCTATCAGATAACTGGAATGATACTCTTTAAGAGCATCGTTTACTGCAAGTTGGTGTGTATGAACACAGCAACGCTGGTGTTTAATTTCTGAAATGCAGGCTGCTACATCACCAAATGCATCCAATGAAGTTGGTGCCTCATCAAATCCTTCAACTAAATTAAAATCCTCTTACTTCTCTGTTAAGTCATCCCAGTAAATAGGCTGTCTACTGTGACTTGGCCCAGGTTGTTCTTCCTGAATTTCTGCTGCACATTCTTCTGTAACACTAGAATCTTCTCTTTCATTCAGTTTTTTTTACCATACTCAGCATGTTAGACGCATTATCTGTGACAATGCATAATACATGGTCTTTCTGAATGCCAAAGTCTTGCAACACTTCTTTTACCAATTGCTTTAAGAAGTTACTGGAATGTTGGGCTTCAGTATCTTTAATGGCCAAGGTTTTAGTCATATTTTTCCCTTAATCCACATACCTAACATAAACAGCAAAATAATTAACACGATGGTGTGTGCATGCATCCATTTTCAAGTATACAAACTTATTGCTTAGTTTTCTCTTTAGCTGTTTTTTTTTGGCTCTCATATTCACCAATAATTAATTTCTTTATGGAATCTCTGTTTAGAGCCACTCCTAATTTTCGTGCCACTTCACCGATCAGTGCTAACACTTCAGGCCGAGAAAAGAATCTCAAGGGAATGCTGTTGAGAACAATAATCTTAACGATGTTCCTTTTTAATTCAGCTGGAGCCATTGAGATTGTCACTTTATTACTAACAAAACAACTTGTAAGAGATACTGTGGTAGGGTTATTTTCAGTAATCAAAGTTTTAGATTTTGATGTGGTTGGTGTATTAGATGAGCCTTTGTCTTTCTGTTGAACAAGTTTAAAGATGGTAGGATGGCAGCGCTCCAAATGTCTTTTTAAGTTAGAAGCACGAGTAGGAGCATGGCCTTTGATAGTACCACCATCAGAAGCACTAATTTCAACACCAGGAGTTGTTTCTTCATCGTCTCGGGTTGTTATGCACTGACATACATTATGCTTGAAATCACTGGTTAAGTTCAAATGGTCAAATACGGCAGATTTATGTTTTGAAGCAATCTTGTGGGTGCATCAAGTTTTGTAACTAATTTTCAAAATTATATATTTCTGTAAATCTGTCAAAAAAAAAAGATGTTTAATTCAAAATGTAAAAATTGTTTGCTTTATTTCAGTAATCAATTTCTGTAAACCTATAAAAACGTAAATAAATACATATGTAGGGTTTTTGAGATTCTTCCACATACCAGTATTATGGTAGGTCGATTTTAAATCAACTTGCCTAGACTCAGGAAAGTTGTATATTTGGCTCATTCCATGGAAAGTGGTCCAAAATTAAAGAATTTTGAATCCGATATTTTCTAACATTGTTATGTTTTTCTAAACGATAATACCCTAAACTACAAAAAAATAAAATATTTAAATTCTGATCTTTTATGTTGACTGCACTGAGGCTATAAACATCAGCTATTTATTGAAGTCAGAAAATTTTCAGGCATTCATTTTTACTAATAAATAACATAGAATTATGTTTAACTAGCGAGGGTACCCAGCGCTTCCCGGGTGTTTAGAGGTGAGGGGTAAATCAAAACAAAATGGAAAATAAAGAATATGCGAACGTAATAACCCTGTTTAAATATAACTTTTTTTAAATCGGAAAAACAAACAAAACAACAAAAAAGCGAACATGATGCAGAATAAAGATTAAGAGAACGGGAATGTTTAAATGTTAAAACTTATTTGTAAGAAAAACAAAAACAGAAAAAAAAACAAAAATCTAGCATATTTCTATTAACGAAAAATGTGATAAACTACCGAAAATGAAGGAAAAAAATCACTGGGATGCACTGTTTCAGCGATAATCAGCTATTTTTGTTTAGATTAGTTAATCATATACAATGTTGTGGCAACACAAATTGATTTATACCCATTTTTTTTTGGATAAGATTGTAATTCCGGATCGATCCTGGACTAATCAAATTGCCAAATTCCATTCAGGAACTGGATAACTTTCGGATTACAATCTGATTGTTATCCACAGTGATCTCACTCAAAGACAGACTTTTCATTGATCATGTGTGACGTCACAACCAAAGCGAAAAAAGCTGTCCAGACAAGATTTGCAGTGATCCGATAAACTAAAATATCTTGATGAAGTAGAAGCATTGCAGGACAGTACAAAATATGACATATCTCAAAAAATAGGAACAAGGCATTATAAAAACTGCTAAATTGTGCAACTGGTAAAACCAAACAGGAAAACCATTAAAAAAATGGGGGGGGACTTAAGGAGTCGGAGTCGGATAAAAAATTCCGACTCCAACTCCAACTCCGACCGACTCCTAGTACATTTAGAAATCCGACTCCGACTCCGACTCCAGCTAAAACCTCTGACTCCCTCCGACTCCGACTCCGCAACCCTGGTTACGCATGCATATTCGTAATCTCGTCGTTCGCCCGTCACCTGGAAAACTCATTTAAAAAAAAAAAATCATAGTCGATTTTCACCGGCTAAAACCAACATATAAAGTTTCGCATACCCTATATATTAAGTTTTTAAAACTAACAGGAATTTGGTAGGCAAAATTTTTATATTATATATTATATTTATATATATATATAATATAATATATATATATATATATATATATATATATATATATATATATATATATATATATACGCATACATGAATATATATAAAAAGAGGTTAGTGTTTTCTATAACCTTTTTACGCAAATAATACACACGTATACATCATGTAAAATATCTGCATTAATACAATTACACGTTGATCATCTCATAGGACCCCCCTCCCCCCAAAAAACTTATATATAATTAAAATGAATGCTTAAAATAAACATTGTTGGAAGAAAAAAGCCAATGATTTCTGTTAAGAACAGAAAGCGCCGTCTGGATTTCATAAGAAGCAATAACACTTTATATTTTTTTTATTTTTTTTTTACATGGAGTTCACCACTTATCAAGGCCTAATGGCCACTCGGGGATAAGGGTTATTGTGTGTACAGTAATCAGTGGGATAGTGTAGTAATCGTATTGGAGAATGGATAAAGTATCATTACTTATGGTCGTGTCATCAGCATAGATGTCAACGAAAGATTTTAGTATGTGTTTTGGGAGACCATTGATGTAGATCAGGAAGAGAGTTGGTCCCAGTATGGACCCCTGAGGGACTCCAGCATTAATACTGTTGGCCTCTGATTTCTGCCTATCAACAAATACTCTTATGAGCCTATCGGAGAGAAATGATTTAATGATTGAGAAAAAATTTCCAGTAATACCGTAGCTGGAAATCTTCTGTAGTAGGCCTTTATGCCAAACCTTATCGAAGGCCTTTGATATGCCAAGAGCAATTTCCCTAGAAATGAAGCCTTTTGTCGAGAGATTCGCTAATCCTATGAGATATAACCGTTGATCTAGCAGAACGTAAACCGTAGTGCGTGTCGCTAAGAAGGTTATTTCTGCTGAAGGGGTTGACTACTTCTCTATTTATTGTGGATTCCACAACTTACTCATGACACGCAGGAGACTTACTGGTCTGTACTCAGAGGGAGATGACTTCTCACCTGAATTCTTAAATACAGGGCATACTGATGAGGTTTTCAAGGGTGTTGGGAAGCACTTCTTAAGGCAACGCTTAAACAGTTTTGTATGTATGAGGGGGAGTTCTGGTTGTAATTTTTTAACACTATAATTGGAATACCGTCAGCACCAGTTGCTATACTGGAGTCAAGGTTCTTGATTAGCTTGGCGACCTCACGCACAGATATTTGTATGTTGCATAGCGTGTTGTCTGTTATAAGTGGGAATATGTGGAGTAGATGGCCTTCGTCGCACAGGGTAGAATTTCCCGCAAAGTTCTTGGCAAATAGTTTGGCCTTGTCGGATGCTGTCGAGATGACCTCTGGTCCATTGATAATGGTTGGGATAGAACGTTTCTGTTCAGGATCCTATTTGCTATTTGCCAGAACTGGTGGGAACCAAACTGCTGCTCAGCTACTTGGATTTAACGGATTGAGCATATAGTTCTCTTGAATTTTTTATTACTCTTTTACAGTGGTTGCTGGCGGTCCTGAAAGCAGCTTTAGTTTCAGTGCATCTATTACGTTGGTAGCTATGGAAAAAGTTATTTCTGTGTGCTATGGCAGCAGCACATTCAGGGGAGAACCATGGCTGGCTGTTAGGTTTTTGTTGGAATTTTTTGGATGGTATGAATTGGTGTATTCCTATAAGTAACCATTCGGTCAGGTCTGATACTATAGAGGACACATCCTTTTTAAACATGGAATGGAGAGGTAGATCAGATATGAATGTATGGAAGCTATATAGCTATATAGGTTAAAAGTGATTTTTAGTGACGAAAGCAAGTTCGGAAGCTATATAGGTTAAAAGTGATTTTTAGTGACGAAAGCATGTTCAATAGGCTAGGTAGTGATGGTATGTCCGTCAAAGGAAGGACTAAAATTTAATCTTAGGTGCATAGTTTCAACACTGGAAAGAAGGACGATAAATTTAATCGTAGGTGCACAGTTTTAACACTGCAAGCTGCTTGAGGTTCAGTTTTGATATGTGGCCTTATTAGTGCCAATCGTCAAGGGCCTATAGATCGCTTGCAAGGACGAATTAATTTGACCAAGAATATTAATGTTGACTGAGAATTTTTTACCTTACTTTATTCGGAATTTGGATGATGATCCTATTATCATGCTGGATAATGCGCCCGTTAACACAGCTGGCCATGTCAAGAGGTTCCTTGAAGAACATGATATTCCGTGTTTGGATTGGCAATCTCCAGATCTCAATCATATTGAAAACGTATGCCATTGCGTCAAGCAACAGCATTTTAAATACAAATCTGGAAGAACTTTGGCCAAAAGAGAAGTGGGGTGCCTTTTCACCGGAGTATTGCCGCAGACTAATTTAAAGAATGCCCAAAAGAATGCAGGCTGTCATATTGCAAGGTTATGCTACTAAATATAAACTTATTAATTGTGCTCCTGTTGTATTTGTGTTGCATTAATGTTTTAAAGTTATTTTAAATAACAATTTTCAATAGTGCGGAGTTTGCTTTTGCTTTTTCAGTTCGAAGTTATTTTTTTTAATTGACATGTACACTAAGATATTTCAATTTAAAGTCAAATAAATATAGGAAAAACTATACATGAATAAAAGGTGAATCAAATGAGGTTGTTTAAACAGTTATATGCAATTTAGGTTAAATTGGAAGTTTTTTTTAAAAGATGACAAGATTCTTTTTGGCGCCACTGTATATGAAAAGAATTATGGAGAAGATGTTATTAAGCAAATATGCTTTACATTTCCAGGCATATTGTAACCGATAATTTTTCCCCACTTAAATAAACCATTTCGCAGTTTACAATCCCATCGCACTTAAATAATAAGTCAATGCTATATAGTAAGAATCAAACTCGGTAGAAAAAGAAGAAATTATGCTAATTTATTTAGAGGACAAGAGAACTTTATTTCAAAACCATTTCCACCGTGTTATAAATCCAGACTTATTACATGTCCAATTATTGCATATATTAAAAAAAATATAAATAATTAGATTTATTGAATGAAACCTGAAACTCTACCATTCGTTTATTTATTGATGTCCTTCCTTCAAGGCGGTAAAACTTATTTCAACAAATCCTTACGGTGAATATGACTTAAATTCTTTCCCAAAGCTGTAATCACAACTGCACATTCCTTTTCAGTTTTTCCGCTTTTGACCTTGTACATTATATATGCTATTATTTTATTTCCATCATATTTGTTTGAAACGCGTGTTCATTGTTAACATTAATATCTCTGAAAACGATATATATGCAAAGAAATATTGTCGCGCCGACAAATGGAAAACTTTTCACTAAGTGACCCCTCCCCTAAATCACCCCCCTCCCTCCTGAATAGATAGCATCTCGGAATCACAAATGCCATACGACCGACGTGGACAAGGGTACCGGCCACCGTGATTTTAGCCTCGAGTGTCCAAGAAAAAAAAATAGCTAATTAAAATTTTTAACTGTTTCGCATGTAATTAAGCAAATATTCTTTACATTTCCAGGCATATTGTAACCGATAATTTTTCTCCGCTTGAATAGACCATTTCGCATTTCACAATCCCATCTCACTTAAATAATAAGTCAATGCTATAGTAAGAACAATCTCCGTAAAAAAAGAAATTATTCTAATTTATTTAAAGGACATGAGAACATTATTTAAGTACGATACTTAATATAATCAGCCATCGAAAGGCAAACATTTTTTTATAGGAAAAAAAATAGATAAAATAATGTTAATAAGATATCAGTGACCCCCCCTACCTTGTACACTGCCATTTCCTCTCCAGACACCTGTTCCGAACCTATGCTCTTGATCCGTCATTTCATCAAAATACTAAGATGAGGGGCTCCTATGCCTTACACAACAATTTATCAGTCTGTACAATTGTCTGTAAACTGATATCATTAAAAATAAGATAAGCTGTTTTAAATTTCCTCTCTTTACAAAATTGCCAACCGAAATACAAACGGATTTTCTTTTACGATAGAGGATAGAACTGAAGCAGTATACTTAATATGTACAGTACGTGCGTACTAAACTAAACCACCTTTGCTACCTATATATAATCGCCTATACTGAATCCTCATCAGCTCACAATTTTCTGTATCCTCATACTCTTAATTTCTCAAATCTTATCTCACCAAGACATCCTTCTGAATAGATACAAGAATTCTCCTGAACAGTTCAACATCCAGTGATCATATATCTAATCCTCATGAAATTCCTTATATCACTTTGAATATTACCTTAAATTTTCATTCTATCCCTAAGCTAAGTAGAACACCTCATAATACTCTATTCAACTACTTTTAAAATTAGATAAACCCAGTTACAATATTAGAAGTGCTTCATCCCTGACGTAGACTACGGACTTGTACAATAAACCATGAAACTATTGTACCTATAATTCCTCTCAAAACTGCATCCTCCTTCGTTGAAGTCTAAAGGCAACTTACTCAAATTGTCTGAAATTCCATGCATTCGTATACAATGAAAGATACTACTTATTCATCCATCTATATTTAACTATACTTACATAATATGCAATAACCTATATCTATCAGGTATAACTGTACTCCATATCAAATGTTTTCTTGTATCTATACTGAGCATACATCTTATCTTTCAGTCATACTAAATATTCAGTTTGCGCACCAAATAATTTCTAATAGCAAGTAAATCATACTTTAACACTTTATCCTAATCCCAAACGTACTAAACCATATCTTACCATACATTCCTAAACTTACTGAACCATATTTAACCATATATTCATAAACTTACAAAACTCTATCTAACCATACATTAACTCGTCACTCTCAATCCAATGCTGTAGCAAATTTAGCTGCTTCCACTGCATGAATTTTTACCTATACCATCTCCCAGTAAAAATGAAAATGGAAAGCATAGTGATGTCCGTTTTTAACCACGTTTGAGGAGTGAAAATTTTCTGTAGAAGTAAACCTAAATAACCAATTGATATTAACTACCCATGCGGGGTCGCAGAAATACCTGGATTAGGACCCAGGTGCGGGGCAAATTCCCTCGGAGCTGATGGAACGTAGATCTTCCCAGGTCATTCGTCTAGGAGAAGGAAAACTCTGAAGCTAAACCTAGGGGAGGGATGCCTCTTCAGTCCTGGACGACAACCTTCCTAGAGCTGGTGACTCAAACAAATCACTTAAGGAGGAGATAAGCTCTGTCTATCGCCCGGCTTTCATACTCCTTCTTTGCCTATTGGCCAGGCGTAGAGGTACTATCACAGGGAATCGTCTGAGTCACCCAGTGGTTGACCTAGTTTCCTGACTAGGGAAATGGACGCCGCTTTTCTCTGCTTCCGCCACATCCCATCCCCCTAAATTGGACACCGTGGGGTGCCATATATGTCGGTAAAGTGCCATATATGTCGGTGCAGTTGGACTGGGCTAATTTTGCCTAATGGATTGAGGGTACCGGATTGACAGTTCCTGGCTGCTGTTTCCGACTGATAGTATTCGAGCCCTAACGCTTAGAACGGTTGCTCCATCAACAGTTGTATAATATCGGGATGTTTGTATTGCCATGTCGCGCATGGAAAGGGACCCTGCACTCATCCTGGTGGGCTTTCCTGAGGCCACAATCCTGTGGGTGAGGACAGCTGATGGTCTACTTGTATTGCATGATTGGTATTCTGCACAACTACTTGTCCAGCATCCCCTCACTCACTCACCCTAACTGAAACTTTTAAATAAAATAAAATGACAGTTCAAGCAAAAGTTACGTTTAAACCAGGACCAGACTCAAAGAAAACCAACCTGCCTCCTCTCTTGAGGCTTGCATTTACTAATATCCGCGGGCTTAGAACTAACTTAGATGATGTTGAGTCATTTCTCCTTGTAAACACCCCGGAAATCTTAGCATTAAGTGAAACTAACCTTCACTCCTCCATTCCCTCTAACCAGTTTAACATGACTGGTTATCTCCCAGTCTACCGTAAGGACTCGGGCAGACATATGCATGGGCTTGGAGTCTATATTCCTAACCCCCCCCCCTGACTAGAGAAATAAAACAAGAATCAGACGACCAGGCCTTTATGTGCTTCAGACTAAATATGCAACCCAATATTAGCTACTTGTATTTTCTCTACCGCTATCCCTCAAACCAAGACTGTACCCTAATAAACAAAGTCTCAGACAGCATAGATATAGCACTCTCCCTCGAACTAGCGCAAAAATACCTGTATTTTGTGATTTCAATGTCCATCACAGTAACTGGCTATGATTCTCTAATCACACAAATGTAGCTGGTAGCATAACATATAGCTTCTCTATATCCCATTCCCTATATCAGTTGGTTACATTTCCGACACGTTTCCCAGACAAGCAAGATCAACGTACCTCACTTCTAGATCTCTTTCTGAGAACGGTTCCCGATGACTGTACAAAAAATGCCCACAGCTCACTTAGGAATGCTGATCACGCTGTGATAATGGTAGAAATCAGCCTAAATTCTCGCCCTAATACTGAAGACCCACCACTCAAAACAACGAGGTATTACAAAAAGGCTGATTGGGAAGCCATCAGGGAGTTCATCAAAGATGCCCCATGGCAAAATATCTTTAATCTTCCAGCGGAACAGTGTGCAAATGAGACAACTGAATTGTTCAAAACTGCAATTGAAGCACATGTTCCGGCACGGAAATTCTATAGCAAGCCCCACTCTCCCCAATGGTTTACTTTTGCTTGTGCAGCTGCAATTTGTCAAAGGCAGCATGCGTACCGCAGATTAAACCAACATAAGTCCAGCTCAAATAAACAGAAGTTTATAGAAGCTAGACATAATTGTAAGAGAGTGATAGATACAGCTAAGACAGATTACTTTGAAACCACCAGAAAACGCATCGAAGCACTGAAATATGGAACCCGGGATTTTTGGAAAATCTACAACAGCGTAGTTAAACATGGACAGTCAACTATTCCCCCAATATCAAAGAACCATGAGGTTGCTTGCACGGCAACTGACAAGGCTAATCTGCTTGCCAGTCGTTTTGCCTCAAACTCCACACTGAACTCTGTACACCACTCCCTCCCTGATTTTCCTCTGCGAACAGATGCCACACTAAACGATTTGAAAATCACCCCTTCTCAGGTACATGCTATTATAAAAAACCCAGACACCTCAAAAGCATGTGGACCAAATCTCATCCCGGCTGTGCTACTAAAAAATGCCCTGCCGAGGTTCCTCCAGTTCTCTCCACACTTTATAATAAATGCTTTTACGAATCTTACTTTCCCGACTGCTGGAAAACCGCCTCTGTGGTACCAGTCTTCAAGAATTCTGGTGAAAGAACTGACCCACTAAATTATCGCCCCATTAGCCTCCTCCCGCGTTTTTGCCAAAATATTTGAGTCCTTAGTTAATCAAGCCCTAATCTAGCACCTAACAGCTGCTAAACTCCTGACTGACAAACAATATGGATTCAGGCTAGCCCGTTCAACAGCAGATATCTTAACTGTAGTTTCTGAACGTATATACCGTTCATTGGACAAAACAGGGGAGGGTAGAGCGGTAGCCCTTGATATATCTAAGGCTTTTGACAGGGTATGGCACGATTGTCTTCTAAGGAAAATTAGATCATATGGAATCACTGGAAGAATTCATAATGTAATTAAATCCTTCTTAAGTAAGAGAAAAATCCAAGTTGTCCTCGACAGTCGTACATCTAAACAATATGACATAAATCCGGGAGTACCTCAGGGGTCTATCCTTGGACCTCTATTATTCCTGATATTCATAAACGACCTCCCTGTTAAAATTGTTTCGGAGAATGGTATATTTGCCGATGACACCACTATCTATAACAGATATGAGGGGAAAACAAATGAACACATATCCAAGGAAATGGCAGAAACACAAGAGGATGACCTCCAATCTGTAGTGGAATGGGTATAAAAATGGATGGTCGCATTCAATGCTGCTTAGACTAAGCTTGTTTCCTTCAATAACTACAAGAAACCTTCTCTTCCACCAATAGCAATGGCCAAGAACACATTGCCTGAAAGTACTTCTTTTAAACTCCTCGGCCTAACGTTTACAGAGAATATGAACTGGAATAGATACATTGAGAGCATTGCCAAGGCTGCTGCAAGGAAGGTTGGCTCCCTCTACCGTGCTAGAAAACTACTTACGCCTGACAGTATCATATACCTCTATAAGGCCACCATTCGCCCATGTATGGAGTACTGTTGTCACATCTGGGCTGGTGCATCTGCTGCTTGTCTCTTGCTCCTGGACAGGGTTCAAAAGAGAGTCGCCAACCTGATAGGTCCTGAACTGTCATCTAGGCTTCAGCCTCTGTCCCACCGACGAGATATTGCATCCCTCTGCCTGTTCTACAAATACTTTAATGGTGAATGCTCTGACGAACTGCAAACACTTGTACCTCCCCGACGTAACTACCCGCGACAAACCCGACAAGCTACTAAGTCTCATCCCTTTACAGTAGAGACCCCTAGGTGCAAGAAAGCCTTTTACTCCAATAGTTTCTTCCCCAGAACTGCGGGTCTTTGGAACTCCCTTCCGAGATTCTGCTTTCCCAACTGCACTGATATGCAGAAGTTCAACTGTAATGTTAACAAACACTTTTCTACTCATCTCCCTTCATAATGACTCTGCTAATTAAGTCCCTAATAGTAGCCCTTTGCTTCAAAGTGGCACTGTGCCTTGTTTGGGGTTAAAATTGTATTAACTATATATATATATATATATATATATATATATATATATATATATATATATATATATATATATATATTGTTACTTTTAATAGTTAAATAACATAAAGTGAAGGGTGTTATAAATGTTCTTTGTATATTTTTATTTTTATTATATATATTTTTTATCTTATTATTATATTTTTATCATTTATTTTCTTTATATTTATTATTATATTTTTATTATTTATTTTCTAATTTTCTATTCTTATTTTTGTTACAATATATTTTTTATTTTACTTTTTTTTTCTATTTTACTTTATTATATTTTACTTTATTTCATTTTATCCCCTTTCTTATCTTACTCACATGTCTGATTATGTTTGTACATCCTTTCCTTACTTTTTTACATTTTACTTTGATTCGTATTTATATATCTTTATTATAAACTTTTTTATCATACATTTACTAATTTTGTGTTGTTTTTTTCTCGTCACTATACTGCATTATTGCCTTGCCCTTCCTCACCTTTTTATGAAATCAAACCGTCATTATTCCTTTACTATCTTCGCATGTCTCCCCAAAATTATTGCGTTATCCGATTGTATCTCTTTGTGTTTTCCCTCAATATATCTCCCTCCACTTGATATAATTCCTTTTTCTCATGCTCACACAATTCTGCCATACGACCGTATCCTCCATCTCCCCCCCCCACACAAGATAACTTTTTGAATAATTGCCACTCTATTTTACATAAACTTATAAATATCTAGATATTTACCCTACTCCTAATTTTCATAATTCAACTTTCCCAAGTCGTTAGTAGGGGTTTCAATTCACCTACACATGCATTTTATAAAATGTGTGGATATCCATACACTCTTCCATAACGTTTTCTATGGGCCAGGTATTTTAATATCCTCTCCGAATTGTACTCTTGATATCGCATGGCATTGCATGTAACCTAGCCTATTCTCACCTCTTCTTATGAGAAACTTCGAACTACCTAGATATATAGATCATGTATAAGACCTACTGTTTCCTATTATATTGACATACACACGCACGAGCACACACACACATAGGTATATGTATCAGTATATTGCTTACTCTTCTCTATAATTTACTTCTACCGGTGTGTTGAGCGTCGTAACATCTTGGTATTTCTATGTTAAAATGAACATAAGTACTTTTTGTGACCCATTCATGTACATATATGTTATTCGCAGCCAATACAATTCCAAAAGATGTCAAAACAATGATTTATTTATATCTTACAAATCTTGCCTTTGAAAGAAACGTATGATGACAGGAGTTCTGTATTTTACAATTTAATAATGTTCATCAGTAATTTAAACGATACATTTCAACAGGCTCTAAAGCCAAGATACTACAAAACAAAATACTCACAGGCAAATACAAGTTTTAATAATGATATACCGATACACTTCTGATCCAAAAATTAAAATAACTTGGAAATCGGTCAAAAGAACCTTTTTTTTAGGATTGATTTTAAAATCTTATCACTTAAGGTAACTAATATTACTACCTACATGATTATCGAAAGAAATCCTACATTCGAAACATTTAATTCAGAAATTTACATTTTATAAAATAACGCATTTTACACTTTATCAAAATTATAAGACCAAAGTTCTAAATTCTACGAAAGTGTACGAAAAGCTTATGAAAACTCCACTGATTTACATGCTAGAAATAAACGTTTCCATTAAGGTTCGGGGGATGTGGCTCCAGCTTTTGAAGATTGCTTCATAAAGTCCATTTTTTGTTGAATATTGTTGCTATTTCGACACTCAATCTCTTATCATCCATCCTAAAACATTTTCAATTAAGTTTAAGTCCGCTGAGTATGCAGAATATCCCAAGAGATGGATCTTATATTTTTGGAGAAAGGTCAAGGTCCGTCGTACAGCGTAGATTGCATCATTGTCCTGTTGGAGTCACCATCCATCCTCACACAAACAATGCCCATTCGTCATCAACAATGCTTTTTCTAGCATGCTAACAAAACCAGCCGCTGTCTGATGACCCTGCACCATCTCAAGCTCCATCGTCCCTCTGTAAGAAAAGCCCCCCATACCATTAGGACCTCGCCACTAATATTATGTTTTCGTTATGCCAATATCGTTGGGAACCATCAGGATAATCTAGATTGAACTTTTCTCATCAGAAAACAGGACTTTCTTCCACTTATCAACATCACATGTTTGGTATTGACAACCAAACCTTAAACGGCACAACTTTGACGTGGAAGCAGGCGGGAAATTAGTTTATCCTTTTTTATTTACCATGCTCTTTTGTCGTAAGCGTTGTCTGATGTTTATTGGACTTCAATCAGCATCTTAATTTTACTAGAAAAAAGACCCTGCCTTTCAAAACAATCCGTCTTATTCTCCTACTCAATGGCGGAAAAATGTTGGGGTCCAACCAGTGGAATTAAGCTTTTTGGTAATCCTCAATGCTTTTTTACAAAGTTGCAATTCACAGTTTTAATGCGATTTGCTTTAGCTGCGATCGCCTGCTTTGAGAAGCCTTACTTGTAGAAATGTAGAATTCGAGCACGCTCAACTTTGGTAGTCTTGTTTGCATTAGACATGGAAACACCTAAACGCAATGATTGCTAATCTGTAACCAAACTAAAAAAAAATTAATACTCCTGGTCTTGTAATTTTATCAAATATAAAATCTCTCATTTTATAAATATGTAAATTTCTGAATTAAATTTTTGGAATGTAGCTACTATTTGTCAATAAGCATTTAGGTTCTAATATTGGTAACCTTAAGCGTAATGAGTTAAAAATCTATCCTAAAAGGATAAATGGTTTCTTTTAAAAGATTTTTAATGTTTGATCGGGAATGTATCAGAAAATTTAACTGACTCTTCAATCCTGCATATAGCAATAGAAAGTTCTTAACACAACACTATTACCCTGCGAAGTCATCCGTTTCGGCTAGTATTTAGCATAAAAAAGTATTTTATTTATAAAAGTATATTCAAGGGAGATAACTATTAATTCTCCAATAGTTTGGCTGTCAGGTTATTTCCGCTCACTTAATAGACCGAGGGTAGGGAATTAACACCGTTTATCGCAGTCTGAATTGAGATCAGTGTTTTTGACTAATCATGATTTAACGGTTTCAGGATCATTCGATTATATATATATATATATATATATATATATATATATATATATATATGTATGTGTGTGTGTGTGTGTGTGTGTGTGTGTGTGTGTGTGTGTGTGTACTATAGACTTGCTATGGTGATTTACTGGAGTGTCAGATACAACCTATCGATAAGTAAGTTTGACATATTTCTTTATTATTTATGGACTCCTCGACCAATTAATCATTGAACTGACAAATCTAAATCTAGAAGGAATGGTTATGATCTAGCGCCCTGGTGGATCCCCTCCCCCAACACCCCAAAAGTCGCAACTATTCCTCGCCGAAAAGCGCTGCTTGACTTCTTCCCTCCATCCATCACACAACTGACATTTGCCTTTTCTTTTTCATTTGCTCTTTTCTGTTTCCCGCTTGGAAAATCCCTGAGCGATGCTCGCCCGCAGAACAACGCCGATCTCACTAGCCTATTTGAAAGAAACCCCGGACGTCCATTAAAGATTTGTTTCCGCGCTTTAGATTTTTCTACGAAAGAAAATAAAAACTATAGTTTTCGCAGTTAGTATAATAGAATGGAACACGTACATCAAGTCTGTTGCCAAGGTCGCTGGGAAAATGATGGAATCTTTCTACCGCTCCAGGAGATATCCCACTACTGATGCAATTCTCTATCTGTATAAAATCCAAGTACGTCCAAGGATGGAGTACTGCTGCCACATCTGGGCTGGAGCTGCTAAAAACAGCCTATTCTGCCTTGACAGAGTACAAAATAGACTTTGTGGCTTAGTGAGGGATGCCCTTTTCTCTTCCCTGCAACCTCTCTCCCACAGAAGAAACGTTGCGAGCCTGTCTTTGTTTTACCGTTATTTCCATGGCAAGTGTTCGTCCGAGCTCAAATCCCTGCCCCCTCGCCAATTTTTCACGAAAACCACCCATCTAGCTGAAACCACTGTCAGTAATTTCCCCCTCCCTTTATCTGTGCCGAAATCAAAACGTAGATTCCATGAACAAAGCTCCTTTCTTAGAAGTTCACGCCTGTGGAACTCTGTTCAGTTTGCCTGTTTCCCACTTGACTACAACTTGGATGTCTTCAAGTCTAACATAAACAAATTCCTGATTAATCGCCGCCTTAAGTAAGTCACTTTATCAAATCACCAATACTAACGATTACTACAATAATATCTCACTGATTACTGTACACGTAATGACCCTTATCCCCCAGTGGCTTCCGGGCCTTGATAAGTGGTGACCTCCATGAATAAAAAAGAAAAGTTTGTAAATAAAAGTATGACAACCGCAGTTGTAGTATTTACATCGCAAACTCTCGCGCTTTTTCCTTCAGTTAAGTGTTGTGGATCGACTGAAGATCCGGAAGAAAAGCCCAACTCGGTATTTAGTTGAAAATAAATATATTGGGGGGAAAAAGCAAATGTAACAATTAAAAAGAGCCGCAAGATGGCTCTATTCATATTCATATTTGTTTTCATTGCTGAGTTGGCAAGATTCGCACTGACATGAGCATTTTTTTATTACAGTCGTCTTTGACACACTATTTCCGTGCTGCCTGATGAAAAATGACAAGCAATATTTTGTTTGTAAAGAAATCACGAAAATATTTCTGCACGGCTTGTTTTAATTTTCAACGGAGACTCCCTTTCCACTTAAAGAGACTAGTTTCATGTCTGTCTGACTGCCAAGTGTGCATAACTTAATGCGTAATGCTAAGAGGCGTATTCCTCGATCTTTATAATATGTAGAAGAGTCGATTGTTATTCGTAAGGTGGGCACCACAGCACGTATAAATTGCAATACATTCTGTATATTCCGCTCTCCTGTTAGACATTAAGAAAAAATACAAACAATTTTCTTATCATTTTCTTTTCTAAATGGTGATGAGGCGTTTACTCACTATATTATACAATCCAACCCAAATTTTTTGGAAAGCTTTTAACCACCCATTTAAGTGTATGTGTGCGCGTGCGTGCACGCGCGCGCGTGTGAAACATACTAACCCCCTTTGGGTTTAACCGGCTTCCGTCAAAAGAAGGAATTTCCATGGGAGTATGAAATTTACAAGCGGTCTCCAGTCGTATGCATATCCCCTTTAAGGGAGATGACGATGTTAGGTTTCTGCAACTCTTTCAGGGAAGCGCCGACGTCCTCCCACATACAGCGTTTGGAATTATTATATGGGTTACCCATTTTAGTAATGACCAGGCCTAACGTTGCTTAACTTCAGTTAGCTGACAGGAACCGGTGGGTCAACGTGATTATGCTGCTTTAAGTGCAATTACTTGTATCATTCTTACACAATGTTCACTGGGTGTGTTTGACAAATAGTTATTAAAATTCGTTTTCATTAGTCGTTTGTTTTTTTACTCGTTTTCAATCTCAATAAAGCATAATTCCTCTTGAAACGTGACGATTTGTTTCTTGCTGCTAGTCAGGTTAGTTGATGATACGTACGGCAAGTTGATAGAAGAACTGTCTGTATCCACTTTAAAGTAAGACAAGCACAGGGATGGGACATTGACAGAAAAGTGTGGTTGCAAGCTTTTCGAATGACACAAACATGCACACATAAAAACACACACAGTACGTTATGAAGTAATGGTAACCAACATGTTGTAACCTCAGTCGCAAATATATAAGAAATAGGAAATAAATTCGCCTTTTCCCGTTGTAACAACGACCCCTTGTTACGCGTGACCTTGTAACGTTTGTGACATCATCCACGTCACTATTAAACGTCATCCACGTCTCTGACGTGATCGTCTTCTCTAACATGCTTTTCTCCTTTTTGTAGTTATTTGTACTGGTGACGTTATTTCGCGTACATTTGCATACGCGCGTCCGCACGCTTTACATGAAAATAAATGTATAGCAATTAGAGACTACCGCGTTTTTTTCCGCATAAAGAACATGCACCCGTTGTTTAATCCAGCTAGTTAGCCAATCATGCTATTTGTTATTTCTTTCCACAGGTTAATGTTTCCATAAGCCAATCGCATACTTCTCTCAAACAATGATCCAGCTGAATTTTACTTCCTTATTATTGGTTCTGATTTGAAGAGAGTTTATTTAAGTTTATATATGTGCATACCATCTAAATTTATTTTAAAATCCATATTGAAGTAAGATTTCTAAAGTAAAATTCAAATAGTAAAATCTAACACAATCACTTAGTGATCAGATATTAACAATCAAATGTGACTTAAAACAACAACAAAAAAGGGTAAACAATATTATCTACGCAGTTTATATCTTCATGGCACTAAAATGCATAAATATCATTTTTGTACTCTTCATCAGTTATCCAGATTATTCTACCTGTGCATGTTGTTGGTTCAACAACACAACGGATGCTCTTGTTTGGAACAACACATTTATCTTCAAATGGCCAGTTGAATGCGAGGCGTGGTCCGTGATGACCTTGTTGGTTAATCATCATTTGCAACAATTTCATTCAACATGTCAATCATCTAGAAAGAAAGATAAAGTCATTATATCGTGCATTAGTGAACTGTCCGAGATTTCAAGAATCTAAACCAAATTAAAATCATGGCTGTTAATATGCGATTCATTCTTATTGGACAGCTAATGACCAATGTTGAATGAAAACAACGGGACAAAATAGTAACTGCTTTTAGTTCCTAGTATTGTGTCTCACCTGGCAAATTTGTCTTAAGAAATTTTCTCACTTTATATCTTCCATGCGAATTTCGAATAAGTTTTTGCAGGCGGTCGTTTAGTGACATACAGATTTAAAAGCAATATATTTCATCAAAAGAATGCTTTGCATGCTTTGTACCAAAGAAACTATTTCACTGATCTTTGATTTGAATTATTTCTATCCACACTGAAAAAATATATATTTTTATCTATACTGAATAAATAATAATTTTTGGAAATGTTATTGTATTATTAGTTCAAAAATAAATGTAAGAACTTTCCTTGCAATTCTAGAACTGATCCCTGAAAATCAGAATCAAGCTTTTTTAATTGTTTCTGCTACTTTGAACAACATAACCCTTATACTAATATATTTATAAATTTACATGCCTTTTACGCACTCAGCAGCGATAGGACTATAAAGTATATATAATTTGGAATACTATTAGAAACGGATGAACTTGGAAATTTGAAAACTAAACGAGTATATTTTTTGTTTTGAGTACAAATATGTTGAACAGTTTAGTTTGTATTAAACAAGAAACAGCATTTTACATTTAGATATTTTATGTTTAAGAAATTTTCTTTTGCAACCTTTTTCTAATCAACATTTCCTAAATGAAAATATGACATTTATTATTAGTATTTTAGTATTGTTTTTAACTGTAGATTTGTAAACTACTTTACGTGATTGAGTTAGATTAGTACACGCTTAAGTATGGTGGTACCTACTTCTGTATTCTCAGGCCCAAACGTTGTTCTTCTAAGTCGACAGACATACAGATTTAACCCCTAAAGTAACCCTGGTTACAAACTCAGCCAACATAGTGTGCAAAGTTTTTCTAACAGTACGCAGTTACCTGTCAGCTATATCGTTATATTCGTACGCCATTTACGGGAGGAAAACGGCATCTTAGCTTGAACACTTGTCCGATTGTGAGTATCGTGCAGTTTTTATTGGTTGAAAACAAAGTGGGATGTGACCTAGACACCGATTAATGTTGCAAAAGCAACGGGTATGCCATCTGGTTTTCTACTTGGTTTAAATGCGAATTCGTTACCGTTTTTCATGTCAGAGAGAATTGATCGAATCACCTTTAGGTCCTCACAGAAAAGAACAAAGTGATGATAGTGTTAGAGGAGAATGTATCTATGCAATAAAACCACTGTTTATCGCATGTGAAAAGAATTGTTAGTGATTTAAGAAATGGAGTTATAATAGAAATCTATCATCTGTCGAATATAATAACAAAAAATATGAAAACGAGGTATTAAAACATAGAATTGATTGATACCTCTAAATCAAAGTTTCAAACGAGCTGAAACAAAGGAAGCAGAGAATAGTACAGTCAATTTTGATGAGCAAATGCTATTATAGTATTTGTAGAAAACTCTGAGCCTAGCAACATCGCGTCTATGAGAGAGAGGTTATGCTGAATGAGAAATTCCTCCTAAGATGAGATAATTGATGCCAACTTCTAAGTTTGTGCAATATCTTGATGCTAGCATTTTAAAACTCAAAATTTAAAACATAGTATACGTCATGGAGTAACTGATCGGCCAAATAAATACAGTTATAACAAAGCATCATGGAAGAACTTTGTGGCAGTTATGCCACCAGAAACATGACGTGTACCGCTGTGACATAAGTGTGTTTAAACATGCTTTTGTTTATTATATCATTGTGTTGTTCTCGATTATTCTCGACTCCACAAAGTCAGAAAACTTGCGACAAGAGATTCACGAGGTTCATTGCCACACATTTTCTTCCTATCAACTGTTTATTTACATTGAGATAAAATATATGTATTTTTTTTTTGTAAATTATACCATTGTATTTGTCTGGATCATTACCTGCATGCGATGTCACAACAGTGTTCGTATGCTTTATTATATAAATCACAATTTTCCAGTAACGCTATAATGTATATAATCGCCTAACATGTGACCAAATAATTAGCGTGACTAATTATGCCAAGATTCGAAACCCCACTCGCATGAACTATACTCGGATGCATTACCGGAAGCTTATTGTACTCTCACATTAATAGTTTAATCTATTATAAAGTGTTAAGCATTTTGAATACTGTTTTGTTGATAATAACAGCTGTTGCATTATCTATTTGACGGTAATGTTTTGTTTTTTTTTGCAAAATGTTTAAGCGCGCGCGAACGAGAGAGAGAGAGAGAGAGAGAGAGAGAGAGAGAGAGAGAGAGAGAGAGAGAGAGTTATCTGCCTTTTATCGCATAATGCCGTTACCTATATTTAAGTGAGGTATATATATTTTTTTATTTATATACAATTACGTTATCCATAAACACTCGTTTCAATATAAGCTATTCTAAAACATTCGCGTACAATCATTTTACATCAATAGATTACAAAATATCACAGGTCAAGCATGACTGAAACTCTGCATATTGAAACCTCAAATTAGACAACAAGAAATAGAAATTATAGACAGGTTATAATTTGCAATGTAAAAGCCGTTGTTGTTCGGGAATATTGCAGATCAATACGCATTTATTTTATTTGTATAATGGTTACCTTATTGTATTTATTAATGATAAAAATAACCATAAAGAATTTGAAGGAATTATAATTATAGATTTTTTTTATTTTGGTTAATAACTGCAATGTTTTTTTCCGCTAATCTGTTTTATTTTAGGCTTCCATGTTTTATTCGAAGATTCTTAGACAAAACACGTGTACTCTTATATATAAAGTCAAACATGTATTTATGTCTAGTGATTTTCTGTAGATAAGATATTCGGTTATACTATTTTTTCATGTTAAGCCATTATTACGAATATTTACTTCTTTGTGTATATTTTTGGTTAAACTATACATTTTAATACTACTGCGTTTAATAATTAATAGCATACTATTTTTAAGTACAGTATGTTAGTATACAGTAATTACTTTTTGGGTGAGTGAACCTATCCTAACCACAGAGTGTGGGGCGTGTATAAAGGCGTGTTTCTTTCGCTTTTTTAAAGTGTAATTAATACAAAAAATAAAATTTACTTTGTTTATAGCTTTTAAATATTTCTTTTTTAACGTACCTCTGATTGACTTTTGAAAAAATTAAAACCAACTGATAAGGAGCTTACTCAAAATTCATTATTTTTTTTTTTAATCCACTGAATCTTTGCGTGGATGAAACGCGGAGTATTCTGTGTAGCTTAATCGCCATATATATTTTATAACTTACTACATTAAATTATTCCACAGATTAATATTTTATCAGACAGGGAACACAACTGGAAAGAGAAGGAAAGAGAAGGAGACACACACAAATAAAAAGAAAGAAGGAAAGTGGGGAACGAGATGTTTGATTTATAATGCTAAACAAACATTCGATTACAAAGTGTATTTTAGATAAATAATCCCCAAACGGTAAAATATCTTCGATATGATCAAAACTACAAAATAAACAGTGAAACATGCATAGTGCTACGTGAGTGCACATTAAACGAGCATAAAAAAATGACGAAGTTCAGCATTTGCTCCCCACATTTAGCCCCAAAAGTGCCCAAGAGGCGACAAATCATGGAGAAAATGAACAAACGGTGCAGTTTAAGGCATTAACATATGCAGTTCTGCACAAGGCAAAAAAAAAAAAAAAAATGACTAAGTCCAGGACTTTCCCCCTCCCCCATTTAACGCCAGAAGTCCCACAGGCCTTAACATATTTAAAGTTCAGCACCATGAAAAAATACAAAATAGACATACACAGACAATTTTTGGAAAAATATGGTAAAATATTTCACAAAATGGAGTGTTTTTTAGCCCTAAATGAGCTCCTGGGGCACACCCAATAGTTATCGTGAAGTATAGACAAACACACTTATATAGAAATCAGTTAGTTGCAATTTTTCAGAAAGTTTTATAAAAATCCAAGGAATCAATATTTTTTTAATAAGCACACAAGTATCAATTTTAGCCATTTTAACCCGAAAGGCATCCCTAGGGGGGAAAACCGAAGTTTTCCCGGAAAATCCGTTCTGTTGCTTTTTACTCATATCATGTTTAATGTTTGTGCAAAATAGTTATTGGGAAAAGTGCGGGTAGACGAACGGACGAACGGACGAGGGCGAATTTACAGGTCCACCCTCTTTTTGTTGGGGGACAAGAAATGAATATAGGAATATACGGTTGGAGGTTGAGAGCAAGAGTTAATCAGACTTTTTTTCCTATTCTTCCTGAAACGCTGTTGCACGCTTTTCTGTTTAATAGATAAAAAAATAATTTTCATTCTCTTTTACATTTATTTACTTTCGCTTTAGTCTTTACTTTCTTTGTTCATCATTTCTTTGACATTTAAGTGTAATTATAACATCAGACAATTATCTTATTTGTCGATAGCCTTCACAATATTTCTCTAAAACACGTTTTAAGTAAATAAAGGCTTTTTTTCAAAATTCAAACAATTCAGCTTTTCATCGTTTAATATGTTTTTACCTCATATTAACCCCTCAAACAAGGCAAACTGTCACTAGCATATAATGGGGTAATTAATAAATTAGTGCACGTGTCTACAAGGAAACATTAGGTAGGAATTTAAGCAGTGAAATGTCTGTTTATTTTACATTTAAGTTTCTGCATTTTTGTATAGGCGGGGAAGCAAGATACAGGGAAGGAATTCCATAGTCTAGTAGTTCGAGAAAGGTTTCCTCGTATCAGAGGATCTGCGTGTATGTTTTCATTTCAAATGGCATACCGGTCAGGAGAGATAGCGAAAGAGAGAGAGAGAGAGAGAGAGGGAGAGAGAGATAGAGAGAGAGAAAAAGAGACAGACAGACAGACAGACACACACCCACACAAAGAGTGAATGAGAGAATAGGAGAGAAGTGTTTCATCTCTTTTCCTATGAATAGCAAAAGAAGAACTGTTATAAATGCAACTTATTACGATGTTATTTGTTGAAAGAAAAAGCTGTAGAATATCTACGATAGTTAAACACTTTGTTTTTACTGTTACGTATAGCAATTAACTTTTAAAATATTTATTGCATTGACTATAATAAGCACATTATATAAAAATACGATTAAAAATATAAACTACAAAAATACTTTTTTACTCCTTTTTCACCACAAACAAGGCTTTTTGTCACTTGAACGTAAGCAGCTACTATTGAGGATCGGGTCTAGCAGCTGACTAAAAGGAGTTGAAAAATGAGATGTCTGATCACATTAAATTGAAACTTCTACATGTTAGTATAGTCAGGGAAGCATGAAGCAGGAGGGAAATTCCAAACTATAGCAACCCTAGAGAAACAACTCTTAGAGTAGAAGGATTTCCGGCATCTAGGAACTTCAACAGTATAGAGGTTGACTTTCGTAACTTGTCGGCTCAGTCGGGAATATGAACACCAAGGGAGAACGACTGTTGCGGGTTCATCAGATCGCATTGTATTTAAATACTTGGAGTACAGATACCTGGAAGCAGCATTGTGGCGATGGAGTTTGACCTATTAGATTTCAGACGGTTTTTGAACCTTTCTAAGTGGCAGATGTTCCAACCCAGATGTGGAAACAATACGTCATGCATAAGCGAAATGTGGCTTTGTAAAATATAGGATGCATCCTGATGTAAGGAATTTTTTCGCACGTTAGAGGAACCCCACGTATTTGTAGTAGAATTGGCAACGTTAATAATACATTGGTTTTACTCCAGGTTGTCCATTAATGTTATGGCGAGGTGTTTTAAAGATGTGCTCTCAGATAGAATGCTATTTATCATGGCCATCATTAGTTGAGAAAAGTTTTTATAGTTGTCAAAGTAAACAAGACTAGTGGGATTAAAACTAAATGTCGCCCTCTATGTACGGGTCTATCTCATTACTAATTAAAGGTCGTTTCGTCTTTCTATAAATATATTTTATTTTTTGTTAATATTTGTAATGAGATAGTGTTTAAATGTTTCAAACTTATAAATGTATGAATTTTCTGTCTGTGTTTTATATTATTGTCGTTGGTTCTACATAACTTACATATCGATATTTATGGCAAGTATAAAATGAAAGTAATGATATATGCTTAGGGTTGATAGCAGACGTTTATTGGGTTGTTCCGTTTACCCCAGAACACTGGGACACGGGTATCAGTAACGGGTTAGTAAATATGAAAATGTATTTCTTTTTTTAATCTCTTTTCTTATATTTTCCTTTCTTATTTCTCTCGAAATATTTTTGCAAGTTTTCATATCCTTTATATTTCATATGCCTTTAATTTAATCTTTCTCTCTCTCTCCCTCTCTCTCTCTCTCTCTCTCTATATATATATATATATATATATATATCACACTATCTCTCTTTATCACTCTTTCTCTTTCTCTCTCTTCCTATATATATATATATGTGTGTGTGTGTGTGTATATATACATATGTATATATATACATTTCTTTTACTATATTTTTTTCTTTTTATTCTATATATATTCTTTCTTTCCTTTTGTTATTTTCCTTCGTACATTTTTATATATTGTTCTTTTCTATTCGTCTGTTATAAATTGCATTTAATATCTGACCTTTCTTTTCTTCTGTGTATTTATTTGATGCATTTCATCGTCCTCTCTTTAATTTTATTCTCTTGCTAAAGGCCCTAGTAAACGTAGAAAATGTCTTCTAAAAGCCTGTGAGATGAGGCGCGCGTAATTTAAAGATCACGTGAATTAGATGCCCTCAACTCAACCGCAGCAATTTGATACACATGCGACTTTTGATAAAATTTCCTTCCCTTTTTTGTATCCACGTCTTGTGTTGTCACATTGTTGTGTGTAATCTTCCTTTTTAGTCGCGACGAGAGGCAGTGAAATTGACTCCATATGAATCACCAACTCACAAAACGGGAAACACAACATTATCTGTTCATTTAGACACATTTCGCTGTTTAATCCGAAAAGAATGCCTGACTTGAGAACTTCTTTTCTACTGCTGTGCCGAAAATCGTTGGCATAGATACGCTCCCGATATGCCCTGGATTCGTGATATGTGTCATTCGTTGACTCCGCCAATCAAAATGTTGCTGATATCGAATCTTGTACAAGTGTTCACATATTTTCCCAAGAAATGTTTTATATGTGAACTTTTATCGCGTTTTCGTTTTAGACACTTCCACCCTAGGAGTGTCATTGGTATATCTCCATAAATGACGTATATTTTGATACGGGACATATCGTGACATAAGTGCCTTTATGTAAATGCATAAAATAAACGTAGTTAATTCTTATGACAAACCAACAGCGAACTAAGTAACAGTGTATGCAGAGAACATTTGGAATTACTGTGAGGAAAAAGCATTAATTTATAGGCGTTCGCCGTTTTTATGCGCATATTTCTGAGATGAATGCATATTATTAAAATTTATCTAAAAACTAATAAATATATTGAACGTTGAAAAACTGAAATAAAAATATAGTTTAAGAGAACAATATAAATTTTAAACACACATTGTATTTACATTTCGTACATTTTATTAGAATTTAAAAATTTGAACAACTCTATATATTAATTAATGAATATGCTAGAATATATATATGTATATATGTACACACACACAAACACACACACACACACACACACACACACACACATATATATATATATATATATATATATATATATATATATATATACTAGCATAAGTGTCCCGCGTTGCCCGTTGTGTTTGGAGGATTGTGTTGAAAAAAAAGTGGTAGTAGGAAGGCAGGCTCGAACCCGTACCGTGAAGGAGGAAAAGAACGCGAAAAAAAAACGTGACGTCTTCGCTGTTACGACCACCGCAAAACGTGAAGTGACGTAGGTTTAAATTAAGGCTAGACAATCGAAAAGAAAGGATAACTTTAAAAAATATCGGCGAAAAATGCGACCCCTCCCTGTAATAAAGTGCCCAGTTGCGGGTGAAGGAATTAATGTTTTTAGCCAATTTTTCGGTATATTTGTCGTTTGAAGGATCAAGCTTCAAAACGATACTGATGTAGTGAAAATCCGTCGCCTCTGTCGAAAGTGTTAGGCAAACATGCAAATATACATACATAGATTTATATATTTGTAGCTCAAATGTTCGACCCAAACCGATAAAAAAGCTTGCCTTATCTCTGAATACCCTTTATGTAAAATTCCAAGTGTTTAGACTAGAAAATTTCTGAGTAATTTAGTAGAGACCGCAGAGGTTAATATTTTTTTCAATTTGATCCCTATTATAATCCCTTATCATTTATTGTTTTGGGCGAAAATCAAGTAATTAAGTTAGATCCATGTCCAAGTAACCTATATTTTAAATTTCAAGTGTTTAGACCCCAAATTAGCAAAGGAGTTTGGTAGAGTTCTTAATGGTCACATCGTTGAACTTTGACCCCCATAACGACAAAATTTCAGGCCGAAAACTGATTACAAACATTTTCCTAAATCCCCATAGCCTGTATATAAAATTTCGAGTCTGTAGACTTTAAATTGACAGCGTTATTGTGTCGGGAAATATCCACAGATAGACAGATAGACAGACAGACAGGCGCGTTCACTTTTATAGATATGCTAGCACTTGAGGGTGTTTGGAGGTGTATGTTGAGCAAAAAAAAAAAAAAAAAAAAATTGACCCTCAAATGACACCTTAACATTTATTGTTTTGAGCTCAAATCAAATTACTATGTTAGATCCATGCCCAAGAAACCCATATCTAAAATTTCAAGTGTTTAGACCAAAAATTTTCGGAGGAGTTGGTAGAGTTCTCAAAGGTTAAATCGTTGAACTTTGACCCTTTTCAACCAAATTTCTGGTAGAAAATCGATCACAAAGATTTTCCCAAAACGTAATACCACGTATATTAAATTTCGAGTCTGTAGACTAAAAATTGACAGAGTTATTGCGTAGGGAAATATACACAGGAACACACACACAGACACACACAGACACGCACAGACCCACAGAAACACAGACAAGTTCACTTTTATAGATATATAGACTAGCATGCTTGCCCGGCGTTGCCGTTGTGTTTGGAGGTGGGTGTTGAACAACAAAAAAAGTTTGGTCGTAGGAAGGTAGGCTCGAACCCGTACCGTGAAAGAGGAAAAGAACGTGACAAAAAACGTGACGTCTTTGCTGTTACGCCCACCAACAAACCGGAAGAGACGTAGGTTTTAATTAAGGCTAGACAATCGAAAAGACGGGACGACTTTCGAAAATATCGGAGAAAAAAGCGACCCCTCCCTGTAGAAAAGTGCCCAGTTGCGGGTGAAGAAATTAATGTTTTTAGCCAACTTTTCTGTATATGTCGTCTGATGGGCCAAGCTGCAAAACGATACTGATCTTGTGAAAATCAGCAGCCTTCCTTAAAAGTTTTTTGGCAGAATTGCAAACATACATACATATATACATTTATATATTTGTAGCTAAAAGTTCCGACCCAAACCGATTAAAAAGCTTGCCCTATATCTGAATATCCTTTATGTAAAATTTCAAATGTTTAGACCAGAAATTGTCTGAGTAATTTAGTAGAGACCGCAGTGGTGAAATTTTTTAGCCTTGACCCCTATTATGACCCTTTAACATTTATTGTGTTGGGCTCAAATCAAGTTAGATCTAGCTCCAAGGAACCTATATCTAAAATTTCAAGTGTTTATACCCAAAATTGTCGGGGGAGTTCGGTAAAGTTCTCAAAGGTCAAATCGTTGAACTTAAATTGAAATATATTTATATATCTATATATCTATAAAAGTGAACGTGTCTGTGTGTGTGTCTGTGTACATTTCCGTACGCAATAACTCTGTCAATTTTCGTTCTACAGACTCGAAATTTGATATACATTTTTATTATTGAGATTTGGGAAAATCGATGTGATCGGTTTTCGGCCAGATATTTCGCTGTTAAGGTATCAACGTTCAACAATTTGACCTTGGAGAACTCTACCAAAATCCTCCGAGAATTTTGGGTCTAAACACTTGAAAATTTAGATATAGGTTCCTTGGACATGGATCTTACTTAATAACTTGATTTGAGCTCAAAACAATACATGTTAAGGTGTCATAATAGGGGTCAAATTAAAAAAAAATTGACTGTTTTTTTTTTTTTTTTTTTTTTTTTACTCAGCATACACCTCCAAACACCCCGGCAACGCCGGGCCGAAACGCCGGGCCGAAACGCCGGGCCGAAACGCCGGGCCGAAACGCCAGTATACATATATATATATATATATATATATATATATATATATATATATATATATATATATAAAGTACTAGCGTTCATGTTTGTATGCCTGTGTATACAACCATTCTACAGCCAACATGACTTGATTGATCATGACCAAACCTGGCATAATGTTGGTCCTTCACTTAGAGATGGTGCACAACATTTATCAAGTTTCAGATTAAAGTCACAGTTATTGCGTATATATATATATATATATATATATATATATATATATATATATATATATATATATATATATATATTATGCCAGGTTTGGTCATGATCAAGCAAGTCATATTGGCTGTAGAATGGTTGTATACACAGGCATACAAACATGAACCCTAGTACTTTATATATATATATATATATATATATATATATATATATATATATATATATATATATATATATATATATAGTGTGTGTGTACTCTGTTACAGCACACACTATTGGAACGATCATGACCTAAAAGTGCCGATTCAGGAAATATGTGGTTGGGAAATGCGGAACCTTTCCTCTACAACTATACGCGCAGCTCCCCTCTGTAGGAGGTATCATTTGTCTTTTGAGACTAAACGGAGGCATCGATTATATATATAATGCTCCCTATCTTAGGTTGAGCATATTGGGAAGTAAAAAAATATCATTAGCATATGAAGCGATGCTCTTTGTGTAAACAGATTGAGCTTAGATAATTGGACAATGTCTAAACATTGTTAATTTACTTCACTTCGCCTTCGAGCAGCAGCCAGAGAGGGCAACGGTTAGAAGCTCCGTCTGTCATTTGAAGTAGTCGCTTGTCTAACCGCACTGATGAGCTGTAAAACAGCGAAACAGCACTGCATTGGGATGATTTAAAATATATATATATATATGTGTGTGTGTGTGTGTGTGTGTGTTGGGCAAAGTAATGGAAAATTAGAGAAAGCAGTGGGCATTTTTACGGCAGTCCTACAACGAAATTTAGCTATGTGAAATTCCAGGTGAAGAGTTTTTGTTGAAACCGTATTATGAATTTTTAGTTCTGTTGTAATCTTGGGTGTCATACTTTGTGCTTATACTCCACAATCATTACAATTTTTGCCCAATTTCTTTGAAATAGCTTCGACTTTCGTATCGAATGTTTTTAGAAAAGTAGATGATTTTCATTTGCTTTCATAGACTGTTAACACTGCCGTGAACGTCTCTCTTGAAACGGTCACCATCTTAGCCACTTTCGTTACAATAGAACCTGCCATATAACCACCAACAATTTCCCCTTTTTAGAAATCTGATGGATCAGACATTTTAATTTATTTTTTACTAATATGTATTATCAAGAACTAAAATAATCAATATGACCATACAATTAATGCAAACAATCATCATCACTTGAGTTTACTATACATCTTCCCCTGTAGGATGTATCATTTGTCTTTCGAGAATAAACGGAAGCATCGAGATAACATATGAACCAACATTTCGGTAAGTGTTTAATTTCTTAAATGGAATTTAAAATTGATGAAAAAATACACATGGGGTTATCATTTTATCCAACAATTCTTTCTATTTCTCTCCCTTCTCTCTCTTTCTACACACACACACACACACACACACACACACACACACACACACACACACACACACACACACACACACACACAAACACACACACACAACACATATATATATATATGTATATATTCACAAGAAACACTCGTCTAGCTGAAAACACTATCAATAATTCCCCCCCCCACTCTTTCTGTGCCTAAACCTAAACGTAAATTCCATGATCAAAGCTTCTTTCTTAGAACTGCACGCCCGTGGAATTTACTTCCGTTTTCCTGCTTTACAGCTGTCTATAATATGGTTGTCTTCAAGTCCAACGTAAACAAGTTTCTGATGAGCCGTTACACTTGAGTTAATAAATTTACCGAACTTCCATTACTATCGATTACTATAGTGTCCCTTTGACTACTGTACACTCTTTAACAATTATCCTTGAGTAGCCTCTCGGCCTTGGTAAGTGATGACGTCTATATAAAATGTATATATGACGAACGTTATTGAGCGACACAGAATGTTTCTACTCATAAAGTATTCACGTTTCTGAATATTTGATATAAAGATTGATAATTTTGATTATTCGGATTATTTTCTCATTTTGGATGTTAACATTACAATGTATAGCCTGAGGTGCAAATTGTTGAACTTGGTAATATGTATGGAATTTTGAATGAAATCTTTCATTTAATTCCTGGCATTAGTTTGTGCTCGTTTAATCGTGATGAAGTAGAAGTCTTAAATAATTTGCAATTGTATATTTATTGTGACCTGCACTGTGCATCACACCTTCATTCTCAGAAGAATATTACTTACAACTGAATTTTACAACAGAGTATTTTATCCACTACTCCACAGACGCGCGTGCGCGCACACACACATATGTAGAAAAGATTTAGAAGACTATCACAATGCGAGCCAAAAGCAATTTACAAATCAATAGGTATACACACACACACACACACACACACATATATATATATACACATATATTTGTTCAATTGTATGAAATACAAATGTCTTACTTGCTTGGTCTGTGAAATATCCATTAGATTTCTGAAAAAAATCCCTTTTCAAATGGTGGGTGGAACGGATCTATGTTACACAGAGCCATTTAATTCATTCTCACTCTTTCATCCTGTATGCTTAGTAATAGATCCGTTACAGCCTCCATTTGAAAAGGGGATTTTCTCCCGAAACATAATAGATGTTTCACATACCAAGCAAGTAAGACATTTGCACTTCATACAATTGAATAAGTATATGTGTATATGACATATATGTATATACTTTGATTTGTAAATTGGCACTTGCTTTTCATCTTTCCTCATCAACACTGACTATATATTATCCCTTGCCTTCTAAATCATTTTTACATACCTATTCCATACAATGCCCAAATCACACACACACACACACACACACACACACACACACACACATATATATATATATATATATATATATATATATATATATAGGACGGAGAGATAAACACACATATATTTATAATGTTCAAATAAAAACATAAACATACATATATTTATAATATTCAAATAAAAAAAGATTCGTGAATCAACATATTTTGTAAGATCTTATAGAATTTAATAACGTAATGCCTTACATAGTTTATCTTTTAAAAAAAATGAATAGTCATCGAACCAAACATTATTTTAAACCAGACTAGCTACTTTACATGGGAGTTTTAATAACACTTTTTCCATAACATCGATATTTTTAAGTAAAAAGTCCTCATTCACTTCACACGTAAATACACCACATATCTCAGATTATAATCTTTACGTTTCATTCAAAATATTAAAGAACTACCATATTTTGAATACCAAGAAATAAGTAAAATACTTTCTGACGTCATAGAATCACAACGTATCGTCAGATTTTCGTGTTGGCTTTTATGTTTTTTGACAAATCATTCCGGCTTAAAGTGTCTTCTAGACGTTTATGAAAAAGAAAATACACTTTTTTTTCACTCTCTATTACGCATCATTATGTTTTCTATAATCATGTAATATACATTTAGATACATCCGATTAAATCAACACATTTAAAACAATTATATTCATAGATTAGAACTTATTAATCCGTATCCTTTGATGACCCTTTAGCCTTGTAAGTTGTGACTCACTTGTATATAAAAAAGGATAATATAATAGAGAAATAAAGGATAAAGCGAGCAGTATCATACACATCGGTGGAAGATATTTAAAAATATGAGAAACTGAAATACGAAACAAAGTATAAACAATATTTTATACTATTCTTCACTTTATACTATTCTGCATTTCTTTTATTATATCATCATATTATATAATGAAGATATCTACTGCTTTATTCAATAAGCCTCAATTTGATTTTGACGAAATTTATCTTTGCAGTGGTGAAGTGAAACTGTCGTCACCCATGCAGTGATCTAACAAGAATTGGCGTGTACACATAAGTATGCTATACCCACACATACGTACGCGCGACCCCCCTATATATATATATATATATATATATATATATATATATATATATGAACAAATGATTAATAAAACATGTTAAAAGACATCTTGAAAAAGAGTTAAAAACATATTTAATTTTAAAAAAGGAAACACAAGATAAGTGGATAGTCCTTAATCCGCGGAGTTTCGAAGAAATACTCTCCTTCTCATCAGAGAGCAGGAATTAGCAAAATGCAGGATCGGATTTTGCATATAAAAGTATTTAATGAAACTACAAGTAAGTCACAGATCTTACTTGGTTAAAAAAAGGGTGAGGTTAGGGGAACAGGAGGCAAAAGAAAAATGATAAAAAGATTTCACATGAATGGATAGTTCGGTGAAGGGTAAAAATCCTAAAATGGTAAAATCCAAAACGGTCGAATTTAAAATTTCAATCCAATGGGTAAATTCCAAATGGTCCAAAATAATCCAAAAGGCAGAGTTCCTTGGAAAAAAGCGCAAGTGGAATGAATTCCAAATCATTAATATATATATATATATATATATATATATATATATATATATATATATATATATATATATATATATATATATATATATATATATATCGGTTGTATCGATTGATTTCCTAGATTAAAGTCCAATGACACGTGTGTGATTCTTAAAGAGAGCTCAATGCAGGGCAGAGCTGGTATATAGTTTGTTTATTACACAAGCATTTATGGTTACATATGTGCATACATGTTTCAGTGGAGTCCCAATTCAGTCCTGGTCACAGTCACAAAGTATACACCCCAATTTTCCCCGGGATGTAGATCGCATCCAAATATCTTATAACAACCAATTTGATGACACGACCATCTACGGCAACACATCAAAGGCTGTAAATGACAAAGTTCTCTCTGATTCTGTCTCCTCTGATCTCGAGCGCGTGGTTCAGTGGGGGAAGACGTGGCTGGTTACCTTTAATGCATCTAAAACCAAACTCATATCCTTATATCATCAACGCTCTGATCCCCATCTGGCATCAATTGGGATGGATGGCTCTCGTCTGGGAGAGGCCTCGTTTTTTGACAAGCTTCTGGGTTTGACCTTTACTCCTGATCTGAAATGGAACACGTACATCAAGTCTATTGCCAAGGTCGCTGGAAAGATGATGGGATCCTTCTACCGCTCCAGAAGATATCTCACCACTAATGCAATTCTCTATCTATATAAAAACCAAGTACGTCCAAGGATGGAATACTGTTGTCATATCTGTGCAGGAGCTGCTAAAAACAGCCTATCCTGCCTTGACAGAGTACAAAATAGACTTCGTGGCTTAGTGGGGGATGCCCTTTTCTCTACCCTGCAACCTCTCTCCCACAGAAGAGACGTTGCGAGCCTATCCTTGTTTTATCGTTATTTCCATGGCAGGTGCTTGTCTGAACTCCAATCTCTGGTCCCCCCTCGCCAATCTTTCACGAAAAACACCCGTCTAGCTGAATCCACTGTGAAAAATTTTCCCCACTCTTTATCTGTGCCTAAATCAAAACGTGAATTCCATGAACAAAGCTTCTTTCTTAGAACTGCACGCCTGAGGAACTCTGTTCCGTCTGCCTGCTTCCCACTTGACTACAACTTGAATGTGTTCAAGTCCAACGTTAACAAATTCCTAATGAACCGCTCCCTTAAGTAAACACTTCATCAAATCTCCACACTAACGTAATGTACTTGCAATAACCCTTATCCCTGAGTTGCTTCCGGGCCTTGATAAGTGGTGACTACTGTGTAAAAAAAAATCTCGGCAGTCGTTTGAATTTTGATTCTTTGTTAGTCTGAGAAAGTGTTGTCGTTAATTGGGACTCCACTGAAACATGTCTGCACATATACAACAAATAATGTTTGTAGAATATTCAACACGCCGACGTAAGACATTATTAACGTTTTTGCCTTTTTTTTGGAATTACATTACTGTTGGAAGGGGAGGGGGCGAAAAACAAATTGTTGTTTTGCCGACTATACGCATCTTATTGTTTCGTTCGTATAATATATTCTTTAACAATTTTCGTTTGGCCTTAAGAAAATCCATGCATCTCTGAAGAGTTGGTTAGCGATCATTCGTTGTTCCAGGAAGTATCACAGATCTTCAGTTCAGCTAGATATGAAATCGACCTAACGGTATCGTCCAAAGAGTTTACACTTATAAGATTTACGCTATCATTGGCCACCTGCTGAATACAAGCAAAACCTTAATGTAACCTCATTGTAAAACATTTTCAAGTGCCGGAGTGCTCAAATTGTATTAACCATATGTACAATGACAATATAGCAACTGTGTTGCACTCACTATTCGATTTTGATTTCAGATGAAAACTCATAATTCCTGACAGAATTAATACGAAAAAAGTCATTTATTTTTACATAGTGATCATCAGCATTATCATCAGCAGCAACAGTAGCAGCAGCATAACCGTCACTATCATCATCATCATCATCATCATCATCATCATCATCATCATCATCATCATCATCATGTCATTATTTAACACGCTTATTGAGGAAAAAAAGGGAATCATTATTTTGCCATCTAATTCACGTACGCGTTTGTGGTGGATACATATGCACATATGTAAATTAAACAATTTTGTACCACATTTCTTCCTAAAAGTTAACGGACTTATAGGATATTAGAGCGTCGTTTGATCAACAACGCGCGAGAGGACGAGGGAAATACACCAAACGGCGAAAGATGAGTGGCTTGTTCAGTTAGTTGCAAATTAATTATTCGAACAATTAAAGCATTTGTTTTTAACATAATTCGATCTCCGAAATAAAGAAGATTGTAGCATGTATTCTATCTTATGTTATGTATTTTACTCAAACGCGTTAACAAAATTAATGGAATCACATTGAGGACATTAACTTTGTAATTAATACGTTTTAAATTCTAATGGTTTAGTATGAAAACGAAGAAATTGGACCAGATTTTATATGTGTGTAATAGATTTTATATGTGTGCAATAGATTTTGAACTCGGATTGCTGAGGCTGTGGACGCGAAGAACAAGGAGGCAAATAAAAATAATGACGATGATAATTATGGTGGTGGGATGCATAGCAAAGAGGTATTAAGGGAACACAACACATGAGTGCAATCTTGATTGGCTCTTGGTGAAGTGGGGATTGGGTAATTAGGGATGAGCCTCGTGCAAACACAGCTTTTCAACGTCTCTTCTGCTCTTGCCTCGTTAATCGCATGACTAACCAGACAAGCGATTGGTTTTGACAACACACGGCCATCGCCTTTTGTTCGTGGTGGAGTCAAGCGTAAAATGTCGTTTTCTTGTTGGCCTGCAGAACCAACGATTGAGTACCGAGAGGTAGAGCGAGAAAGAAAACGAAAAATAGAGTCAGGGGTGAATATACACGGACAAAATGTCTGTGCGTGTGTGGGGGTGTGAAAGAGGGAGGGAGAGAGAGATTAGCACGTGCATAAGGTAGTGGTTTTTGGCTCAACATGGGTCTCTCTTCGCCGATGTCAGCTGATTCGCCTGTAAGCGCGCTTTATTTCGGTTACGTTTTATTTGCCCACTCGCAGGCTACCGATATGAATGTGACAGCAGAAGGCGAAGATGCTAGAACGAAAATGTTTCTGGCACTTTTGAAAACATTTTCTCCTTCTTTGCCATTTTCTTGTGTTCATTCTGTTATGGAAAGCTTTTTCGAGATGATATTCCTCGTTGTTCCTTATTTCTATTATATTATAGTCCAGTTTCACGTATTTCTTCTTTGTTACACTACTGGTAAATTAGGATCATGTTAAGAGAACTTGGAGGTGCTGTTTGTTAAGCTATATCAAGATGGCTTAATTATAGCCACGAACCATTAAAAAAGCAACATGTAAAATTTGAGGATTTGAAAACAAGGAGCAAGAGAGGGAAGAACCAAATGTGATGAGAAAATAGGAAAAAATGGGAGAAAGAAAAGAACAAAGAAAAGTAATTAAATGAAAATCCGGGCGGAAACGGAAAACAAATTAAAAAAAAACAAACACAATAAATGTACATTGTGCCCCTGTAGTTCAGAAATAAAGGATATTACTTTTTTTTAAAACATCAAAGGGTTATATAATTTGTGTTAGACAACCTTAAATGCGTGTTATAATTTCAGTCACTTCATCCAAGTATCTATAATAACACCATTGCGTTGTCCGTCGCATGTCCTACAACATATCGAACCAAACACTACCTATTTCCTATTTTATGTGTTTTAGTCAATAAAATAATGCTCAGATGTTTAAGCCTGATGTGTTTCCTTAACTACACTTTCACCATAATAACAAGTGCTTGTTGTTTTCTTAGTTAGTTTTTACGTTACACTTTGAAAATACAAATATTTAAAGACCAAAACGTTTTACACAAGACCTTTGCCCTTTAAATTCAAACTTACCAACCCCAGATAAGTATATAAGACATACCTCTTTTTGATCTAGCATACGTTTTTAATTGCATTATAATAATACGTGATCACTGTTATAATAATGTAAGAAATAAACTTGTAATTATGTCGACGTGCACTTCTACATCAACGAAAAAGGAAATCCGCGAAACCTTACGTAAAAAGGTAACATTCGAAGGTATCAGACAAAAAGAAGGATATTGCCTGCCAATAAGTTCTGGATTGAAGTAGTAAATTAAAGATTGTCTATTAAAATGTGGTCTTATTTGTATGAACTATGCATTTTAATTGTCTCATTCGATTAAGTTTTATAGTTAAAATCTGAATGGATACTATTGTTATAGAAATCTTAATAAACTACTATTCTTTTAGGAATAAAGCCCCATCAACAACAGATGAACAAGAACCCATTTTATTTCTCATGTTTGAAATTAAATTATATAAAACTAAAAAAAAACAAACAAACGAAAAACTGTAAAGAGTTTTTGACGTTAAAAGTATACAGGTGGGTAAAAATTGTTTGTTTGTCTTGATTTCTCGGCTGTTAACTATGCTGCAATATTAATATTTTCTGTCTTGTACCGAAAATACCATTTTTTGTACAATTCATAATGCACGGTGTTCCAAAAGTCTTGAGCACATTTCAAGTCCTCATATCTACTAGAATGAAAATGTCTTATGGCTTCTAGTTCTTAGTTTTGCTGTCCAAAAACCAATTCCCTGCGGCATCCAAAAAATATGTATCAAGTTTATCAAAACATGTTCGGTAATTAAATATATTTCTCTTTCCGTGGACATTTTACTGTTTCTGTTAGTATAATCAATAATATTTCAGCTACGAAAGATGCATTGCCTTAAATTATTATAAGGTATAGAAAATGCATACTCTGCAGCGATGTTTATGACTAATTCACTACAAACGTCAAACTTCAGAACCTTTGTGGCAAAGATATAGAAAAAAAAGAACTTCAAGTTTTCATAGAATAATTTGTTCTAATGAATCGAGTATTTCATTTATATCATTTATCATTAATGATATAAAAGTACTCATAGATCTCCCCACCTTTGTGCATAAGACTTTATGTCGTTTATAGGCGAGCAGAGTGAATGCATGAGAATACCCTTGTATAAACATCAATTACTTGGCAGAAGACTTGGCCATATCCTTCATAACCCACTTCTTATTTATAAGCCATTGACGTTTGAATTTGTCTTGAATTTTCTGACAATCATTAATCGAAAGATGTGTCTACGCGTTTGAAAAGCTGATAAAAACAAACTTAGCTGATATAATGCCGTTGGCTTTTTGCAAGCAGCAAATATATAGTGTCTTTCTAATACTACACTTCATTTGCTCTGTCTTTGATCAGTGTAGAACTTCTTTTAGACTGAATCAATTTCTATAATTGTCACACATCTTGGGTAAAATGGATGTTTCTAGATTAACAAACGCTTTTATGCTTTATCAAACTAAGCTAGAAAGTAGAATACATCAAAATGCACCGATATATCCACAACTGCTTGTTTTCCATAACACACTTATAACTTAAAATCCATTGACGTGTGAATTCCGGTCGATGTTCAAACCATTAATTTTCGTAATACGTTTCTACGCTTTAGCAAGAGTGCCTTTTTTTTTTGCAGAAACTAGATTTTTTTTCTAAATTAACCAGGGACCTAATGTTTTGCTCTCGTAGGCAGGTAAGAAAATTTAAACTCACAGTTCTTAGCTCTTAATAATCTTAGTTATATTTGAGTAATCTTACTTTGATTTATTTTGGCACATGTTTGAGAATGCGCTCTCATGTCGGAAGCTAAGAAACTCGTTATTTTCAAAAGCGTAAAAAGTAGAATATAAAATATCCGTAGCTTTTTCCATTGATAGAAAGTAGAAAAATAAATAATTTTAGATAGATTTAAAAATCTTTTACGAGAAACACCCGTCTGGCTGAAACTACTGTCAATAATTTTCCCCACTCTTTATCTGTGCCTAAATCCAAACGTAGATTCCATGAGCCAAGCTTCTGTCTTAGAACTGCACGCCAGTGGAACTCTCTGCCGCTTGCCTGTTTCCCACCTGACTACAACTTGGACGTCTTCAAGTCCAACATAAACAAACTCCTGACAAACCGCCCCCTTAAGTAAGACACTCTATCAAAACCCCCAATACTAATGATTACTACAATACTATCTCATTGATTACTGTACACGCAATAACCCTTATCCCTGAGTGGCCTTCGAGCCTTGATAAGTGGTGACCCCCGTGTAAAAAAAAAGTAAATTAAAGAATTGTCTCAAAATCTGCAAATCAAGATTGTAACAGCTAGATTGAACCCTGACAGGTATTATCACTCTTATTTTTATAGGCTTGTTAATGTTTGTAACTCTTTTCTCTCTCCCCTACGCTCCAAAATGCAAACCACATCACATGGATCATTTATGTCATGCAAACGACCAAGTTAAAAAAGACTAATAGAATAATAACAAGACTGTTGACAGAGTCGGCCATGCCCTTGCTTGTTAGCTGTTTATAAGTTTATGTCTCTTGATATTTAGGATACTCATTTTTTATGATTCAAGGGTTACGGTAAATATAATCGCGTCATTGTTGAAAAATTAACAATAATGAGAAAGTGGAGCAAATATTGGGCAGATGCGTCGTTGTCTCGT
>NC_136482.1:17143527-17418527 GCF_053919585.1 Euprymna scolopes | reverse complement strand
CCGGTGATCTAGCGAGAACCGGTGTGTCAACGTGATTGTGCGTAGTAGCAGATGCACCAGCTCAAATGTGGAAACATTACTCCACACATGGGTGAATGGTTGTTTTGTAGAGGTACAGCATACTCTCAGATGTAAGTAATTTTCGAGAACGGTAAAGCGAGCCCAGGTTCTTTTCAGCAGCCTTAGGGATGCACTCGATGTGTCTGTTTCAATTCATGTTACCCGTGAACGATAAGCCGAGGAGATTCAAGAAAGTATATTATGTAATGTATAGCCATGGCTATAAGTGGTTGAACAGGTTTCTTGTAGTTATTAATGGAAAGAAGCTTAGTCTTAGCAGCATTGAATGTTACCATCCATTTTTGAGCCATTCCATTAATGACTAGAAGTCTTCTTCTATGTTTTCCACCATTGCCTTGAATACGTGTTCATTAGCTTTTCCGTCATACCTGTTATAGAGCGTGGTTTCGTCAGCAAATATACCCATCTCAGAGACAATTTTATCAGTGAGGTAATTTATGAATATCAGGAATATAAATGTCAAAGCATCGGCTCCTGAGGTACACACGCATCGTATTGTTGTGATGTACGACCATAGAAAGCAAACTGGATTCTTCTCTCATTTAAGAATCATTTCATTTTCATGAGAAGAATATCGGCCTATACCCTATCAAAATCTTAGATATATCTAAGCCTACTGCACCTGTCTCCCCTGCTTTGTCAAGTATATGGTATATACATTCAGAGATTACAGTTTAAATATCTGCAGTAGAAACGGCTTACCTATATCGTTAGTCGGACAGAATTTTAATAAGTGTAAGCTGGTTGACTTGAGCTTGATTAATATATGAATTTTGGCGAAACGCGGGAGGAGGCTAATGGGTCGATAATTTTATGGGTAAAAATCTGTGACACTATATGCAAAATTAAACGGATAAAACATGGAACATGTTCCCGAATATTTTAAATGCTACATTAAGAATGCGATTAACACATGATCTCCATAAAATATTTGTTTCTCTCTCTCTCTCTCTCTCTCTTTACTTATCACTCTCTATGTACCTAGATCCATTTATCTATGCTTATATCTATATACATATAGAACAGTACATGTATATATTTATTTAGGTTTATGTGTATGTGTGTGTTTGTATGTACTCATAGAAGGATATATTACAGAATCTACAAACATTCTAATATTGCATTCTCATGTCAAATCAATAACGGGGATATTGAAATTGTTCACGAATCTCTACCTGCTGTTCCAACACTGAAACTTATGTAATACTTATATTTTAGTTTGATGCAATTTTTGCATATGTTTAAAATTTTCCTGACGATCGATTATAAATATTTAAAGTTTTAAGGCGTTTCAATCGTCAGAGGTCATACGCAGGTGAAGGCATGTAGCTACCCAACACAGTAGCAGGGAGATTTGAAACTTCAGTAGAGAACACACAAGCGTCGCATAAATATTGTATTGCGTACTATAAACACATGTATAAAAAGACAAAACGAAAGCTAATTAAACGCGGGAAAATGATAAAAAACTTTGTTCTGAGTAGTTTTCGTGTGTTTATTTTTTGTTTTTTGTTCTCGTCATATTCATACGTGTTGTTTGATGTCATTCCAATCTATGACATATCGTATATTCTATCCTAATAGATATAAATTTATGCACACCCATTATATATATATATATGTGTGTGTGTGTACACACACATGCACAAACACGTATATATACGTATATATATATATATATATATATATATATATATACGTACATATATATGTATTTATATATGTGTTTAAATTAATTTTAAAATAGGGTATTTAAGCTAAAAAAATCTTTGCGTTTCATTTCTACCTTTTATTGTTATATATTTACAAAAATTACTACATGGTGTAGCTTTATTGACATACATTTTCATACTTAACTTGCTCCACACAGGTATTGAACACTTTTGCAATAAATAATGAAAATCAATAACGGAAATATTAAATACCCACATAATGTTTAACCTAGATAGATAAACTATTTATATACATATATCTACATATAAAATAACTATATACATATATCTGCATGTGTATATATATTCATATATTATATATATATATGTGTGTGTTTTTGTGTGTGTGTGTGTTTGTGTGTGTGTGAATGCGTAAGCTTTATTCTATTCCTTTTTATTTGGTGATGTATAAGAATACAAAATGTCCATAACAACAATCTTTTTCATAATATAATCTTATTTCGATCTTCCTCAATATATTTTTCGGTAGGTGATGGAAGCTGAGTGTTTCCATTCCAGCATATATACACTTTAAGTGGTCAGTAACCTGAGTGGCTATATATATATATATATATATATATATATATATATATATATATATATATATATATATATATATATACGTGTATGTGTGTGCATGCGCAAGCATGTGTGTGCGTGAGGAAGAGAGCATGTTTGTGTTTTAGAATGGTAGGTTTCCATTCTTTATAGTTTAAATCGCGCGGGCCTTTCAAATAATTTCTCAAGCCTGCATAACAAAAGATTACAAAGTCGATAGCCGAGCGTTTTATTATCTAAAGACGTATTTTGTTTGCTGCGGGAAATATTGTTCCGTCTCATTCCGCGAAGAATGCCGAGCAATAAAAATCTTTTTTTGCGGCTTTTCACACGCGCCAACAATGCATCGATAAAGAAAATGCAACATCGATTTGATGGTGGCCTAAGAAGGTCGAACTCTGAATGCCAATCACGACGCATCACTCGAAGGCATGAACACACCGTAACTTGACATCTATTCTACTACTAACGACAATATCATTTGCTTCCAGTGATATGGCCAAGTCATCAAAGAAAAAGAGACATCTTTATTGCTTACTTATATCACGTCATATAATAAATACAGATGTGTATAAGTTTTAATGCTTATTTTCCAACAAGATCTCTGCTTCTTTTTAAAGGTTTCTTTTTACGATGACTATGTGCATGATAATCCATAGAGGCATGCATCTATACTATTACATCTAGACACATCCATACTATTACATATAGATACATCTATACTATTAAATATATACACATCCACACTATTACATATAGATATATCTATACTATTACATATAGATATATCTATACTATTACATATAGATATATCTATACTATTACATATAGATACATCTATACTATTACATATAGACACATCTATACTATTACATATAGATACATCTATACTATTACATATAGATATATCTATACGATTATATATAGACACATCTATACTATTACATATAGATATATCTATACAATTACATATAGACACATCTATACTATTACCTATAGATACATCTATACTATTACATATAGATATATCTATAAGATTACATATAGACACATCTGTACTATTACATATATACGCATCCATGCTTTTACATATAGAAATATCTATACTATTACATATAGAAATATCTATACTATTACATATAGAAACATCTATACTATTACACATAGACACATCTGTACTATTAAAAAATAGATATATTTATACTATTACATATAGATATATCTATATTATTACATATAAACTCATCTGTACTATTACATATAGATACATGTATACTATTACATATAGATACATGTATACTATTACATATAGATACATGTATACTATTACATATAGATATATCTATACTATTACATATAGATACATCTATATTATTACATATAGATACATCTGTACTATTACATATAGATACATCTATATTATTACATATAGATGCATCTATATTATTACATATAGATACATCTATATCATTACATATAGATACATCTATATTATTACATATAGATACATCTACTTAATGCATTTGGTTGCTTCGTTTTACAGTATATGAATCCTTTTTTGTTCATTTTGGTAAAAGTTTTACGCTTGCAATTTGTTTATATTACCAAATATTTATTTATGGTGTTTGATTTGATTGTTTTGTTTAACGGTTCATCAACCTTTTTACGTTTATGTAATGTAGAATCTGATTATGTTGGCAAAATCTGTTATTTTTCAATTATTTATTAAAATACTTATTGATGTTTTTTTGGTTTTGGTTAGTTCCTTTGTTTACGGCATATCCACCATTTTGGGCGTATTTATTCCGAATCAGATTATTTGTGTAAAATATTTCGAGTTTTATTTTTTTCTATCTTAAGATAGTTATTCATTGTGTTTTATTAGTTCAGGTGTTTTGTTTATTGCATTTACGAGTTTATTTACCCTATAACTGTCAGTTTGATAAACACATATGCTTCTTGTTCTTTATTGATTTTATAGTGAAATATTTATACATGATGTATAATTTAATATTCATGGGGTGTCAACCGTTTCGTGTTATTAATTGCTTAATATAGTCATTTTCGTAAAAATATATATCCTTTACATTCTTTATATCTATAAATATTTATTCATTGTGTTTGGTTTGGTTGTTTTGTAGAGAAATAAAATGATTTTGCCATTGGCTTTTCCGAGCACGATTGAGTTTATTAAAGAAAATAAAACTTAAACTATAGTATACATGTTCGGTGTATTTTAGGTCATAGAACCTGTATCCTCAGGCAGTCTGATTGCTAGCACCCGTTACGTATATTTAAGTAGTTATTTTTTTATGGAGTTACCCAACTGTATATTAAAAAAATGCACCTTTCAAAACAAAAAAAAAACATATACATTAAATGCTTCCATCAATGAAATAAAATATAAAGATCGTTATATTTTATTTCCTCGCTTCCTTTTTATTTCGCCTATGGCCATCAAATGAAGCATATGTTTGTTATTGAATAGAATTCAATAACTTTCTGGTAAATTATACCATTTCTCTGTCTGGGGTCAAAGTTAGAAAAAAATCAAATGAAATAAAGTAGGTGCTAGATTTGTACAAAGTTTTATCATGTAGGAAATAAGGAAATAGTTTGATTGTTTTGTAATTACTGCATACCCGCCATGATCATTCGCATTTTAAACTATATGTGGTTTTAAAGTGCAAAGAATCAACAAATCAAAAGACTCGAAAAATAAAGAAACGAAAAGAGAAAAACAAATAAGATGAAGCGTAAAAATAGCAAAGAAAGCTATAAAAAAGGCGAAAGCGAGGGCAAACCGATTAAAAAGAAGAACGCGAAGAGGGCGATAGAGAAAACTAAGACGATAAAAGTTAAGACTCAGGATAAGAGGAAAAAGGCTCGGGAAGTTAAAAATAATTACAAAGGCGAAAAAGGCGAAGAAGGTGAAGAAGGCGGCGAAGGGTAAGAAGAAGATTAAGAAGGTTTAAAAAGGAAGGCGAAGAAGATGGAGACTAAAAAGCTAAAGACGAAAAAGAATTTTTATAATAAGAAAAAGATAAAAAGGAAGATAAGAAAGCAGAAAAGTCCTAAGAAGACTAAGAAAGCGAAGACAAAGAGGAAAAGGGCGAAAAGAAAATAAAGAAAGTGAAGAAAGAGAAGTAGAAAAAGGCGAAGAAGGAGGAGAAAAAGAATTAGAAGAGAGAGAGAGAGAGAGAGAGAGAGAGAGAGAAAGAAGAGAGAAAATAAAAATATGTACGGAATTTTAAAAAGTTAAATAAGAACATCTTTATGAAGAATTCCTGAAAATCCGACCGTGATTTAATCCGTGACCCGCAATCATTCCCGCCTTATCTTCGCTCCTTACTCTATTACTGATATGCCATTACTCAAATTGTCCCTTTCATTCCTTGACTTGAGCTATATTTTTCCAGTCGATTTCAGGCGCTGGTATTTACGACCGACAAAGCCGCCATTACGCAGCTGTCGTGTTCAATAAAGCCGGCATTCACATAGACGAATCTGACTTCGACACAGTTGCTGTGCCAGAAATTTATTGAGAGCCTGCCTTACTAATGCGATCAGAAACTGGCAACAAATTAAACGAAGAACAAAACAGAATCAAACCCAATAAACATGTTTGAGTAAAGGATTAATCTATGCCTGTAATATATTGCTCCATTCAGGGATGTTAAAAAATCCGGGCCAGGTGCCGATGAAAAATATTTGTGCAAGTAGAACTATGTGTGAAGTTGCATAATGTGCTTTTACATGAATATATAGAATCGGTAATTGTTCATCCTTTGCTACAGTGTAAATAGAAATATAAACCCAGATGTTATAGATAATTCCAATATGGTCACAGTTCCTGAAAATGGCTGATGTATATGTTTGAAACGTAACAATTACTTCCTTTCGAATTAAACCTTTCTTTCACTGATTTGAACATATGTAACTATCACAAATTATTAGCAATTAGGGAAAGTAGGCATTTCTTTCATTCACTAATAAATATACCGTCCCTCTTCCCAGATATTATCGGGAGTTCCCTTCTTCATTTACTCTCTGTCACCTCAATATTCGGTTATATTGTTTTACTTTCATATTCAGTGCTAGTATATTGCACCAGTAGTATTTCTCCCATGAAATACGCAGGCCACTCTCCTTGTACTAATTTACTTATACAGCGATCAATGTCTCTATCATCTTATTCAATAATTATGAGAATGCATTTTACAAGCACTAAACTAGCATGCTAGGTTTCATGTTTTTCGATGAAAAGAAAAGTCTTCGATAACAACACGTAATATTTTAATCGAAAATACCTCTACTTTTTCTACAAATTTAAATTTTGGCACGCAATTCGCATTTTTTTTATATATAACAAGAGAAAGCTTGAAGGTCCAATGGAGAAAACCTGAAGCTTACTAGACACTCTTCTCGAGCGTATAACCTCTATCCGTACAGAGGTGTATCATGAAAAACTGGCGTGCGCATACTTTCACCTACAATTAAACCCTGATTAGATATTGAAAATACTATAGTAATCGAAGTCCAAATAAGATCTACTTGTACAAAGATTGATACGCCTTCTTTAAATGACGCTTTCTTATAAATATACGCTACCAAACTAAGTGACTGCCTGTCTGTAATCCAGTAAGGCTAAGAGACTAAAATAAATATATTATAACGTAGCTGACATGTCAATATGTGTGAGAAACCATAATATTACTAATTTCTTTACTAACTCAAAATTTGATAGATAAAAGAGAACTGCAATGTAACTTTAAATGTGTATCTCACAGAGTGATTAGGTGTTAGCCTAAAAACAGGGACCCTTTTAATTTTGGAAAACTTCGATGGAAGTCAAATAAAAGCAATGAGGGAAACACTTATTTAAGGTTTGCATCCATAAAACAAACGTTACGTTTGTTTCTAACATTTCCTACATGTCGGCACGCATGTTATATGTATTTAAAAAAAAATCCATACAAATACGCATAATTACGTTTGACACACGAGACCCCATCAGATCACCGAAGTAAAGCAACGATTGTTACGTGTTAGGTGTTATCATTAGAGTACCGAATATGTGTATATGTTTCGTTGTTCTTATTTAGTGTTCTTGTTTAGATGACGACTCATATACTTGTCGTTGTTCACGTTTGTGAGAGTCTTAGAGTGATAGAGACAGTCTTAAAAGTGTTCATGTTGTAAGAGATAGCATTGTGGAGACATAAACACGTACATGTAAAGAGAGAGAGAGACAGTTCTGTATGAACGGGAGTGTTTCTATAAATATTAATACATATATTTCTTACCTATTTTTGAGATAATGATTTTCACAAAGTTCTTAAATATAATGGACAATACCTTTTCTGTTGAATAACAACACGAAGACGCAGATACACAAAGATGATGACGTCCTTTATTTCATGACCGCTCCATGATTTCGCTTAAGGAATTCAGAGTTCTTTACATGGCTTTTTCTTCTCTAACTTTCGCTTCAAAGGTTTGACGTCAGCAGCCGTATCTGATCTCTCTCTCTCTCTCTCTCTCTCTCTTTCTCTCGGCTCTTTCTCTCCGACTCTTCTCCTCTTCTCTAAGGCTGTATCTAAAAACTCTACCTATATTGAGAACTCCTCACGTCATCGCATGATTAAACATGTGCTCATAAAGCACGTTGGGGACATGCGTCACGTTGCCAAACTTGACAGGACCCCGAGTTCAATAACCTATTTTTCAAATAACTTCTTTACAAAATATGTTTACAATTTCAATTGACGATTAAATTCCTTATTTTAATTTTCACAGAAATTATTTCATTATTTCATTCCTTTTCCATATACAGATATGTAAGCTAAACAATGGCAATTCCTTATTCCAATAACGTTCTGTATTTATTTTAACTTATGAGTGGAATTTTCAATTCCAAATCTAGCTTTGCAAGTTCGAATCCTTGACTATCCTATTTCATATTTACATTACTGCCGGGAATTATTCTCTATTAGAGTAGATAAACTTAGGACTTTATAAAAAAAAAGTTAGAACTTTTTTAACAATAAAAAAAAATGTAAATTAAATATTTTACACATCTGAACGTAACGACTTTTATTCTATAAATAGATAGGCACTCGTCCAAGTGATCCGGAAATAGAATTCTTCTTACGCTCTAGAAAGACACGACGACATGCCAGCTACCAGTAGGCAAAAAACAGCGGACGGAACACTATGGCACACACGTTAAGTATTTTTTAATACTCATCCTAAATGATTTTTATGTTACCTTGTTTTTAAACTTGTTTTTCTTGTTTTATTTATGTATTTGTCTATTCTCCTGTCTTATTCGGCACCTCCTCATGCTACAAAGTAAACGATAAAAAAAAAAAAAACTGCCGGAAAATAACGATAAAAAAACAAAAAAAATGCCGGGAATTATTCTCTATTAGAGTAGATAAACAGAGGACTTTATTAAGTAGTATACTTAATATATACTATTACTGCAAGCTTGCCTATATTGAAAATTCTTGCTTCCTGGCTAGCCAATCACACCATCTAATATAGTTAGCCTTATTTTCAAGTACATTCGAAATATAATATAGTGCCATTAGCAAAGAAAAGTTTCCTATGAAAACGAACCTGGGCATGGAATATGTGCCTACATTAAGGATGACTTCCCGTGTGGCACGGATATCTCTAGAGAAGATCCTAATTTACCTTATATGTGCTTCAGGGTTGCACTTGCAAACACCACTGCATTTATATTTGCCCTCTATCGGCCCCATAACAGCGGAGTTACTATCTTTGAGAGCATATCTGGAAAATAGACCACATACTGCCTACACATCCCTCGGCTAACATCCACATCTGTGGTGACTTCAACGTCCATAACGTGGAATGGCTGACCCATTCAAATAAGACAGACGATGAGGGGAGGTTTTGTCACGATTTTGCCATTGCTTATGACCTCACTCAGATTGTTCGCGAACCCACCCGTGTGTCCGATACACCCGGTCAATATTTTTCTCTCAACTTCCCTGAGATATGTTCATGTTCCGTTCATTCTCCTCTAGGATCCTCCGACCACTCCGTCGTATCAGTTAAGATAAAAACGAAATGTAAGAAGCCCTCAGACATACCCCTCCACCGTACTGTATACCGATACTCTATGGCTGACTGGGATAGCTTCCGTACATTCATATCTGTTTTACATCTGCACTCTATGTTTAAAAAGAAAGTGTCCTCTATAGTATCAGATCTGACCGAATAGTTAATTGTAGGCATATACCAATTCATACCATCTAAAAAATTCCAACAAAAACCTAACAGCCAGCCATGGTTCTCCCCAGAATGTGCTGCTGCTATCGCGCACAGAAATCACTTTTTCCATAGCTACCAACGTAATAGATGCACTTAGACTAAAGCTGCGTTCAGGACTGCCAGCAACCACTGTAAAAGAGTAATAAAAATGCAAGAGAGCTATATGCCACGTCTGTTAAATCCAAGGAAGCTGATCAGCAGCTTGGTTCCCACCAGTTTTGGCAAATAACAAATAGGATCCTGAGCAGAAGTGTGCGTTCTATCCCAACCATTATCAATGAACCAGAGGTCATCTCGTAAGCGTCAGACAAGGCCAAACTATTTGCAAAGAACTTTGCAGCTAATTCTACCCTATGCGACGAAGGCCATCAAATCCCCATACTACCTCCTATAACACAGAACAAGCTAGGTAACAGACAAATATCCGTGCAGGAGGTCGCCAAGCTAATCAAGAACCTAGAATCCAGTAAAGTAACTGGCCCTGATGGCATCCCAATTATAGTGTTAAAAAAGCTTCAACCAGAACTTGCTCCCATACTTACGAAACTATTTAAGCGCTGCCTTAAGGAGAAGTGTTTTCCGACTCCCTGGAAGACCTCATCAGTATGCCCTGTATTTAAGAATTCAGGTGATTAGTCATCTCCCTCTCAGTACAGACCAATAATCTCCTGTGTGTTATGAGTAAGTTGCTGGAATCCATATTAAATAGTAAAATAGTCAACCACCTCAGCAGGAATAACCTTCTTAGTGAAACACAATATGGTTTCCGCTCTGCAAGATCTACCGCAGATGTACTGACGGTTATATCCCACAGGATTAGTGAATCTCTTGACAAAGGTTTCCTTTCTAGGGCAATTGCTCTTGACATATCAAAGGCCTTCGACAAGGTATGGCATAAGGGTCTACTTCACAAGATTTCCAGCTACGGTATAACTGGAAATGTTTTCTCAATCATTAAATCATTTCTCTCCGATAGGCTCATAAGAGTAGTGGTCGATGAACAAAAGTCAGAGGCCTGCAGTATTAATGCTGGAGTCCCTCAGGGGTAAATCCTGGGCCCAACTCTCTTCCTGATCTACATCAATGACCTCCCTAAACACATACTTAAATCATTCGTTGACGTCTATGCTGATGACACGACCATCTACGGCAACACATCAAAGGCTGTAAATGACAAAGTTCTCTCTGGTTCTCTCTCCTCTGATCTCGAGCGCGTGGTTCAGTGGAGGAAGATGTGGCTGGTTACCTGTAATGCGTCTAAAACCAAACTCCTATCTTTACATCATCAAAGCTCTGATCCCCATCTGGCATCAATTGTGATGGATGGCTCTCGTTTGGGAGAGGCCTCATGTTTTGATAAGCTTCTAGGTTTGACCTTTACTCCTGATGTGAAATGGAACATGTACATCAAGTCTGTTGCCAAGGTCGCTGGAAAGATGGTGGAATCCTTCTACCGCTCCAGAAGATATCTCACTACTGATGCAATTCTCTATCTATATAAAAGCCAAGTACGTCCAAGGATGGAATACTGCTGCCATATCTGGGTAGGAGCTGCTAAAAACAGCCTATCCTGCTTTGACAGAGTACAAAATAGACTTCGTGGCTTAGTGGGGGATGCCCTTTTCTCTACCCTGCAGCCTCTCTCCCACAGAAGAGACGTTGCGAGCCTATCCTTATTTTATCGTTATTTCCATGGCAGGTGCTCGTCTGAACTCCAATCTCTGGTCCCCCCTCGCCAATCTTTCAGTAAAAACACCCGTCTAGCTGAATCCACTGTGAAAAATTTCTCCCACTCTTTATCTGTGCCTAAATCAAAACGCGGATTCCACTTCTTTCTTAGAATTGCACGTCTGTGGAAATCTGTTCCGTCTGCCAGCTTCCCACCTGACTACAACTTGGATGTGTTCAAGTCCAACGTTAACAAATTCCTAATGAACCGCCCCCTTAAGTGAACACTTCATCAAATCTCCACGCTAACGTAATGCACTTGCAATAATCCTTATCCATGAGTGGGTTCCGGGCCTTGATAAGTGGTGTCCACTGTGTAAAAAAAAAAATTAACTAATTCCCTATTTTTTTACTTACATGAAAAGGGGACAGCCCGTTTATCATGTAACACGACAACCCCGGCCAGTACCAGATGGGTGACTATTTTGAACTTCCAGGTGCTGTATGTACTCCCCGCTTAACAGTGCTGATTCAGGAGAGAGGATTGCGCCACCCTTACCTCACAATTACACGCCGCACAATTTACACGTGAAGCTGCCCCTGTAGAAGGTATTATTTGTCTTTCGAGACTGAACGGAAGCATCTGAATATAAAAAAAGGTTTACGAAATACTTACTCTTCATTTCGATGGCTGTCCCGCCGTGCATTTACTATTAAGTTATTTTGTAATTATTTTTTTTAATACGAGGCCAGATTTTCTGATGTACCGATCAAAAAATGAATAAATATTTCACATTTTTACGATAGCGACTATTAAAATATCCGCATTAGCCGTGTGCTGTGTGTTTTCTTAATCAAACGTGACCGCTTATCAAGGCCTAAAAGGACACTCGAGTTAAATGTTAATGAGTGTCACGAAGACGGTAAAACACTGTTATTAAAATGTAATTAATTAAAAGACTGCTCAAAACATAAATTGCTTGCATTAGACTTGAAAACGATCATCCCATAGTAAACTAGAAAGAACCACTAATGTTTTTGTGCCTGCATATACAATTTTCGTTTAGATGTACACGTGTAGTAAATTGCCTGAGCTTTTCCCTATGTATTCATTATTTTTATTTTATCATAAATTATAAACTATTATAAACTGTTAACTATTATAATTTTATTATTAACTATTTTATTACTAGCTATTTTAAAATTGTTGTTTCTTTAATTTATAAGTTTTAATGAAATTTTGAATGAGTTTGTATTGGCCAATTTTATACAATATTTTGGCTTTTTTATAATTAATTAAGGAATAAAAATTGAGCATTAATCATTTCTATCTATTGATTATGTGATAGTTCTTGTGAGTTACGTCCAGCACATTTCATTGTGTAAATTCTATCAAGTAATGTGTCTTGCTGTTTTACCACGGTCTCAGATTTCGTTTTAAACCCCACGATTATAGCATTAGATTAAATAACAAATAATACCCAAGATTATATCCGGAATCTAAATAACAAATAAGTTCCATGATTATTACAGTAGCCAAAATTACGAGTAGCCATCATTATTACAGCAGTTTTAATAACAAATAAGACCCATAGTTTGATCAGTAGTCTAAATAACGAATAAGATCAATAATAAGAACAGTAGTCGAAATAACGTATAAGACCATGTTTATAACATTCTTCAAAAACACGAATAAGACCCATGATTCATAGTTTGGGCTAGAAATATGCTAGATTGGTTATCGAAGTTTATTATTACGAGATATATAGTAAATTTGCGTTTTAAAATAGTATTTTGAACTCTGGTTAAAATAATGCTTTTTTAGCAGAATGCGATAATACGATAAATTCACCATGAAAATAGAAAAGCTAAAATTTTATTGTTATCGAGATTTCCAGAAAACCATAGGCCTATTTTTGTAACTATATAAAACAGTATGTAGTTTCTCGTTTTCGATCTCCAGTTTTTCCTCAACTAGGATCTGAAACGTCATTTATAATACCATATTCTATAAGATAATAAAACTATCGCATTAGAACGAAATACACATAAATTTATAGAAGACAACGCAGAGCTGCAATGTATGGACAATAAATGAAGAAGACTAATATAAAGAAGGAAAGTTTTATAGTCATAAAATAAAACGAAGGTAAGAGACAGGAGAAAATGAGAGAAAATTTAATGTGCGCAAAAACAACAGAAGAGAATGAAAAGAAGAAATAAGAAAGGATGAAGAAAAATGGAGAAAAAGTAAGAACAGAAAATGTAATAAAGAAGAAAAAATCCGAAAATAACAAACACACATAGAAAAAAGAGAATAATCAAAATGGAGGAAAAATAGAAATACAAGTAGAAAAAAGACAGGACAAAAAAAAACATACCGACAATTGGTGAAAATGGAAAGAAAGTAGAAATAAAAGTGATGGAAGAAAAATGAAAAAGGAATTAGGGCAAAAAAACAAGTTAATTAAACATGAATTAAAGAAACGAAAAGTAAGTAGTTTACGAAAGTGAGTTGTACAATGGTGACAATCTAAAAATAATCAATATTAAAAATCTGTGCAAATTAATTGTCACTTTTCAAGAAAGAATCTAAAATGATAGAAAGAAAAAAAAACTGAAATAGAAACTAACTTGGAGAATGAAATGGGAATATATTAATGAAATGAAAAGTAAAAATTAAAGAATTCTAAAAGAATAAATGAAGACATGAATTAAATAACACACAAAAGAAAATAAAAGATCAATATAAAAAAGAATGAAAGGAAAATAAGAAAGACAAGACAGGAATTTAACGGTGAACAAATAAAGTAGGCATGGTCATCCGTGAGGGCATAAAAAATGACTAAGTTCAGCATTTGCCCCCCTCATTTATTCCCAAAAGTCCCTAAAGCCTTAATATATTTAAATTTGAGTTCAGCACCATGCAATACTGCTAAATAGACATATACAGGCACTTTTGGACAAATATGGTAAAATAATCCCAAAAATGAAGTGTTTTTATTAGTCCTACAAGAGCCTTTGGAGCAGATCCAAGTGTTATCACAAAGTATAGACACACAAAATTATATAGAAATAAGATAGTTACAATTTTTCAGAAAGTGTTATTAAAATTCAAAGCATCAATGTTTTTAAATAAGAACAAAAGTGTAAATTTTACTCGTTTTTACTCGGAAAGCACCCCTGAGGGGGAAACCGGTGTTTTCTCAGAAATCCGTTCCGTTTCCTCGGACAAGGGTGAATTTACAAGTCTACCCTCATTTTGTCGGGGGACCAAAAAAGAAATTTAAAAGAGGAAAAAAAAAAACGAATGAAAATGAACGACAATTGAGAAAGGGAAGAAAGAAAGAATTAATGAATCAAGAAATAAATAATATAAAAAAATCAACTCCTGGCTGACATAGAAATATATACAGGATGAGAAAATAATAATAAAGAGAAACATATAACAAATATGGAAGATATCAAGAAAAAAACATGAATCATAAAAAGGAGTGTTTGGAAGAAAATAAAGTAGAGTTTCAACGAGTAAGAATAAGTAAATGGCCGAGAAAAACAAAACAAAAAACTAAATAAACGAAATAGGCTTGTGATAACGGTCAACGGTGATTGCTTTGAGTGCAATCTAGCTGTTGAGTGGTTAATGGTCGTCATGACGGACGGAAATAAGCGAAGGCAGTGGCAGGAAAAACATGGACCCGATGTCGAAAGGTTGGTGGTTCTGATGCTGGCGTAGAATTGGAGTGACATTTATGGATAGAGACTCTGTGTCTCTTTAGCAACGCCATTACTACGACACAAACCTATTCTACCGACACTGGCGCGATGGCTAGAAAAAAAAGAGAGGGATTAAAACCAGTAGGGAAAGAAGGGAGTGACGAAATAACTTATTTCTTGGAGTGAAAGAAAGGATTGAATCGTTTTTCCTCCCGCTAGGAATAAAGATTACGTTTCCGTCCACAGAAGGCAAGTAACAATGACCGGAGTCTAGCGTTAGTCTGCTGAGCTCGCTGCCATCTCTTTGTATAATCGGGACTTGAATGCAAACGCGTTTCGCTCTTCTAAAACCCTCACAACGTGTGGTTTGTTGACACTATGTACTTCTGGCATGATCTCCCTCTCTGTTTCCTTCTCTTCCCTCTCTTTATTTCTATATCTATGCACACACATACACAGACACAGACACACACACACACACACATATATACATGCACATGTATATATTTACGTATATAAAAATACACACATATCTCTCCCTCTCTCTCTCTCTATATATATATATATATATAGAAAGAGAGAGAGAGATAGTGAACAAAAGTGGTCACCCATATTTTTAATAGCAAACATAAATTTATGCAACTTATTTCACAATTGCAATATATTATATTTGGGACATTTCCCTCGTGTGATGTATTTTATTTCTTTTGTGATAAAACATGTTTAGAAATTATATACCTGTAAAGAAATATCACCTGTTAAAAGACATTAAATTGGTTAATGTAATTTTCGAATCGAAAATCTAATAAATACACGATATTTTCAAATAATTAAACATTTACCATTAGAAAACATCAGTCGCATCAAGTAAAATATAAACTTCATAGGAAAAGGAAAAAAATCAAAAGTATTTCAAGGTTTCTAGCAGTTCTGTTCTCTACTGTTAAAAAACTTATAAGACACCATAAAAAATATGAAATCATCAGAAATGACATAGACATTAAAAATCAACTTTAAACAGTATTTGTAATGAATAGGTATCCAGATAACTTCAGTACTTTAATGGAGAAACCGAGGTCAATTTCAAAAAATGGTACATGTAATTTACGATTTAAAAGCCCTTATTCATTTCTTTTTTCCTCAGCAAGTTTTTCAACTTTTTTTTTGTTTTAATCTAATCAGCGCCATCTCTCTTTTTACGAAATGTTTTTCAGTTTTTCTAATAATCAAGTGATTTGAAATATTCCCGGCCTTGATCATGGATTTTTTTTTATCAAAATACTGAAATCTTTAAGATACCCATTTACAAACTTTCAAAAACATAAATAATGACGCCGAAAGTCTTTACATCGTAAATCCTAAATCTGACCCTCAAGATCGCCATATACATGGAATTTGTGCCTACATTAAAGATGGCTTTCCGTGTGGTAGGAATCCCTCCAGAGATAACCCTAATTTACCTTATATGTGCTTTTGGGTTGCACTTGCTTACACCACCGCATTTATATTTGCCCTCTATCGCCCCCACAACAGCGGAGTTACTGTCTTTAAAAGTATATCTGAGAAAATTGACCTCATCCTATCTGCTCATTCTTCGGCTAGCATTCACATTTGCGGTGACTTCAATGTCCATAATGTGGAATGGCTGACCCACTCAAATAAGACATATGATGAGGTGAGGTTCTGTCATGATTTTGCCATTGCCTATGACCTCACTCAGATTGTTCACGAACCCACCTGTGTGCGCGATACTACAGGTCAGTATGCAAGCCTTCTAGACCTTTTCCTCACAACTTCCCCTGGTCTATATTCATGTTCCGTTTTATCTTCCCTGGGATCCTCCGACCACTCCGTTGTATAAATTAAGATAAAACTGAAATCCAATAAGTTCTCAGATGTACCTCTCCACCGTACTGTATATCGATACTTTATGGCTGACTGGGATAGCTTCTGTATATTCATATATGATCTACCGCTGCATTCCATATTTAAAAAGGATGCCCTCTATAGTATCATACCTGACAGAATGGTTACTTGTAGGCGTAGACAGAGTCATAAAATCCAAAATATTCCAACAAACACCTAACAGCCAGCCATGATTCTCCCCAGAATGTGCTGCTGCTATTGCGAACAGAAATCATTTTTCCATAGCTACAACGTAATAGATGTACTTCGACTAACCCTGCTTTCAGGACTGCCAGCAACCACTGTAAAAGAGTAATAAAATGCAAGAGAACTATATAATCAGTCCATCAAATCAAAAGTAGCTGAGCAGCGGCTTGGTTCCCACCAGTTTTGGCTAATAGCAAATAGGATCCTGAGCAGAAACATGCATTATCAACTATTATCACTGGACATGAGGTCATCTCATCTGCCTCAGACAAGGCCAAACTATGTGCCAAGAACTTTGCAGCTAACTCTACCCTCTGAGACGAAGGTCATCAACTTCCCGTATTTCCTCCTACAACAGACAGCACACTATCCAACATAAAAATATCTGTGCGTGAGGTCGCCAAACTAATAAAGAACCTTTATTCCAGTAAAGCAACTAGCCCAGACGGCATTCCAATTATAGCGTTGAAAAAGATTCGACCAGAACTTGCCCCCATACTTACAAAATTGTTTAAGCGTTGCTTTAACGAGAAGTGCTTTCCAACACCCTGGAAAACCTTAACAGTATGCCCTGTATTTAATAACTCAGGTGATAAGTCATCTCCCTCTCAGTACAGACCAATAAGGAATCCATATTAAATAATGAAGTAGTTAACAACCTCAGCAGAAATAACCTCCTTAGTGGCATGCAATATGTTTTCCATTCTGCTAGATTCACAGCTGATGTACTAAAAGTTCTATCCCGTAGGATTAGTGAATGTCTCGACAAAGGCTTCCTTTCCAGGGCAATTACTCTTGACATATCAATGGCCGTCGATAAGGTATGGCATAAGGACCTACTTCACAAGATTTCCAGCTACGGTATAACTGGAAATGATTTCTCAATTATTAAATCATTTCTCTCTGATAGGCTCATTAAATCATTCGTTGACATCAATGCTGATAACACGACCATCTATGGTTAAACATCAAAGGCCGTAAATGACAAAGCTCTCTCTGATTCTCTCTCCTCTGATCTTGAGTGCTTGGTACAATGGGGAAAGCCGTGACTGGTTATTTTTAATGCATCTAAAACCAAGCTCCTATCTTAAATGCTCTGTTCCTCATCTAGCATCAATGGAAATGGATGGATCTCGTTTTCGGGAGGCTTCATGTTTTGACAATCTCCTGGGTTTCACCTTTACTCCTGGCATGAAATGCAATACGTATATCAAGTCTTTTGCTCGGGCCGCTGGGAAAATGCTAAATCCTACCCTCTGATGAGAAGGAACATATTTCTTCGAAACACAGCGGATTAAGGACTATCCACTTATTTAGTGCTTCCTTTTTAATATCAAATATGTTTTTAACTCTTTTTCAAAGTGTTTTTAACATGTTTTATTAACTATTTTAAGTATTTGGTTGTGATGTCGTTCGAAATTCAGCCTCTTGTATCCTTTCAAATCAATCATTGCTGATAGAACACGATTTCTACTGTAGCAAATATTTGCATAAATATGTGCATAAATTTGCATAAATAAATTTCCCTATTCTAACTACATATGTAGCAAATATTTGCATAAATAAATTTATACTAACACATAGCAATAGCTTCTATTTTTTATTGTCATTTCATGCCAAAGAAGTCACAGGGCTACTTAGTTAGGAGGGGCTACTACATGGGGCCAGATTTGCAGAGATTAGCGGCAAATGCACCAGCTAAGATGTGGCAACAATATTCCATGTATGAGCAAGGCGACAGCCTTGTAGAATACATGGTACTCTCAGGTGTGCGTAGCCTTTTGGCACGGTAGAGAAAACTCACTTTCTTCGGAGCAGAAGCCCTGGTTTTTGCGTAAATGTATTTGTTCCAATTCATTTTGTCGGTGAATGTTTAGCCTACGAGCCCGAGGGAAGTACTTTAATTTCTATCATTAGGAATGGCAATTAGTGGTTGATGAGTTTTCTTGTAATTACTAACGTAAATAAGCTTAGTCTTAGCAGCACTGAACATTACCAACCAGTTGCGGCCTCATTTAACTATAAACTGGAGACATTTCTCTAGAATCTTAGTAATTTCCTTAGATATGTGTTCATTCCTATTATCCCCGTGTCTATTATAGAGTGTCGTGTCATCAGCAAATATCCCAAAATTAGAAAAGATTTAATTAGAGAAGTCATTTATGAATAGTAGGAATAATAAAGGTTCAAAGATTTACACCTGTGGCAAACCCGTATTTATATCAAGTTATTTTGATGTACGACCATCAAGGACAACACGGATTATTCTCTGATTCCAGTAGAAATTGATAATGTTAAGTATAGGTCCAGAAATATCATACGATTTGTTTTTCATGAGAAGAACATCGTGCCAAACCCTGTCAAATGATTCACCGGCCTTAACCAGTGTTTGCTCTATATGTTCGGAGATTACAGTAATAATATCTGCAGTAGAACGAGATTGTCTAAATCTATACTGCCGGTCAGATACAAATTTATTGTATGTGAAGTAGCGGACTAGTACTTGATTGATTAAATACCAAAACATTTCGCGAAGAGAGGACGGAGAGTAATAGGGTGTAATTGAGTTGGTTAATTCTTTCGTCAGAATTCTTGTAAACTAGTACAATAGAAAAACATTTTCAGCAGTCGAGAAAGCAAGATTCATTAAGAGCTTCGAGAAAACAGGATAAACCTCCGCGGAACATTGGTCCAATAGTATAGCAGGGATAAAATGGGACCCATATGGTATCAAAATGTCTAGATTAGTTATGGCATCACGAACAAAGAAAGAGGTAATCGAATGTAGCCTTTGTCCACATAGGAAAATTTAGAGGGGTCACCTATTGGGTCTAATGGTAAACGTTTGCATTTTCAGTTGATGTGCAAACGATCTCAAAGTTGCTGGATTTTAGATGAATTGCCGATTGTCTATCATTTACTACATTGTTATAAATTTTCCAGAAAACTCGAGTTCATAATTTCTGCAACTCGATGCATTTTAGTATGACTTCGAAATTCCTTTTCTTTGCTGCGGCTATTTCTCTTTTACAATTTTTTCTAGCTTCTACAAACTTTGTCTATTTGTAACGGACTTGGACTTACCTTAGAGAGATAGCAATTGCATAATCAGAGGTAGACCATTGCGGAGAGTGTGGTTTGTTAAAGTAGTCCCGTGTGGGAACGTGCACTTCAAATATTCAGTAGTCTTATTGTTACAAGGTAAGGTTGCCCCTTTTCCATGTAAATAAGAAGAACATTAGATGAGTGAAAATGAGATTAGGATAAGCCGAGACTCGAACTTTGTAAGCAAGGTTCAGAAACAAAATGCTATAAATTGGAATGTGAAAAGGGCTTATTGTTAAATTCTATTATAAAATAGTTAGATAATATTCATTGATTGCCATTCTTTTATGAAACTGAATATAAAAAATGTCAGCTAAAAAGAATGAGCAATACAAATTAAAAATATATTGTGAGAAAATAGGTTAGGTTAAAAAATAGGTTAGTTGAGAAGTCATTGTTGTCAAAAGTGTGTTTGGAAACGTGTTCGTAGCCACGTGAATTGATCACGTTTTGAAACCACACTTCTGACGTCATAACATCGTAACAAGAAGGGGATTCTCAGTATAGGAGGTAGAGTTAGTCAGATCGCGGTAGTTAAGACTTAACAGTTGAGTCTGCTATTAAGCAGAGATCAGGAGAGTCAGTCAGTTGGCAGAGAGATCAGTTGCCCCTTTGGAAGCGAAGCGTAGAAAGATTAAACTATGTAGAACTAATGTGAATTTCTGACGTCATCATCATTCGACCGGTCCAATGAAAAAAAAGAATCACCAACGATATTTGTAACTGTTGTCTTCGTGTTGTCATTCCACAAATTGAAGGTAGTATGTTAATCATCTTAATATGAACATTGCGTAAACCTTCCAAGAATATTTATCTCTCCGCCTCTTCATATGTATTGTAAGAAATATAAGAACTGTGAATCTATCATCCCATCACCTTCGCTATATGAGTTAAGAAGAAACATTCCAGAACTGTATAAATGTCTCTCCCCCTCATCGTCGTTATATGTATATATATATATATATATATATATATATATATATATATATATATATATATATATATATATATATATATATATGTCCCCGTCGTCTCTCGTCAATATCTATGTCCCCACCACATCTCTTTTAATATGAAACCCCCACTACACAACATTATTTTCACTGTGGATGACAACCTCAGGAAGCGATACAACTCCCTCTTGGGAGAGATTGAGACCCTCTAAACACTGAGTAAGGCCGGGTAATTATGTTGATATTGTCTGTAAAGCATTATTGGGTGCCCGGGAAGCAGCGGGTAACCTAGCTGAAAGGATGAATTTATTGTTTTTGTAAGCAGACATAATTTTATTGTTTGAGAAAAAATGACAAGAGATGCCACTTGGAAAGTTAGAATGAAATAGGATTTCGTTCTTTGCCTGATGAGCCCCAGCCCAAGGATGTCTGTTTTTTTTTTTTTTTTTTTTTTTTTTTTTTTTGAGTACGAGAGGTTAAAGTGTCAACCTTTCTGGCCGTGCGTATGAATTTGAGTTGTGGTCCCAGATTCGCGGGCCTATGAAGGTTTGCAGGTTCCCGAATTGACGTGATTGTTCTGGGGAACAGCCTACCCTAACCTATCACCTTCCAATATAAGCAAATTCTCGGTCCAGAAAGGAGAAGATTATTCCGAATCTCGAGACAAGAGCACTCACTCTAGAGAGATGCCACACCCACTGTCCGTCAATCGTCGCCATCATGGAGGACGAAGAACAAGAGTTCGGATTGCTTTCTGGTGTAAACGAACTGAACAATTGTTCATATGTAAAACACCTCTAAATTCCGTGAATAAACTTTTAGTAGACTAGACACCTCTGTGTTTGTTTTCCTTTGGCCTACATGAAAAGCTAATTAATTTTCAGAGGACGCCGGCATCGGGAACCGACAACGAGGCCTGCGACGCTGAAGAATCTTCTAAAGAGCTTCTGGGTGAGGACGATCACGAGCATTGCAGTTTCGACAGGGTAAGAGGCCACATCTTGTGACCTGCAACCGGGGGATCTTACACACATTTTTCTGTAGAAAGAGAAAAGATACTATTTCATGGAGCGTCATTAATGTGATCCTTGATGGCCTCCCCGTCAGGCTATTCAGCTTCGGGTCAAGAGTTTTTGGCGGTTTCTACCATTATCACAACGTGCTCAGCATTCCCGAGTAAGCTACGAGCATTTGTTACACAATCACCAGGAACTGTCAAAAAAGATCTAGAAATGAGGCTTGTTGATCCTATCGATCTGGGAGATGGGTAGAAAATGTAAGTGTGATACGGAATAGGATATATAGAAACTATGCGTTATGCTACCAACTGCCTCTTGATAAGTAGAGAAACCAAGCCAGTTACTGTGATTGACATTAAATTTACCAAAAAACATGTACTCTAGGGGGAGTGGTGCACCTATGCTGTCAGAGACTTGGTTGATTGGAGGAAAGTCCGGGGTCGAGGCAAAACAGTAGAGAAAATATAAGTAGCAAACGCTATAGGTTTAGCTTAAAGCACATAAAGCCCTTTCTTTGTTATTTTTTAAAACAAATATCATTTAAAAATCAACAGGAAATATCTATATATGTGTGTGCATGTGTGTCTCTGTGTGTTACAGAATATCAGAAACACTTCGGTACCGTGTCTTTAAATATTTACTTGCCTATGTCTCTTCAACTCTATTTAAATCTGTTTCAGTTCTGCAGAGGATGATAAGAGTTCGACATACGTGGACACTATAGTTGTTCCCATTTGTTTTTGATTTGAATCCGACGGTACTGATGTTATTCGACTTGTTCTCTCTCCTCTTTCTCTCTGAATATATATATATATATATATATATATATATATATGGAGAGAGAGAGAGAGAGAGAGAGAGAGAGACATAGACAGAGACAATAAGAGTAACAGAGTGATTGAGATATGAATGGTTAATAAAAAAAAGATAGTTTGTTGGATAAACCTGCGTGTATTCTGCAATACAAGATTGAGTGTCCTCTGGCTAATTTTATCAATAGAACACATTAGGAAAATTAGTTTCAACGTAAGAAAACTCCATAAAAGAAATAAAGGAAAGGAAAAGCTGCGTGTTTGGGTCGGGTTGGCTGATGTTCGATATACTGACCGAATGGTAAACAGCGATTCAGTTATTCTGTTTTTTCTTGGTATTTTCTCCTCTCTACCCCCGCCATTCAAGATGATATTTTGTCAAGCACTGCAAATGCAGAACTGCGAAACGCTTAGGGGTTCAATTAAACAAAGTATCGAAGGTGGATCCCCGGCTATATATGTCTGTCCCATTGTTGCTCCTGTACAACGCAGACTGGTGGTGGGCTGAGGGTTGGTGCGGGCATGGACCAAATAGAAAGAACGAAGCTAAACACAAGGGATAGGGAAATTGTAGATAAGGGTGGTAGACGTGTCTTGATAAAGAAAAAAACATACTCATGGATGACCGCATAATATCTTATAAAAAATAGTTTCTACTCAAAGTATATAATGCTAATAAAAGGAAACCACAAACAAATACACTCTCAGTACAGACATACACATCTTTCTCTCTATATATATTTTTATAAATATATATACATACACACACATTCCACGGCCAAACATCGTCGCAGCCCACAAGAGCCATGACAGTAAACGAACCGGAAGTCCAAGACGTGAGTTTCGCCCTCATTTGGGCTCATCAGTTAGACACATCCGAACTCAGGATTCAAAACCCGAGCCTCTTGCATGCGAGACAAGGACTCTACCATCTGAGCAAACGCCTTGCACACAACAAATTCTATTAACTAACACAGACGAAGCAAACCGCGAGGAAATCCGACTGCGAAATGAACCTACTTCCTCTCGACAATGGACGCAGCCATCTAACCAGCTAATAACCCCATATATCATCGGTCATCCAACCAGCTAATAACGGGTATATATACATATATATATATACATATATATATATATGTATATATATATATATATGTATATATATATATATATATGTTACTTTATATTTATGAATGATAATTTAATGTTAGTGTTTAGTGTAATAATTTGGTTTTAAATTAACAGGTGATTTCCCTTGACCAAACTTGATTCCATAGTTTGTGAGTGGCAGTACTAAACTAAAAATAAAAATCATACGAGTAGGAGCCGAAATAACTCTATACTCCTATAATCAATAACCGTACATTTCGAAAAACACAACTTTCTCTTACCTCTACAGAAAAAAGCGAAGGAAAAATATTTATAGTCTTGTCCTATTGAGGATTACAAAAGTAAATTTGTGTTGTTAAAAATTCATATTCAAATAAAGATTCATATAAATATTATGTTTGTGTAGATGCATATGTAGGAACAAGAGACATCAATATATTTGTATATGCCAATTTTCCAATGCAACAAGGACGAAAGCATCAATTTGAGAAAGTATTGTAGATGTAAACCACGTAGACATTATGAAGTTTATTGCTTCTAATCAGAGGAGATGAGACAGACTATATACAAAGCACTACGAGAAACATCATTCATAACACCTTCTCACATTTATTTTTCTGAATTCAATATATATATATATATATATATATATATATATATATATATATATATATATATGAGACATCTGGATACTCCACTTTTACCAAGCTTTTTGGATTTTACCCTCCTCGAATCTTTCACTCTTCAATCGAACATCAGTACACAAGAAACTATTTTTCATTTATTTCCTCATTCCTTCTGCTTCACTGTTTTTTGTTAACTTTTAGCAAGTAAGGTCTATAGCTCACTAACAGTTTCATTAAATACTTTGTAATCAAACTCTGATTCAACATTTTGCTAATTCATTTCATTTCGACAATCTGTGGATTAAAGACAATCTCTTTAGTTTGGGTATCCTTTTGGAAAATTAAATGTTTTTAACTCTTGCTGATATGTTTTTTTTACATTTTTTAAACTATTTTTTGTTCATATATATATATATATATACATATATATATATATTGTTTGGTCGTTATTATTATCTTAATATTCTTAAGCTCAACCATAATTGTTGAGCTTTGTACATCTTAAGAGTTATTTCATTAACCCCCCCTCAATATATGTATATATATATAGGTATATATATACATATATATGTATATGTATATATATACATATATATGTGTGTGTATGTGTTTATAAATATACATATATATATATATGTATATATATACATTTGCTTTGTAAAATTACTAAAAACTAGCTCTTCAGTTTTAAATGTCAATTTCTTTTCAATTAGGTTCGTCAGAGGTTAAAACTGACTACGCAAATCAGGATAAATGGATATGCTTATATAAACTGCATTTTACTTACAAAATCCTATTAAAATCTTACATGATCTACGAATATCAAGCTATAAATCAAGCTTATTTTGATGATTGTTTTTAATTAGTTTTCTTGTTTGACGAATTCGGTTGCGAAATAAATTATCATATCAAACGGAAAGGTGTTTTCGATTTCTGTATTATATATATATATATATATATATATATATATATATATATATATACATTTCGATATTTAATATCGCGCAGAGTATAGATATATCCATATATATATATATATGTATATATATATATTATATATATATATATGTATATATATATATATATATATATATATATATATATATATACATTTCAATATTCAATTTCGGTAAGAGTATAGATATATCCATATATATATATATATATATATATATATACACACACACCTTTCAATATTCAATTTCGCTAAGAGTATAGATATATCTATATATATATATATAATTATATATATTTGTATGTCCATATTTATATATTTGTATATTTTGGAAGCAAGTCTGATTGAACACGACAGAGTTATTCTTGTTCAGATTTTTCTGGATATTTTTCCAATTCGCCGAGCGATCTTTTTGCAGCTTGCATGTTTTTATATAAAACGTGGCGCCCACAAGTTATTTTTCAGCCATATTCTTCTCAAGCGCTTTCCTCGGTGCATACGATCGTCGCCACGAGCGATTGTTTTATTTCTCTTTTTATTAAGACTTTGTGTTCTTATAGTTTTTTTTTTTTTGTTTTTTTGCTTTTTTGTTGGTTATAATCTGGTGCAGGATTGTTAGGGGCGAATTATTTTTTATTTCTAATTTCGATTTTCCTTTTTTATACTTTATTTATTTAGTTTCTTGTTAGTTATTAAATACGGTTAGTATATTTGTCCTGGTCTCAAATGAGATCCGGTTAAAAAGGGGCTCTGTTTTTTTAATTAGTATGGCTTCTAATAGGTTTAATCCTTGTGTGGAATTGTTAAGGTATCGGATTTTAGTATTGTTAGTTAAGATATTTCTAATTCCGGACGACTGTAGGTATTTATCATGGAATTTTTTGTGGTTCTTTATCACGCTATTGTCAACTAAATGATAGGTTAGTCGTCGGGAGAGTGTTTTTTTGGTGTGGCCTATGTATGCGTTGTATAAGTTTCTAGAGTAGGTTCGGAGACCTTCTTCGAAGGGGCAAATAAATTAATACACTACATTAGTTTGGTTTGATGTGCTGTTAGTATTGTTATTGTTTTTAATTATTAAATTGGTGGTTTTAAATTTAGTATTATATATTATTAGTTTCATGTTTTTGTTCTGGTCGGTAGGTCTGGTGTATCTTTTAATTAGGTGTGTTAATATTTTTTATCTGTATGGTATTTAGTTGGTTTTTATAGTATACTTTGATGGTGTCGTTTCTGTTAGTGTTAGAACATCTTTCCGAGAGGATTGCAATAGCGTTCACGTAGAGAGCACCACGTGCACATTTGAAAAAAAGTAACATTTTTGCAAGGTTCAGCTGATTTGCTTGGCGAATTACTCATTTACTGGCCCTAACTAACGTAAACGTAGATATATAGGACATTTATTCAATGTTTGAATTTTACTTTCAGTAAATTCACTTATATTCCTTTGCATAACTGACCTAATTTCATCCATAGGGTACCCATGCTTGGATAAGGTATCAGTAATTCTTTCAAATTCCTCATCAAATTTTGATTTTGAACAAATCATAAAGGCGCGATCTGTTTGGGTCTTACGTTTTCGGGGGCAAAATGAATCCTAGAGTGTATACAGTACCGTAAATGTAGATTTGTAATATATTGCAGTAAGGTAATTAGATAGAGTTTTTGTTACCATTACACCAAGGAAAGCTATAACTGAGTTACACACTCCTTCATTAGTATACTTTAACCCACGATGCATTTTGTTTTAATCACTTTCCTATTTTTTCAACATAACGCAAAGTAATCTTTTTTAATATGTACATTTTTATATTGAATATCTGAAAATACTTATTAATACATAAAAAATGTAAAAAAAGGAATCATAATAAGAAATATACTCAAACTACAAATGTGTAAAAATATTTTCATCAGAGGCTAAACATAAGGTAAACCTACTCTTATATAAAAAACACTTTGTATGTGTCCGTCTGTGTATATCCGTGTGTGTGTGTGTGTGTGTGTGTGTGTGTGTGTGTGAGTTCCTTCCTAATAGTTTCCGAAACGGCTGACTCAATTTTTTGAAAATTTCTCACAAATGTGATTTATATGTCTGGCAGTGTTCTTAGATTTTTTTTTGTTCAGAAATTTATCCGTAATATAAAATAATCAGTAGAGGCTTTATTCTATAATACCTACGCAATCTGCATAAATTAAAATTTTATGCTTATGTTGTATCACCGGGCAACAACGGGCTGCCAGCTAGGTCATTTGAAAATATATTTAAAAATATTTTTTTTCAAATTTATCAATTATCAAGCTGGAAACCCGGCGTCGTCCGGTCGAACAATAAACTTAGACATCATATTTTAATTTATTCAGATTGCTTATATTTTAGCTAACAACTTCTTTTAAGGAGTTAGCTAAAACGATTGTTAATAGCATTATATAAAATAGAATAGCCTAAGTTAAAGCTTAATTGATAATATATTATGTATATTGTATTCCTTGAAGTTCAAAATGAGGAATCTTGAATCTGATTTGTAAATTGATTAGAATAAAATCTAAAAAGTCAATTAACTTAGAACGTATTAAACAAATAATGTTTTGCTAATATCGACGATACTGTAATCCGAGGTGCAAATGTACTGAGTTGAAATGCAAGACTTACATTAATTCTGTAGCTGACATTATTCAGAATGTATTTACACATAATACAATCTAGAATATGACCAAAATCAAATACTTCCCAAGATAGAGTACTATTTCAATGTCAGTAGATATGTTACCCACGACAGAATGTTTTGATAGACAGAGTACAAAGTCCCACTCCAATATTAGACTTTGGTCTAATCTGTGATTTTCCTTGTTCAATCAATTACCAAAAAAAGATCCGTCGGATATAACTACTGTAAAACATCTTTTTTCTACATATGCGCAACAATTAACACGCTTTAATAAGCAATTAAAATAATCCTAATTTATTAAAAGTATTAAAAGTTCTATTAAAAACTCCGATACTCAATATTGAACTGGGAGATACAGGCAGACATTTCCAGCAATGCTTATTTTTTTCTTAGCCAATTATATCCATATATATATATATATATATATATATATATATATATATATATATATATATATATATATATATATATAAGTAAATTCTTTGTACAGCAAAATGGAAGGAGAAATTTCAGAGGAAACATAATTTAATTTAAATCAAAAAGATCAAAGAAACAAAAAAAAACGGGCAGGTGGAATTGTTAAAATTTCCTTAAGGCCTTATCGTCTGACCCTCTAAGAGGAAACGTCAGAATGATAAATTAAAAGCTAAGAATCGAATGAGGAAAGAGGGAAATTGGTTTCAGTTGGAAAACCAGTGAGAGAAAAAAATATATATAATTCTCACTGTTCAGGTGGTTTTAAATCAGTAAATATTTCCAACTGATGTTTCAAAATCTTTTGTCTATACAGGCTAGGTCGAGAGTTATTAATGACTAACGCCTCAATGATATTGAGATGATAGTTCGATCTAGCACTGTATAAAACAGAAAACCAACCATCGGAATATTGGTCAGAACACCTATTTATACTAATCAGGTGATTACCGATGGCGGACTCATGAGCTTGGGAGTGCCCGGATGTTCTCGAAACCTGGTGTAATCGAATATCCCGAGGGATGTGTTGGGATATTCTCATTTCCAATCTTTGGGATGTCTTGCCAACGTAGTCAGCTCCACACTGACAAACACATTTATAAACAACAGAATTCTTTTGAATTGTTGGCAAAACATCTTTACGAAAAGAAGAGAAAAAGGTTCGAGTTGTGTAAACTACTCTAAGCATAGTAGCTGGAAAACAATAGTTTTTTCCTGGCACAACCGTCAATTCATACTAATAAGATTTCATTTTAAATATAAAATAAGAATCTATAGGTAACAGTTTTCACAAAAGATTAAATGTCAATAATTCAAAGTAATTAAATTGATTAAACAATTACTTTTTTCAAAACAGAGTTATCACATCAAGGTCCGAAGGCAACTCAAGGACAACGGTTAATGAGCGTGCAGCGGTCACTGAGTCAACAGCGTGATGATTGTTAATGGTAAAAATTCGGTAGAAGTTCATAATTCAAGGGTATGGTTTAACAAGAACTTATTTACATTACACTTGAGGACGACACAGTTGTCATTAGCTCGAGAACAGGCAGGCGACATGGAATCTCACAAGCAAGCAGTTCTAAGAAAGAAGTTTTGTTCATGGAATTTGTGTTTATAGTTTGGTACAGGTAGAGCGTGTAGAAAATTGTAAATAGTGATTGGAGTAAGACGACTTCTTTTTGTGAATGTTTGGTAGTGGGAACCATGAATTGAAGCTTTGAGGATAAATTGCTATAAAATAAGGATATAGTGGACAGACTCGAAACATTTCTTCTCTGAAGAAGAGTTTTCAGGGTGGAGTAAGGGGCATAAACTACTAGGTATCGAAGCTAGTGTTGAACTGTGTCATTGCAGAATAGCGTGCTCCTGGCAGCTCCACCCTAAATGTTGCATCAATATACCATTGAACGGTGTATTTAGCTCTTATATCGGTAGGAGATTAAGTCAGGAGTGACATGCTTTTCGGGCGGTAGAATGCCCTTGTCAACGGATTTGAGGTAAGTCTTCTATTTTGAGCCTAGATTGAAGGTCAGTTCCAGAAGCTTGTCGACGCAGCGTGCTTGTTTAAGGTGAGAGCAATATCTATCAGTTGAGCACAAATGGGGATTTGAGCTCTGGTGGTGCAATGATAGAGGCTTGGCTTTAAGTGCGTCAAAATAAACCAGACACCTTTTCTACTAGTGAACCATATGTTGATGGTCGGAGTCGAGAGACTCAGAAAGATCTTGATCGTTGCTGGCGTCTGAGGCGTGACGAAAATAGAAATGTCGTCTGCATATATGACAAAGAATGAAGTTAGAATCTGATTTGGAATATCATTAAGAACGAGATCTGTCTTGGAGAAACGTCATTACTTCACATCAAATTCATAAAATCAAACAGTATTGTCTAATGCTTTCCTTGCAGTGAGTCTTTTGTTCACTAATACCATGCTTGAGTTAATTAATTGAAAGATAGTCAGTTGGAAGCATCCCTGCTCGAACCATCTCATTGACGATGTCGTTCTGATGGATAAGATGTAAGTCTTACACGTTCTAATAGTATAGGGAAACGTTCGTCGGATCACAACTTGACCTTCTTCACAATCAAGATAAAAATCAAACGTAGTGTTCAAAATTAACGAAAGAGACCATGTAGTCGCTTAAAATGGTTACTCATGCAAGTTTGAAGGATGAACCGAGAGTGGTGTGATGACATTAATTCACTCACCATCCCTTTGCTCAGTAACATGTATTTACCTAATTCAGTGTGGATCAACGAAAAGACATTTTCAAATGGCTGAAACGGTGGCAAAATGCAGTCTTTATGAAATGGAACAAAACTAATGGAAGTTGAATGAAATCTTAGAAAATGCAGTCGGTAGATACGATTGAAAATCTGTCTATCTAAATCAAAAAGGTGTGTTTGGTCCTATCTCAAAGGAGGCATCTTCAATATTTTCGTCAGATGACACTATCTTTACTGAAAGAAATTACTAAGCGACAGGCTGAACACTTAAAAATGTTTTGAACAGAAAATTGACAGTTGATCAGCAAACTTTGAGAATCTTGCTCACAGCTTGCAATGTCTGGCATTCGAAAAGCTATAAAATAAAATGGCAATGTCCAAGAGGATGATGCAGAACTATACACATGTGAAAATCAAACGCTGATTAGGATACACATTGCTTTGTTTTCATTAATATGGCAACTTTGTACCGTGCCACAACAGTTCAAATATGCTTCTATCATTCACTTATTTAAGCAACAAGAAAGTAAATGTGAGTACGATTATTTACAGGAAGTTCTCAGTTTCTTTTTTATTGTTGACAACATTGCAACTCGTGTAATCTTAACAGACTCAATAATACTATTTGTTTTACTATGATCCTAGAAGTTTAATGTGGTTTCTAGCCTGGAAGAGGCAATGCGAATATGATGTTCAGTTTACGGCTATTACATCCGAAGCAAGGGAAAGCCAGGGAGCAAAATAACGACTTGTTTATTACGTTTGTTTTTCTCACTAAGACATTGGAGTTTAATGTGTTTCCTTTTTTCAGAGGATTCTGTGAACAAAGTGAACCATTCGAAGTGTCGGGTAGAACCAAGCAAAAGTGTGCTCTCATTCCGATCCTATTTACTCTCTTTTACTGTGATGCAAGTGTAAACACTTAGTATCAGACAAGCGCAGAGTTATTTAACAAGAATCAGTTTAAAGCCAAAACATTATTCGGAATTTTCTTAATCTCTTGCATGATTCTTTCTGATGACTTTGCTTTTGTTACCTTTTGCAGAACGATTTATTTAAGACTTATTTAAGATTTTGCAATTATCATATAGAAGACTGAACCTATTCACCAGCAGAAACCAAACTCTTCACCTTCTTCAAAACTAATGGTAAAGCTTTGAAAACCGTATCATTTTTTTTACATAGCTCGTTTCTATTGTGTCTGATGATGCAACATTTTCAACCGATACCCAAAACATAATCAGTAAAAGCTCGTGAAGCGTTTAGTAGTTTTTGACACAAACTCTTGAACACCATGATGACTCTCAAATTTAAAGTAACAACCTATACATATGTTCTTCCGTCTATTATTCTACATGTCATATTGTTAGTCTACCAGAAAAGACAGAAAAGAAAACTATTATGATAGTCGATTACTATTATTATTGGCAAAAGTATATTATTAGATAGAAATATTTTTAGGATGTAAAGAGTTATGTTAAGTGTAAATATTTACATTCAAAAATTGTCAGGTATATTAAACTGATGCTAATTTGTCCGATGGAATTTTAGCTAATCATAATATAATCAAGGACAAGTGACAAAATTCGATACGCAACGTGTTAGAGACGGATGGGGATTTTATAACGGGGCACCCATAGAACTCAGAAGAGGGCGATTCAGAAAAAAAATCATCTTATACAAAGCGTGCCAACTCGGGAAAAGAGCACAGAAGAGAATAAAAGATTATATATCAAAATATAATTCCCGTCTGAGCGTTTTCACTTTTAGAGAGCAGCATCTTTAATATCAGAAGGCATAGAAGGAAGATTTAAGGTATGTTTTTGCTGTCGACAACGATTCCTTTAAACTGTTAATATATGTATTCGCAGATAAACACACAATATAGAATACACTACGCGAATCACATATCAGAAGGTTATATATATATATATATATATATATACAAGACAAACATATATATATATAAAATATATATACAAGACAAACATATATATATATATATATATATATATATAAAATATGCAGCCCCCAATATCTTAATGATGAATTTCAATACATTACTAATGTTGTAAAAAAAACTACAGTACCCATCCTATTTAATTTCTTACGCAAAGAAACAAGCTACGAAAATACACTATAATATAAACAGACAGAAAAATAAAACAAATACCTCACTACTAAACATACATCTTTTCATTCCCACCCACACCAAAAATACAAAAATCTACGACACTCTTAATAGACTTGGTTTTCACTTGATACAAACAACTTCCTCAACAATAAAACAGACATAAAAACTACCAAGCACTCTCCCCAAACCCTCACATCTTACGCCGATATATATTCCATCCCATGTAACAACTGTCAACAAGCGTACATAGGTGAAACACAGCGAAAATTGAAATTAAGACTTTACGAACACAGAAGAGATATAAGGAATGGTAACGCCCTAAATGCACTCTTTTGCCATTGTGCAGAACACAATCACTCAGTTAATTTAGATCATGCGAAAATTATTAAATACGTGATAGATAGAGCTAAAAGAAGACTTTTAGAATCAGCACTAATATTAAATACTAATACTATTACGCAAAGAAAAGGCTTCTACTATTTAGCCCCTAGCATAGGGAAAATAATAATCAGAGAGCAAAATATCAAAACAGATCCTGGTTAACCGTTTTTCCTTAAATAGTTCAACAAAATGAATAAGTTTACAGAAAAAAAAGTGTACATATTTATTTAACGTATTTTTAAAAGTGTATATATAGACATTGAACAACCCAACCTTCCCATACGCACACACATGTTTGTCCTTCCCGACATGGGTAGGGTTCAAAAACTGTTCTCTTTTTTGTATGATCTGTGACTTTTTCTTTTCTTGCATTTTTACTTAATATCCTGAAGATGTCCTCTGAAATAAGGACGAAACGTTGATTATTCTAATAATTTCATTCGGTTTTTCTATTTTTTCTCAAAACATGTATATATATGCGATATGGTTACGATGGTTATATACACTCCAGTATACAACATAACAATTGGTGCTGTTTCAAAACCTCTTTATATTATATATAATTATATATTGAATCCCTCCCCGCTATGTAATACTTACACGTATTCTTGTGTCGCAAGCATATCAATCAAGTTGATTCCTTCCATATGAGATGTCTCCGTTCTATTTGCAATGTTTAATGACAATGTTCAATCATGTTCGAAATAATGGGTTATTAGTGAGGTGTTGGCTCACTGCTATTGAACTATTTTTTAATAAGATACAAACGCAATGGCCTAGTCATTGCGTAAGAATGGACTACTTCGAAAGCAGATTTTTCATGGGTAATTGACAAATATTTCTGTCCAATAAGGCGTTCCCTTCTACCTTACAATGGCAAGTTAAAAGATAATCTGGAGCGTTGGAATATTGCTCTGGGCTCCTGTAAGAGTACACTGGGAGATCTCAGCAAATGGAGGATAAAGTGATTTCTGAAAACCATGGGATTTGAAAGCTATCCCCTTTGTCATTGGGACACCTTTTGTAGAAATTTTAAAGAAAAGCATTAATAAAATCCACTAAACAGTGATTCACCAACAAGTGAGTGTGTGTGTCATTGTGGGTTCAAAATAGGAAGCAATTCAGAGTTAGCTTTCCATACGAGACATTTTGAACCAACAACAACAAAAAAAAAAAAAACGCGTGTAGCATTTGCGAGAAAGTGTGCAAGAAAACTGTTGGATTGGAAGCACACATTCAATGCCACATAATTCGCAATTGTTGAAAGTATTTGCTGAACTTTCATTCATCGTTTTTGATGAGAAAATCCACCATTCAGCGTGGAACGATAAGGTTGTCGCCCTAATAAAAACAACCCTACGGCTTTATTTAAAAAAAACTGTTATTGAAATAGTCAAATCAAGTTACTTTATTATATAGTTGGGCTTACATCTATTCAATGTAGCCGCCGTCAGCCTTAATCACCGCCTCGGCATGGGTCCGAAATTGGGAGCGTGCCTTTCTACAAGCGCCGCCGAGAACTGGCGAATACTTGGCGGATGGCGGCGATCAGGCTGGCTTTGGTGTTATTGGAGGCCATGTTGGTAATGCTCTGGACGTATGAACAAGCGATTGTTCAGGTCGAGGGAGGAGGCTGTCAGTGAAAGAAGGGCACAAAATTGTAGCACTCCTTCTAAAGCCAAGCTTGTGTCTCTTTGGACTTGTGGGCCGGTGCTGAGTCTTGCTGTCACACCCAGGGTCTGCCAGCGGTCAGCTGATTGGACCAGGAGGTGACTACGCTCTTCGGTACATCCAGGTACACTTTGGTGTTGACTTTAAAGCCGATTTCGAGGATGTGAGGTGGTATGATGTGGCCTTCACTTGAAACAACACCAAATACCAGAAACTTTGTGGTTATCACCTTGGGCACGTCCCTGTAATTCGTAAAAATCGAGTGATGCTTTTTGAGGATCCTGACAATGCTCCTGTTGTCATAACTTGGACTAGTAGAGAGCATTGGTTACACACTTTTTAACGAGCGATATAGAGGGAAATCTGCGATCTTGCTCGTTAAACATTGTTTCACTTCCAGGCTCCTATAGCTATTGCGAGTTGTAAGCAGCTGGCAAACTAGTAGTAAAAATGACTTAGGTGCCATCAGCTGGAATCGAAACTAAAACATTAACCCTCCAACCACGTTCACTATTACTTGGGTGATCGACAAATAGGTAAACAAGGTTTAAAATTAAACCACCTCAAGTTATGAATGAATTTTCAAATGCGCAAAAGTAATAAAAATGCCTGCAAATTGAAATTAACATTTTGAATTTCAACTTGCAAACATATTTCTTTGCGTGCTGTTCAGTAATCTAAAGAAAGTGGTGCATGATTAATGTGAAGTAGTTTAATAGTTATTCGTTAAATATTTTAACACAGCCACACGCGTACATTCATCTATTGTTTTATTTATGTGTAGATTTAAATCTCGCCATTAATATGTTGACTATCCACATCGTAAAAAATAGTAGAGTTTATGTAAAAATCATAAGTCAATATTTTATCTATACTATTGTTCTTTTAATCTGGATATTCCAATTTTCACGGAAACTAATAGGCGATTTGGATGAAATTGTGTATGAAGCTTTTAAACATAAGATACAACGAACTAAGTATTATGCTATGTGTTCGATATAAATATGTGTAACGGAAAAATATTTCCGGCTGACTACAATATGGTTGTCTTCAAGTCTAATGTAAATAAGTTCTTGATGAGCCGTTCCATATAAGTTATCAAATTTAACAAATTTTCATTACTAATGATTATTATATTGTCCAACTTCTACTGTACACTCTTTAACCCTTATCCTTGAGTGGCCTATTGGCCTTGATAATGTGGTGATACCTATGAAAAAAAAAAGAAAAAGTCCAATGTGAACAAGTTCTAATTGAATCGTCCCCCTAAGTAATCCAAGTTACAAAATTCCCACTGTTTACTATGCTAAAATCACAATGACTAATGTATACCTATTAACCCTTATCCTCGAGTGGCCTCTGGGCCTTGATAAGTGGTGACACCCATGTAAAAAAAAAATGAACAGAGGTTTAACCATCCATTTCGCATAAGTACTAATTGGAATTCAACTTTTGTCCATTTTAACGAATAGAATGTCTTTATATAATGCACTTTTTCTGGCTGAAAACAAATAAAAACCATACACGGAGTTTCATTAACCATGTATAACTTAACTTATGTGAATGAAAAACTATAGCCTAAAAGTCATTGCATTGCAGAAGTAAATGTTATAACCTAAAGGTCATTGCACTATAGAGATATTTTGTTCTCGTTGCCTCTGCGTGAAAATTTAAAATCAAGCAGTCATATTTTCTTTTCCACTCGGATTTCTCAGGCAAGGCAGTTGACTCTCAATTAATATTTTTTGTGTGAGTGTTTTTATAGATGGAGTCACAGATAGAAGTTTACCCGAGCACTTGCCATGAAAGATAGATTCACAACTTTTCTTTTGCGAGAAACAGCGAAGAGGGAAGAAAAAGGTCATCGACCCATAGATTTTGAACAGGTTTTCTATCTTCTTAAGGCAGCAAAATGATATCTCTTACCGGTTTTTCCCGGATGCGACAATATGCTATGTAGTATGAATATGATGAGACAAATAACTCAATGACATACATAAATATATTAGAGATTATAAATTGCATAATAAAATATCACCGTTATTTTAAAATTCAGGGTATGAGCAGTAGGACACAGATATCTTGATCTGTTACTGGACAACTTCTGGTGACCATTATATAATAAACGTGCATTTTCTAAACGAAACAATACGTAAAAGAATGAATCGATTGTGACGTATAGCGAAATGCTTATGAATCCGTTATTTTCAACGGTTGTGGATTTTGTTTCGCGCTTATACGTGAGGCGTCGTCCATTGAATAGCCAGGGATGGCCGATGGCGATTGGTTTCCAATCGTTACTTTGAGGGGGTGAAGGTTCATCTTGCTATTCACTCGCGAATCCATCTATAATGCACGCGGAACAACAATAAGGAGGCGAAGATTGTGATGGTGTGCCTCGCAGAAAAGCGGCAATGAAAAATTATGAAAACATATACGGTTTCCTGACACGCGAGGAATCAATCAGCTTCTTAAAATGGTTCTGGAATAAAATAACTGAAAGAATTTCCGTCGATAGAAACAGAATGTTAACATTGGCAATTCAATAGATAATGCTGTCTTCTTTTATATATATATATATATATATATATATATATATATATATGTATATATATATGTAAATATATATATGTATATGTACATATATATACATATATATATATATATATATATATATATATATATATATATAGGTGGTAAGAAATATTAATTTTTGTCTTTTAATTCATAAAATATTTATTGTGAAAAAACAAGGAATCGCTAGGCCGCCCTCCAGCAATGTTGGCCATGAAAATGTTTGTTTTTCACGGGATTCTCAGACGAATATTCAATCCAAATGAAATTAACGAAATAGACATAAATTTAATTCAATATTTACCTTGGACAATCATTTTTTTAATTTGTATCAGCTCTCGACACTATTATTTTCGTCATCCTTATATTCGTCACTTTTCTCTTATTTATTATTCTTTCAATACACACTCATGAGCACACGAACATATATTTAAATTTAATTCATATAACTCACTTTTCCTGTGGGTGTGTGTGTCTATCTATCTTTCTGTCTCCGTTTTTTAAAAACTGCCTCTCCCCTGAAACGCAATCTCATAGAGTGGTGCAATTTCATTTTTTTGTGGACTGTTCTTTTATGGATCTTTAGCCGGTAAAAATAGCTGTTAAAGGATCAACATTTAAAAAAATGGGATTTGTCAGGCGTAATTCGACTTCAGATGTTATTATATACACACACACACACACACACACACACACATATATATATATATATGCACACATTATAGTTGGTTCTTTTTTAGTTATTTTTTAAGAAAGTTGGGCAAAGACGGTGAACTTCAGATGTCTACCTGTCAACGACCTCTTGTAAAGACGTCTCACAGAGATAGAGTTTGATGGATTGGAGTACAGTATTAGTTACTGCATAGCTGGAAAATAAAGTAGGCGATTGAGCCAGATCCTATCAAATCCCTTAGATACGTAAAGATCTATTGCTCTAGAAATGAAGACTGTTTATTCACTTATCTTGTTTAATATTACTCCTATTAATAATATTAAACCTATTAATAACATTAATCATATTAATAATATAAATATAATCCTGTATAATATTACCGTCAGCAAACCAGCAGTTTATATTCGCTGAATATATTGAGGGGAATAACAATTCTATTTATCACAAACTCAAGCAATTTACTCATGATACACTCCTGATTGGTTTGTACTAAAACACAGAAGATAGATATCCCGTACTTTTAAATGACATACATAAATATATTAGAGTTGTTTAATTACATAATATAATATCGCCGTGATTTTAAAATTCAGGGTAGGATCAATAGACCACAGATATCTTGATCTGTTACTGGACAACTTCTGGTGACCATTATATAATAAACGTGGCTGGGGGTTTTCCAAGTGTTACGAAGCATCTTTCCTTAAATCAGCGATTAATCAACTTTGTAAATATTAGACTAAGTTCCGGTTGTAGCTTTTGGGTCAGTTGCTAAGCAGATATGTGGATGTCGTTTAGAATATTGTCAGTAATGGGAGGGAATTTAGTGGGTAGGTGTCCATTATCATACAAGGTGGAGTTTTATGGGAAATTATTGACGAAGAGTTTGGCTTTGTCGGGTGTTTAAGTAAGCACTTCAGGCCAGTTTATGATAGTTAAGATAAGTGTAACGCACCTGTTCAGAATCATATTTATTATGCACCAAAACTCGTGAGAACATAGTCTCTGTTCCGCAACTTGAAACTTTACAGGTATGGCGAAATACGCTCTCGCGTTTTTGATGACCTCCCAGCAGATTATAGTTTCTGGATATCCATCTCGTTTAGAGCAATTAAAATAGCAATATTTTATGCAATTGCAGCAACATATTCAAGGTTATACCACGGTTACCTATTTGGTTTAATTTTAAGCTTTGTAGATATTATTTTTTAAGTTTTTTAGATATTAATTTAAAGTTTTGTAGATATTAATTTTAAGTTTTTTAAATATTAATTTTAAGTTTTGTAGATATTATTTTTAAGTTTTGTAGATATTAATTTTAAGTTTTGTAGATATTAATTTTAAGCTTTGTAGATATTAATTTTAAGCTTTGTAGATATTATTTTTAAGTTTTGTAGATATTAATTTTAAGTTTTGTAGATATTATTTTAAAGTTTTGTAGATATTAATTTTAAGTTTTGTAAATATTAATTTTAAGTTTTGTAGATATCAATTTTAAGTTTTGTAGATATTAATTTTACGTTTTGTAGATATTAATTTTACGTTTTGTAGATATTAATTTTAAGTTTTGTAGATATTAATTTTAAGTTGTGTAGATATTAATTTTAAGTTTTGTAGATATTAATTTTAAGTTTTGTAGATATTAATTTTACGTTTTGTAGATATCAATTTTAAGTTTTGTAGATATTAATTTTAAGTTTTGTAGATATTAATATAAAGTTTTGTAGACATTAATTTTTAGTTTTGTAGATATTAATTTTAAGTGTTGAAGATATAAATTTTAAGTTTTGTAGATATTAATTTTAAGTTTTGTAGATATTAATTTTAAGTTTTGTAGATATTATTTTAAGTTTTGTAGATATTAATTTTAAGTTTTGTAGATATAAATTTTAAGTTTTGTAGATATTAATTTTAAGTTTTGTAGATATTAATTTTAAGTTTTGTAGATATTAATTTTAAGTTTTGTAGATATTAATTTTAAGTTTTGTAGATATTAATTTTAAGTTTTGTAGATATTAATTTTAAGTTTTGTAGATATTAATTTTTAGTTTTGTAGATATTGCCAATTGTTAGCCACCTCGTCAAGTCTCATGTAATAGTTGATACATTGTTTTAAAACATTGTGCTTAGGGGTATATCCGATATGTACTTATGAAAAAAAATGCCAGTCGGCCATAGAATAATACTGTGGAGATGACATCCAAGATTTATTATTGCTAGTTTAAATCTTAATTGAGAGAACTGAGTGATTGGAAAATCCTAAGCAGGAAGTAAGGTAGAACGAGCAGAACAGGAGGCCATAAAACATCCAAATGGCTTCAAAATAGGTCATTAATATCGGGAACTCATGTGGGTCCGTGAATAATCCGAGTTCATGACAAATTCTCCCTTCACCATCTTTTATTATAGTGGATCAGCGATTCACCGTCGTGTAAGCTGAAAGCACCATGTGAATGTTTGCTGAGCGATGGCTTGTCAGGATGTGATCAATTTGATTCGCGATACTTTCAAACATGGTGACCCCGATCGTCATGGGGACGATATACAACAAAAAGGAATGCAATGCTATGTGTAAGTGCTACTCGCAATCAAACGTATGGTAATTTGATCTTCTTTGGAGATGTAGATGCCGGAGAAAATGTGGGCACATATTTCCTATTCTTGGTTGCCATGAGGGTTAGGTTTGGAGGAAACGTTCGAATAAACTTTGATTAAGAAATCGACTAATGAAGTAGCTGCGCCAATTCCAGTTTAACGAAGAAACAATAGGTGTTATTTGGTCTCCTGTAAATAAATTCCAACGTCTGGAACCCTAGTGACAATTTCTTGCATGCCCTCAATTCTCTCATAATTGCAGCCTTTAAGGTTTTCCTTGAGTTTAGGACATAACCAACACTCACAGGAAGCAAGGTCTCGACTATATGGAGGGTGAGGACCTGTCTGGATGCGCATCCTGGCGCGGACAATGTCTTTCTTTCAGATCTTCTCTGCGAAACCTTGGAACAAATTTCGCGCAAATCTTCCGTATCTTCGGTTCATCGCGAATACTAGTGTGTATATTTCCTACACTGACATCAAACCGTGCACTTATGATCTCTATAGACACACGACGGTCCTTATCGATGAAATTCTTTATTCAACCAATCAACTTTAGTGTTCTGACTTCCTTACGCATCCCATAATTCTCATCATCCCTCGCAGATTCCGTCTTCCTTAAAGCTCTGATGTAACTCAAAAACTGATGCTCAATTCAAGCAAGATTTTCATAGCTTAAAATAGAATTTTATTTCATATCCTTCTTCTAAAGTGTGATATTACATTTGTGAATTCACCAGCTATGACAATCATACTTTAGTAGGGTATATTTCATTTCTTTCTGTAGCTGTTCATTTAAACCTAAAAAACCTAAAAATCGGTCATTCATCTAATAACGTGTATAGCAATAATATACTGGGTTTTTAAGAATCTAAGACAATTTTAATTGCCTGTACAAAAATGACTGTCAACTTCTTGGAGGTCCATCGTATATTGTAAGATATAATAATATGACTATTATATAAAAATTATAATATATATTGTTTTTATTTTAATGTGATATTATTATTTATCATTTCATCTTGCATTGAAAACATCCAATATAAGTATGCGTGCTTGGCTAGCTAATTGGATGGCATCGCCCTACCAAGTGTAAAAAGGTACTTGTGAGTTTTTTTGTTGGATGACTACGAGGGGTGTGCAATAAGTAATGCCCCTGACCCACTTCCCATGGGAGTAGAGCAACGAAACTTGGCACGGTTATTAGTCTTTCTCTACATAGGAACCACCCAGAGTTATGCATTTCTCCTATCGTTTGACGCAGCTCTGGAGACCGTTTTTGTAGAACACCCCACGTTGGTCCTCCAACCACAACGTGACTTCAGAAATCAAGGCTGTATCATCAGGGAAACGTTTTCCTTTCAAAAACAACTTCATGGCTGGAAAGAAGTGAAAGTCAGAGAGTGCAAGGTCATGAGAGTAGGGAGGATGGGGAGGATTTCATAACCACACGCCCGTGTTTCTGATCTGGTGACATGCGAGTTGTGGACCGGAGCGTTGTCCGGCAGGAGAAGGGTACCTTTGCTGATCTTGCCCCGCCTCTTAATTTTGATAGCTTTCCTTAATTTCCTCAAAAGTGAAGCATATTAGGATCCTGTAATTGTGGAAATCTGTCATCACTACACCGTCCTGGTCCCAGAAGACTGTGACAAGGACCTTGCCAGCAGTGGGCTGCACCCTTGCCTTCTTTGGAGGTGGTGAGTCCAAGTGCTTCCACTGCATTGACTGGGCTTTGGTCTCTGGATCATAGTGATGCACCCAGGTTTCATCCTGTGTAATCAGCATTTTGAAAAAAACTTTGACGCATCTTCTTGGCACATCTTGAAATTCGTCCTCGAGTATCCGACGCGTTCCCGCTTCTGGAATGGTGTGAGCAACCTGGAAATCCATCTGGCAGACACCTTATGCATATGCAAATGGTCATGAATGATAGTTTCCACAGACCCTGTGCTAATCTTGATATATTCGGCTATTTGGCGAATAGTAATGCGCCGATCTTCCAAAATGGCAGCCTCAACTTGACGGACAGATGCCTCATCAATGGCAGAAGGGGGCGACGAGGTCTGGGAGCTGTTTTCACAGACTTCCGGCCATGTTTGAATTCACGAAACAAGCGTTTTACAAAGTCATATGATGGGACATTATAAGTTTCTTTCATTTCATCAAAAATCTATTGTGGTGTGCGTCCTTTCAAATACAAAACACGGATCACTGCTCGACATTCAATAAGCTCCATTTCACACCTTATTCAGTTCAAACACCTGTAAAACAGAAACCACAATTAGTTCAGAGCTGCAATTTGCCACATAACCCGCATAATCATTGCACATGCAAAATTTCAGCTAGATCAGACTACTGGAAGTTGGTCAGGGGCATTACTTATTTAACGCCCCTCGTACGTTCGAATCTAAGGAAGTAAATTCCATATTCGGTTTTCTGTCTTGGTTTGCAGGGAAGGACTTTGTTTTATGTCTCGTGGTGGCTCAGTTAGCCAAGTACTCGCCTCGCTCGTAAGTGACTATCATCTCAAATTGCTAGTTCTGGTGTGATCCCAAAAGATGCGTTAATGGCTTATTTGTTAGAATTTATATATATATATATATATATATATATATATATATATATATATATATATATATACTTTGTTTAGTCACATAAATTAATATACGAAAGTATAAATTTATGCGTAAACTTTAAGTATTTACTTCAACAGTGCTCGATACGTATGTAGAGCTAGGTAGTAAGTTATAAAATATATATGCCAATTAAGCGACACAGAACATTCCGGGTTTCATCCACGCTAAGATTCGTCAGGCTTATGCGAGAATTTTGTGGTTGTCTCGCGTTTTTACGCACCTTCTATTGAGGTTTTCACTACACCAATAATAGATATGGAAAGGGTTAATTTCGAAAAAAAAACATCCCAACACCCAGCAAGCTCAGCTATATTATTAAATTAATTAAAAAACCGATGACCTAATACTCCGAATGCGATGGCGAGTAAATTTCTTCCTTAAAAATAAAAACGTAAGCAAAAAAAAAAAAACATAAAAAATGCGAAAGCATTAGACCTTTTGATAAACTTCGAAAATGGCCGTTTAAACGTAATTAAAAACTTAGAATTCCACAATCAACCTAAGAATTCCCAACGGAAACTACACAAAATCGTCAGAAACATAAACATCTTTAATAAAATCTTTGTAAAAGCAGATAAAATTAGAAACTTTTATAAAATAGATAAACAAGAATATAACAAACTAATCACAGAAAACATTACAAAAAACTACAAAAACTAGATACAAATGAATGCGACTACATAGATATAATACTGAAACTAAACAAATTACCGATAAATAAAAATTAGCGATAAAGTTGGCAACTTTAAACCTAGAGAGGCATACATTCTGCTCAAAGGCCACAAATGTGACTTGAATAATAATCACAGCACCCGCTTGATAAACCCAACAAAACTAGAAATAGGTAGAATTAGTAAAACAATACTTTCTAGAATAAACAAACAAATCCAAAATACCTAGAATTAAACCAGTGGGCAAATACTGCCGAAGCAATCAGTTGGTTTAAAAATATAGAAAACAAAAATAAATGTATGTTTATCCAGTTCGACATCATAGATTTCTATCCTCAGATATCAGAAGAACTTTTCAGCATAGACCCAGAATTTGCCGAGGCATACACTGATATATCCCTGCAAGAAATCAACATCATTAAAAAATGTAGAAAATCAGTTTTAGTAAATAACAATAACCAATGGATAAAAACTAAAATGACAAATTCGTTGGATTTGGCGATGGGTGCGAGGGTTTCTGCAGATACGTCTTGTTTTGTGGGATTATTCATTCTATATACCCTCACAAGTATATTTGATACTACGGATATAAGTAATGAAACCAACAGGATTTAATGTTTCCCTGATATACGCAATGTTAAACTATAATCTAATATAAATACCAGTATTTATATATAGATAGTTTAATCCCAACCGAATAAAAATGCTCAATACGCAAGAGAGGTTAGAGCTTATTATAAGAGAAAGAAAATTAAAACTGTAAGTTGAATTTTACAATAAAAATATATTTTTCGATCGAATACTCCCCCAAAACATTTACAAAATCCTTATTCTGCGGAGTTTAAAGTAATGTTATTCTTGGTATTCTTTTAATCAGAGGACAGAGAGAAATCAGCAAATTATAGTTGTATCAATGCTAAACGTTGCTAGTTATGGCATTAAGTTAAACCGCAATTTATTTGCAATTTGTAAATTTGTAAATTGCCAATTTGTAAATTTGTAAATTGCCAAGAAAAACACGTGAAAAAATGTTGGATATTAAAAAAAAAATAAAAACAAACCGCGCATAATATTTCAGCTTGCATGAAAACTCTTTCAGGGTAATCCGAAAGGCGAAAATATTTATTTAGTGAAAATGGAGTCCAAATTTAAATCCAGTTTAATTATGCATATAGTCCGATTGAAAAGTTTTCAAAGCAGCCGAAATAATGGAAATTGCTTTTTTCGGACAGTGCAGTAGGCCAATGAATAGTTGATCTCCAGTCAAATAGGATTGAAAAATAAAAAAGAAGAGACAAACAGTAATTCATCTTTCATCGTCGACTTAATTAGAAATTGCTTTGAAAACTTTCTAAACGAACTATATATATATATATATATATATATATGTATATATATATATATATGTATATATATATATACATATATATATATATTGTATTGTTGTAGTTTCGTAGATATTTATCAAAAGGAGCCTCAGTATTTATAAAACCGTGCTCAATAACAGGTAGAAATATATAATACTACTATAAGAAACCCTGAAGTAATAACACCTTATCAAATCCCCAATACTAACTATTATTACGATACTATCCCATTGATTACTGTACACACAATAACCCTTATCCTCGAGTGGCTCCTGGGCCTTGATAAGTGTTGACGCATATGTAAAAAAAACAAAAAAATACGAACATCTTTAAGTAGTTTTTTTTTAATTGTGAAACCATATCTCTTTCTCATGTATAAATATAATCTCTCTTAATCTGTCTGTTTGCTCAACATATTTCCAAGAAAATACAGAACTTGTATTACTGAAATTTTGTGTGTCCTTTTGTTATGATAAAATGCAACGAACTACAGTATACGTTCGACACACAGTTAGGGTTTATTAGGCATCTATAAGCATTCTTTACAACAATAATACTTTTTCTTTGAACTTTTTTATGATATTCTTGGAATTATTAGGAAGAGTCTCCTTAGTGCTTCGGTTGCTTTGAAACTTGTGGAGAAAATACCAGTTAAGAATCCATTTCTTCACAATCAGCCAGACAGGTGCGGGGCCAGCAACTGGCCCAATACCTGTTGGACGGAATTACCCCTCATGGGTATAACCTAGAACTTCCACCTTTCTTGGCCTTGACGCACGTAATTCGGTTGGGGTAAGTTTATTGCTGGCTGCCTGATAAGCCCTGACCGGAGAATGCCGACGAGGATGCCCAGATAATTTGGGCTAGACGAGAGTGCCCCTTCTTTAGGGGAGCTTCATTGACATCCCCACGTTCCGATACTGGTGTCACATGTAAGTCTTTTTTTTTCACCAACGGTCCTTGAATAATTGTTTTAACCAAACAAAATGAAAAGTTTTATTATTGAGGAAACCCTTTGTTTTAATAAGCTCCTATCACTGGCGTCTATACAAGATTTTAAACGAAAAAAATCCTCTCTTGGTAACTTCGCTGAAAATATGGTTAGATCATTTTACTATTCCAGAAGTACCCGATCTCAGACGAAATTTTCCACTTATTTAAAAGGCAGCGTTGTCTTAATATTTAATACTGCTGCAGCATCTGGGATGGTGATGTTCAGAACATTTTTCTTTTTCGAATTGGAATATTACAAACGATACGTCTGAGTTTAGTTAGTTGGGTGGGTTCTTCTGTTCTTTACGGCGTCTTTTTTCCCAAAGAGACACTCTTAGTTTCTTTCTACTGTATCGTTATAAGAGACACGATATTCGAGTGGGTTTGAATCCATATTTATTTTTCTAAGCTATTCACAGCAAGAAATCCTTTTCAGCCATAACTGGGCAATTTCCTTTCCTCCTTCTTTTACCTATGTTAGAAGGAACTTCGAATAAGAAAACATCTACGAAAAAGGTTTCAATTCTAAGAAGTTTGTAACTTGGAACGGATTATTACGTGATATTTTATCCATTACAGTGTACAGACTTTAACCCGTTCTAGACTACATAAAGCAGAGAAAGCTAATCCCGTAGATTAAATAAAGGCTTTCATTCAACATTTTGTTGAAATTTTAAAGTTCGAGAGGAAGTTTTTCAAGTTCGACAAAATACACCTGAAGAAAATTTGAGATCACGTCCACGAGTACATTGCCAGAAAACATTACAGATGAGAACACTATTCGTGACAATCTAAATAATACAATATACGAATCCTCATCTAAATAAATTTTACATACGATTCGTTTAATTACGAACATGAACAATAGTAAACTAATCTTAAACCATTGTTTTCTGCCCTTTATATGGGAATGCCGCCGGGTTCGTTCTCGGCTATATTTGTAACTCTGTAGATTGCTCCTCACGGGAAGCTATCCCCCCCCAATGAACTAACATAATGTAAGTCCTCACTGCAGCGGGAAGCAACTAAATATGGATCAACAATAGTATTCATCCAATTAATTATTTATCAATTGGCACGATGGAAAACCTGCTGTACTTTCTCGAGATGCTAGAGTTTACGAACACATGTCCGTTCTATATTTGGCTGATATAATTAAACTAAAATATAATCATCTACTTCTTCGTTCAATGGCAAACGAGTCGAATAAAGCATTGACAAAACGGTAGGGTGCCCAGCGATTCGACGTACTCGTCCAAAATACAAATGAAGTGCAAATACGTAATACGTAAAAAAAATACATAAAATTAATCATCCACGCATGTCATGAGGATTGCGTTTTTATTTTATTATTTAAACGTTCGTGTTTCTTTTAGTGAAAAAAATAGCGTTATTTTATTTAGTTTTAAGATACTTTCTCTTACTCAATACGGGAAAATAAATGAACGTTCTTTCTCCGTTAGGAAATGACATGATTTATAGTGTCCTCTATGTAAATAAGGTAAAATTTACACGATGAATACATAGTTAAAACAATCACATCTTCTGTGTTTCTATTGTCTAACACAGATGGGTCAATAAAAACGAGAACATCGACAAAACTATGCATTGAAAGAGGTACTTGTCTTGTACAAGGTGTCCCAAATGAATTTTTTTATATTTTCCTTTTATTTTCTCAGATCCTTTAGAGTAACCCTTCCAAGGTCATCATGATTCGTTACACTACCGGGGAGCGGATATTTATCGTTAAGTCGTATTTTCAGTTGAATGAGTCAATATCAGAAACTCAAAGAGAATTTAGATGAAACTTCACCACAAGAAATTCCCCTACTCCCAATGCAATACAAGCTATGGTGGCTCGATTTCATGAGCAAGGGTCTGTATGTGACCTCCCTAAATCTGGTAGATCCCATATAGCAATAAGTGATGAGAATCGTCAGAGATTAGCAGAGAGTGTGGCCGAGGATCCATCCACATCAGTAAGAAGGAGATCAAGTCAAAGTGGGGTTTCTCAATCATCTCTTCACAGAATGCTTCATGAAGAGGGCAAATTTCCATTAAAACATTAATTGGTGACAGAGCTTCAGCCAATGACAATGGACAATGCCCTGCAGGGAGCACAGGAGTGTGAAAATGAAAATAGTGGACATTGGAGTAACATCATTTTCATAACTAAAATTAGACCTTGTGAAAAATATACCCTAGATTAAGTTGTGTAAATAAAATTAGAATAAGTAAACGATGATATTTTACTATACCTGACAAAATCACGGAGAGGTCTATCTACCTACATATAAAAATCGGTAAGCATAACTAAAATATTGAGGAAGTTAATCAAATTTAAAATCCGTCAGTTTCTTTCGGGACAGGCTGTAGAGGGAAAGTTTTAAAACATCGCATGGTTTCCAACTGTCTCTGATTTTATCTTACCATTAAATCACAAACACAATCATATTCGAACAATTGCACACACGTATATATATATATATATATATATATATATATATATATATATATATATATATATATATATAAGTGAACGTGTCTGTCTGTGTGTCTGTGTGTCTGTCTGTCTGTGTACATTTCCCTACGCAATAACTCTGTCAATTTTTAGTCTATAGACTCGAAATTTAAAATACTGGGTACTGAGATTTGGGAAAATCGATGTGACGGGTGTCAGCCAGAAATTTGGCTGTTAAGGGGTCAAATTTCAACGATTTGACCTTTAAGAACTCTACCAAACTCCTCCGACAATTTTGGGTCTAGACACTTGAAATTTTAGATATAGGTTCCTTGAACCTGGATCTAACTTAATAAAGTGATTTGAGCCCGAAACTATAAATTTTAAGGGGTCATAATAGGGGTCAAAGTTTAAAAAAATTAACCATTTTTTTTGTTTTTTGCAGCATACACCTCCAAACACCCGCGCAACGCCGGGCACCCCTGCTAGTATATATATATATATATATATATATATATATATATATATATATATATATATATATATATATATATATATAAATATTTAAGCACGTCTTATTGAACACGACAGAGTTATTCTTGTTTCCGATTTTTCTGGATATCTTTTCAATTGGCCAATCGGTCTTTTTTATTTCAGCTGGTATGTTGTATATTATGGCGCCCAAAAGTTGTTGTTCAGCCGTATACTTCTCAAGCGCTTTCTATCTGAGTAAATTCCTAGAAGCCATGCTAATAAAAAAACTATAGCTCCTTTTTAACCTGATCTCATTTAACACCGAGAAAATATACTAGCCGTATTTAATAACTAACAAGAAACAAAATAAATAAAGTATAAACTAAGAAAATCGAAATTAAAAATAAAAATAATTCGCCTCTAACCATTTCAGATGTATAACCAATAAAGAACTATAATTACACCAAGCCCCAAAGAAAAAGAAGAAAAAAAAAACGATAAAAACAATCGCTCTTGACGACGATTAGATGCACCGATAGAAAGTGCTTGAGAAGAATATGGCTGAACAACAACTTTTGGGCGCCATTATATATAACAAGCCAGCTAAAATAAAAAGGATCGCTTGGCGAATTGTAAAGATATCCAGAAAAATCGAAAGAAAGAATAATTTGATCGTGTTCAATCAAACGTGCTTGAATAATGACTTGCTGCCACAATATTTATATATATATATATATATATATATATATATATATATATATATATATATATTAGACATTAAGAGGAGATTACAGATAGATATATAAATTCCCGTTCACATACATATGTGAACGGGAATTTATATATCTATCTGTAATCTCCTCTTAATGTCTAATATATGTAGAAAAATCGGGTCATCCTTCGTAGGGACGTGATGTCCCTCAACAAATAAGGTTGTTCTGTAATCGTGTCTGGGGAGTCGGTTAATTTCAGTTAATGTTAATAGATGTGATATCTACCGCCTGCATACCAGCAGTAACTATCTTAGTTGTATATGACGCGTTGCTTGTCACATCGTAGAATGTAGAACTGGATGAAAATATAAGAATTTAAAAAAAAAATCGAGGCATAGTCAATAGATTGCGCCATGGCCCATATCGTTAGGTCGTCAATATTGCACACTTCATGAGTGCGACGACCTGGGTTTGCGCCTATGTCGGAGCACGTCACTGATGAGATGCAGTACATCGAAACCCACTTTGGGTCTGGCGTTGTCTGTTATCGATGCAATTGCTCGATTCTATCTAATTCTGGGTTCTAGCTTTATCCTATAAGGTGTATGTGAACGGGAATTTATATATATATATATATATATATATATATATATATATAGTATATTATAAACCTCAAACTGTCTTGCTTGGGAGTTAAAACCGTTCATCCAATGTACAGCTTTTAGTTTAAAAAAAACATTGCGAATGCATAAGTAAATAAAAACAAAGCGATGGAAAATTTTTAACTGGCGTGGTTTTCGCGTTGAGAATAGGCAAGTAAAAACAAAAGTGTAAATCGCTAATGCTTTTTTTACATCGGCGTGTTACGAATTGTATTTGTATGTTTCATTGCAAGTGTGTATGTTAATCATTTAAAATATTTTGTATATCATGTAGTTGACAGTTTAAAGACGCAGAAATTACTCAGACCAGCTTTCTTAGTCGTTGAAACCGTATTAATAAAAATAAACTACTAAACTATCAAGCACAGTAGCATCTAACATTGTTTTTATAAATGGAACACGAGAAAAATTAGTACTATAAGTAGCTATTACCAAAGGCTATAAGAATTACATTTGATAGTTTAGTGATTGGTTAAGAAAATAAAACGAAGAAATTAAAACAATTTAATCGGTAAATCCTATTTCTCACTGTAAATGTAACCAATGCTGGAATTCCTCAGGGTTCCATCCTGGGCCCAACTCTTTTCTTGATCATCCAAATCACATCCTTACATCATTCCCAGACATTTATGCTGACGAAACTAAAATCTATGATAGCTTATCAATGACTGTAAACTTCCAAGTTCTCTCTGATTCTCTCTTCTCTGACTTTGAGCATATTGCACAATGGGGAAATAGGTGGTTTGTTACTTTTAATGCATCTAAAACCTAGCTTCTATCTCTACACCATCTACGCTCTGATGCCAATCTGGCATCGGTTGAAATTGATGGTTCTCGTCTTGGGGAGGCTTCATCAAATCCATTTCCAAGGTTGCTGGAAAAATGGTGGGATCCTTTTACGGCCCCCATAGATATCTCACTCCTGATGCAGGTACGGCCAACGGTGGAGTACTGTTTCCATATCTGTGCAGGATAAGCTGCTAGGAGCAGCTTATCCTGCCTTGGCAGAGTTCAAAATAGATTTCGTAGGTTAGTGGGGAATACCCTTTTCCCTTCCCTGGAACCTCTTTCTCACAGAAAAGACGTTACGAGCCTGTCTTTGCTTCATCGTTATTTTCATGGCAAGTGCTCAGCTGAGCTTCAATCTATGGTCCCCTCTCGCCAAACTTTCATGAAAAACACTCGTCTAGCCCAAACCGCTATCAATAATTTCCCACACTCTTTTTCTGTGTGTAAACCCAAATGTAAATACCATGAACAAAACTTCTTTCTTAGAACTGCACGCTTGTGGAATTCTATTAAGATTACCTGCTTTCCAGCTGACTACAAACTGATTGTGTTCAACTCCAAAGTAAACAATCTCTTGATGAACCATTCCCCCAAAGTAATCCAATTTAAAAAACCCCACTACTTATGTTTTCTACGCTAAAATCATATTGACTTATGTATACCCATTGACCCTTATCCTCGAGTGGCCTTCGGGCCTTCATAAGTGGTGGTTCCTGTGTTAAAATAAATGCAATAGCAGTTACTTTTCGTACGAATTTTCTATGGCTTTTTTCACGATTACAACTATGCTAAATCTCTTTTATTGCATTAGATTCTGTAACTGGCAGTTTAAAGACGTTCAAATACTTGCAAATGTTTATTAGTACTTCAAAGAAAATGTAAACAATAGACGTTTTAGCCTATTTAATATGGGCAAAATTTATAGCCGTTGATTTATGATCACTGATGTATGCCATACTATCTTTCATTAAGAGCTGTACTTCTTTGTTTAAGCATTTAAGATGAGAACAGAATTTGGAATAATCAGAATAATTTTAAGGTGTATATGATGTAGCTTTTTGTAACCAAAAATAAAAATAGAAGTTTGATAAATTTTTATTTGGTTTCAACCATAACATTTTTCTTTTACAATAACGGCTTTTATAAATTTTCGGATATGCTGAAAACGGATATCGCATTGAAATTCTCCGCAAGTAAGTAGTTTCCGTATACTGATCAATGTTATTTCTTTGTGTTAAAAGAAACGGACATTGTTATACGCGCAGGCGGGCATTTTTTTTGACATAATTTATATACCCACTATTTCATAGCTAGCTATAACATATCCTGGCCCAATGCGCCACGGGTAGTCTAATATATATATATATACAGGACTCAGGAGAAAGCGGTTGTGATTTGGAAATTTAATACCATCTCATGACAGAACTATTATGTAAGCATCTATATGACGCATACACACACACACACACACACATATATATATATATATATATATATATATATATATATATATATATATATATATGTGTGTGTGTGTGTGTGTGTGTGTGTGTGTTTTATCTGGCATAATGATGATACCTTAAAATTGTTGGGTTTGCGTACGCGCCTGGTCCACAAAGTATGGAAATAAAAAATTAAAAAATTAAAAAAAAAACATTTACAAGTGTTTTTGATATAGATGTACATAATACTTTGATAAGTATGTTTTAACTTAAATAGGGATGGTATAATAAAATTGTGGGTCTGCGTTTGCGCCTGGCCTCCATAGAATGGAAATAGGCACACACTTTAATAAAGACTTTTCATATCTATCTTCCTAAGTATACTTTGATAATTATGTTTCAGTTTGAAGAAATATGGTATAATAAAATTATGGGGTGTTCGTTCGGGCCTTCCCTCATTAGAATGGAAATATGTCACGAAGTTAACACTTTTTTTTAATATAGATGCACAGAATATTGTGATAAGTGAGAACAGGTATGGTATAATAAATTATGGGGCTTATCTATTTTATTTTTACTTTCATCATATCATATTTTGCTTTGGTTTTGATATTCCCAAATTCGAAGCTATCTCTTTACAACCCTGCCTTTTCATAACCTATCATACTTTTATAAATCAGAGTCCATTTTCTGTAGGCTTTTTTTAAACCCAGTCAACGATGGGTAGTTTTGCTAGTATATATATATATATATATATATATATATATATATATATATATAAACACTTTTTCCTTTTATTTTGTTTTTACTCTATGTAACAGTTCAGTTCCATTTCTTAATTGTTTAACTACTCAATTAAATCTTTTCGTTTATGAAATAAAATTCCAAACTTATTTATTCAGAATCTAAAATGTATTTGAGCAAGTGTAATATGCTTAACTTGCATTCCCATACTTTGTTAAAACATTGACAATCGCCGTGTTATTACACGGCTTAACATTTCTGCCCAGGTGTGTAGATATAACACGGTGATTGTTCAGTCTTTTAAAATATAAAAATGGTTCACTGAATTAGACTGTTAGAAAAGGGGCATTTTTAAAAGGGCCATTCACTTAAAATAATGTTGTGTAAAACTAATGCTTCAAAAAGACATTAATACTGTTTCATATATCTATCCAGCTGGGCAAATTGACTGACAACTTTGTGAATCTTCTCTGAAAAGTTTTCTGTGTATAACCTCAGTTCGAATTCATCTGAGCAAATATATTTTAGATAATATTTATACTAGAAAAATAACCCTGCTCAGTAAGGAATTCCAAATCCACTCTTCTTATGTGTAATCAATGACAGAAGCAATAACCAAAAGCCGCTTACGAAATTGTCAAAGACGGATGCGCATTATTGTCAAAATTTGACAATAATGCGCATCCGTCTTTGGCAAGTAGTTTCAGTTTAGTTCAGTCTAAATTCTCAGGAATCAAGGAACCCCTTTCGAAGGGCAAACACTTCGACTCTCTATTAGATACAAAGATATTCGAATATTTCATTAAATTTCATTTTTACATTTTAACAAATGAATAATGCCCCCACTTATTGACCATTTAATTATGGTATGGTATACTTTTCATTTCTTCTTTTTGTATCACTAGATTCCGGGACAAAAATTCATCTTGTCTAATACAGTACAAAACTATGTGCTATTAGTAGTGGAGAAGCTGCGCTATTCATTTTAAACGCCAGTTTTAGTTCGCTAAACCGATGGGAACATATTTGGGCCGTGAATACTATGGAATTCTCACATTTAGTCACGGCTTACTAATAGAGAACCCTGACAAACCTCTGTACATAATAACTGTAGACATTTGATAAAAGTGTCGCGTATGCATTCAAGCTCTCACCAGTATGCATTCATGTTTAGAGTTCAATAGAAGATGAACTTGGAGATTATTTTTTTCTTTCTTCATATATTTTTCTATTTTCTCGATCACTAATATTATTCAGCTTTTTTTTTATTCATGTATTTTTTTGTTCTTCGTATGTTCCTCATGTAACAAATGCTAAAAAAAATAAAAGTAGAATTTTATAACAAATAATGAAAGAAAATAGGACAAGTCTTATTAATATGATATGAGTGGAATGTCACCGTTAAAGGAAGGCAGCAATGAATGTGAGCAGAGAAGCGCACCTTATTCTTTGAAAATTGGAATCGGTAGATCACAGAGCAGGCATTTCAGTTTGTCTTCTGACACGGTTCCAAGCTTGCTTCACGCCGTTTTTCGCGAAACGCTTAGAGCCAAAGCAGGCACTACCGAGTCAATAACAATGGAGATCCTTGCCAAAGGCGGTAACTCTTCTTTCCCTTTTTATGTGATTTGTTATATCATTATCAGTTATTATTATTATTTTTATTATTATTATTATTATTATTATTATTATTATTATTATTATTATTTCCGCTTTTTTATTTCAGTATTCCTTTTTGTGCTATACTTTTTCCCCACTTCTGCGTTCTGTTCGTTCATCATCTCATCTGCCTTTATCTTTGCGCACACTGTAAGGTCTATTATTTCCAGGTACTACCTACTATTATCTCCGCAAAAATATCCTTTCAGGGAAGATTCAAAACGCGAAAGAAAAATAAAAAAGTTTAAATAAAATAATAGAGGCATCTTTTATGGATTGGTAACAATAGAAGATTTCAAGATTCTCGTTCAGGGTAAAAGGGATGTAAAGAGCGAATGTCGCCAGCGTTTGGTCAGAAAGACAATACAAATCTTTTGGCTAACCAACATACGCTACACACTCCACTCACCCTGAGAAACCATCAATAACACGATGTGTTGCCCTTAAGAGCATAGGAAAGCCATTGAACCTCACCTGCACAAGAGGATCGAAACCTTGATCCGCAGAAATAAAGAAAAACATCGCAACGACGGCCTTAAGCCAGACTCACACATAAAAAAAACGAACGAACAAAGTCGAACCTCTAAAGACAATTGGCTTCAATGAAACAAAGGAAAAGACGAAAGGAGTCTTAACTAACAACCAGCAGAGGGTCCAACGATGAAGTTCCTGCGGGCTGGTGGCTTTATTGGCACAGGATGTTCTAATCGATCGGAAAGAGTGGGAGAGCGAAATAGGTTGAAGCGAGAGTGAGCGAGAGAGCACTTTTTGTCAACTACACCGTCTCAAAGTTAAATAGGATCAACAAATAAGATGCCACTTTTAAGAGAGGATAAACGCTGTCTTTTAGAGCGCAATGTTCTTGATAATTTCGCAGCCTCCAGACAAGAAACGTAGAAACGCAAATCTCGTAATCAACCGTGAAGAAGAAGAACCAGTTAACAGTCGAAGATTTCAACGATTTTTTCCAAGGTAGAATCTTCAAACACATTTTTATTACGTTTGCTTCTAGTGCAACATAAACACATCAACTGTGCTTTTCATCTCCACATCCGTTTTCACTCACCAAAAAGGATATATATATATATATATATATATATATATATATATATATATATATATAATAAAAATTACAATTCAATTTACCAACATGACAAAAGATGGAAAAACTAAAGTATATTATAAATATTAAAGAATTAATATTTATAAAGTAATCTCAACCAGATGTAAAAGCTCAATAACACTAAATAGGAGATAGAGCTTATAATATATAATATATATATATATATATATATATATATATATATATATATATATATATTATAGATAAAAAGTGAACGGCGTTCCAGCATTCCAGGTCGTAAAATATGCTTAAATATGATGTTTTAATTCATACAGATATTGTATTTATTATATATATTGACACACCGGTTCTCGTTAGATCGCCGATGTTTAGCAACGCTGAGCCATGGTTAGTATAAGATTGATGCTCATTTGGGAATTCTAGGCGTGGTATATGCTCTGCGTTTATCTCGGTATTTGTTTCCAGTCTGGAATTTAAGAATGTCCACTTAGAGAGGTATGGTTGGTGATTGCGCACCTCCTGCCAAAACACTTTCATGCACAACCACCTCTACGTGGTTATCCAGAGTCTGTCAAAGACGAAGGAGTCTGTGTGTGTTTATATATATATATATATATATATATATATATATATATATATATATATATATATATATATTAAGTAATGTGATCTATAATTTAAAAGTTTTAAAAAAATTTTAAATTTAAAAATCAAAATTTAATTAAATTAAAAATCAGTTTCATAAGAAGGAACAACAACAAAGTCAATTATCTGTACGATCGTTTCGGAAATCCGTGCTTTTTATTTGTGGTATACATGAAGTCACGTAGAACAATTATACATAGTTTTTTTGGTAAGCACGGTCTCCTCATCAGCAAATTTAGGAGGATTTCTATTGATTTCGAAAAAAGAAAAACCAAAAGGTAATTATATATCTATATATTTTTAAATCAAATTTATTATGTAAATTCAAAATATATATATTTTTTCTACTAATTTCTATCTCTAACCTATACCAATTTTCTTATTAATTTTCTTATAAATTTTAAATCCAAACCTTTTACTTCAATTTTTCAGATTCATCTGCCTTACTGTTAATGCTAGGTTTATTTTTGGTGTCTTTTCAATTCAATAGAAATCCTCCTAAATTTGCTGATGAGGAGACCGTGCTTACCAAAAAAACTATGTATAATTGTTCTACGTGACTTCATGTATACCACAAATAAAAAGCACGGATTTCCGAAACGATCGTACAGATAATTGACTTTGTTGTTGTTCCTTCTTATGAAACTGATTTTTAATTTAATTAAATTTTGATTTTTAAATTTAAAATTTTTTTTAAACTTTTAAATTATAGATCACATTACTTAATATTGAATTAGCTCTAGGACATTTAACTATCGAGCTTATTATATATCTAAATTACAACGAGCATTTCCTGTATTTTAATTAAACTAGTAATTTCACTATTACATTAAAATACACTTAGCTCTTTAGACTATTATTCTAATCTCCCTTAAATTATATATATATATATACATATATATATATATATATATATATATATATATATATATATATATATAAGAGAAAATCCCTGCACAACTTAGAGATGCCCTAGTTGTCTCCATCTTTAAGAAGGGAGACAAGGCAAACTGTGGGAACTACCGGGGCATTTCTCTCCTCTCTATCACAGGGAAAGCCCTAGCTCGGGTTTTCGCAAACAGACTTACACCCCTTGCAGAAACCATCCTTCCCGAGTCCCAAAGTGGCTTTCGACCAAATAGAGGCACGATGGACATGATCTTCACTGCTCGTCAACTCCAAGAAAAGTGCAGGGAGCAAAATTTACCATTATACATGGCTTTTATAGACCTTACTAAAGCCTTTGACTCTGTGAGCCGTCAAGCCCTTTGGCTGGTTCTTGCAAGGTTTGGATGCTCAGAGATGTACATTCGGGTACTGAGACTGCTACATGACAATATGTCAGCTACAGTCCTCAGTAGTAGTGGAGATGAAACAGAGCCCTTCAGGGTTGACACGGGAGTGAAACAGGGATGTGTCATTGCCCCAACCCTGTTCTCCATCTTCATTACTGTTATCCTCCATCTCACGGACAAACATCTTCCCCATGGAGTTCGGATTATGTACAGAACTGACGGGCGACTTTTTAACATCAACAGATTTAGGGCCAAAGGTCGAACGAACACCATATCCATTATGGAGCTACAGTATGCAGACGATAACGCCCTTGTAGCCCTCTCAGAAGAGGACCTACAGTGTACACTGGTTGCCTTCACGAGGGCGTACAAACAGCTAGGACTAACAATTAATATAAAAAAAACCCAAATCCTCCATCAATCACCACCAAACAGTACTCCAGTTTCATCCCCAAACATCTCCATCGACAACGCTAGACTGGAAAATGTGGGCCACTTCCCATACCTAGGCAGCATCCTATCATCAAAAGCCAACATAGATGATGAAATACAACACCGTCTCAGCTGTGCTAGTGGGGCTTTCTCAAGGCTAAGGAAGAGAGTATTTGAGAACCGTGACCTTCTGGCAAAGACCAAAATCATGGTATACAAAGCTGTCTTGCTGCCCACTTTTCTCTATGGATCGGAGACGTGGACCACATACAGGAGGCACGTAAAAACCCTGGAGACGTACCACCAAAGATGCCTCCGAAAAATCCTCAGAATTAGTTGGAAGGACCGACGCACCAACACCAGCGTCCTGAGTGAAGCTGACATTCCCACTATCACCGCTACTGTTGCTCAACGCCAGCTCAGATGGACTGGTCATGTTGTCCGAATGCCGGATCTCCGCCTCCCAAAACAGATTTTCTACTCTCAGCTTGTTGAGGGAAAGCGTGCCCAGGGTGGCCAAAAGATGAGGTATAAGGACAACATTAAAGTAAATCTAAAGCGGTTTCACATGGACCTTGAAACATGGGAGGACGTGGCTGGAAGCAGGTTGGCATGGAGGAGCGCTGTCCACGAAGGTGCTGCGCTTTATAGTAGTGACCTAAATCAAGCTGCTGAGGATAAACGCAAGCGCAGAAAGGACAGATTATCAACCAGACAAACCCCACCCACCCAACCACCACTACCTTTATCTGCCCAAATTGCACAAGACAAATTGTGTCTAGGATTGGGCTCTATGCTCACCTGAGGACCCACAGAAGCCACAACGGAGTACAGTCTTACTCGGACACGAGTGACCGCCGATGATGATGATGATGATGATATATATATATATATATATATATATATATATATATATATATATATATATATATATATGTATATATTTAAAAGAGTGTAGCCATCAACAATTGTGGTTTTTTTTTAAAGGTTTTCATCATATTTTTATTTTAAAATATTTTTATAACGCGTTTCGAGTTTAGGGTGTGCTCTCTTCAGATATTTTCGTAAAAAGTTTTTCTTTAAAATGGGAGTTTGTGGATATGCCTCCGCTGATATTAAATATGTTTTTCATAGTGGTGCGATGCGTGTGTTCAGTGTTTAGACGTTCTGTCTCCAACTGTAAGTGTTTCACTGTGACCGGTCAAAGTTAGTTTCAAAGAGTGTTTTTTAGTCCATATGGTGAAGGTTTTTATGGCTTCTTTAGGGTTCTTTTTTAAAGACTTTCTTTCCCCATGTATAGCATACACTCACACACAATCCCATACGCATACATATATATTCATGCACATGTACACATGCACACGCACACAGGCACACACACATACACACACGTACATACATAGAAGTATATGTAGGAGCATACATATATACACATATACATACCCACCTACACACTCACACACGTACACGCATACATCCACCGCTAACAATTATTTTTATTTTTTTATTTTTTATTTTATATATATATATATATATATATATATATATATATATATATATATATATACACTTTTTTTCCCTACCAAAACACGCATGTATATATGCGCTTAATCATTCAGACATATGTACACGCACCCCCCCACACACACACGTAGGATGGAGAATAATAGGTAGAAGATATATATACACACACATACACGCACACACACATATATGTACACACATATATGTATGTGCACATACACTCACAAACATCCACATACTATGTAGGCACATACACATACACACACATGCACACACACAGACATATGCAGGGGCTCACACATACGCGTATATACATATTCACACGAACACATTTACCCACTCATACATGTGCATACATATGTATATATATACATACATATACACACATACATACGGATGTGTATACACTCATCCACCCATATATATATATATATATATGGGCATATGCACTCACAATTCCACACACACATACATATTCATACATCCCACCTTATGTATATATTGGTTGAAGTTTCCTTTCCAATCCATGCACATATGCATACATGGATTCGGTCACCCAAACATAAGTGCACATATACATACAAACAAGATGTAGCATAGATAACAGATGATATATAATTATACACACACGCATACACAATCATATGTGTACACCCACGCACATACACATATACACACGCACACACGCGCGCACACACACATACATACGTTTAATTTCTAGTTGTTTGTTTAGTTAAGAGAAATGGTACTGTACTGGGTATGGGCGCGCGCACCCGCGAAAGTGTGCGTGTGCCTTATTGTGCTTTTTTGTTGTTTCGTGTGTGAAGGTGCACACCTACCCAAGCATGCATGCGTGTAAGTGTATTTTGTGTTTTGCCTATTTATGTGTATAATTATGGAGAGACGTTTAAGGCGGGGTTAAACTTTGTTATGAAATTTTTTTCTTGAGTTAGCAAGTAGAAGTAGTTGTCAGTTTGGAAGATGGGCATTATCTCGAATCTGCCTCCACTGCATGCGTGTATATGTTGTGATACATGTAGGTGTCTATTTTCCGCGATTTTGATGTTGGATCGGTGTAGGGCTACTCTATTACTAAGGTTTTTTGTAGCGCCTATGTAGAATTTATCGCATGCTGGACATGTATATGTATATATATATATATATATATATATATATATATATATATATATATATATATATATATATGTCGTACACATACAGTACTTTTTCACTGTTTATAGCTCATCAGCCGATCGCCCAAATGACAGTCAAGGCTTCTCACCATTGCGCTATACGGCTGATGCTGTGTGGCTAATGAATTAACGATCCTTTGACATATATATATATGCATATATATATATATATATGTATATATATATACACACACACAAACACATATACATATATATATATATATATATATATGTATATATATATATTGCGTGTATGAGGTCAGCATTTTCTTTTTTTAAGAAGTATGTAGAAATTCTCGTGGTAAATTAGTTCAAAATATTAATATATGTACTATATTGTTCATGAATCGACCAAGTTTAAATGCACATGAACGAAATATGTTGTGACGTAATCTAATATCTAACAGTTTCTGTTCAATAAACAATGGTGTTATATTCTCTTATATTAGATACTCTTGTTGGGGATGCTACATATTTTAGATAGAGCGCTAATGTAAATAGTGAAATAATAATATAAAATCCGTACATTTGGTAAATAAAGTAGGAAATACTTGAGGGCAAAAATGTTGAGATTAAGTTTGTTTATTTTTTTTATTATTCCTTATTGAATACTTGCGGACTGAAAAAAAAAATTAAAATTTCATTTTCATGTCGATATATATCTTAAATAGGCTCCCACTAATGTGTGAACAAAATCCAGAGCGGCTACTTCACGGCTATAGCATGGTCGTTATTCCATCCAATAGAAAAACGGTCCTGTGAATTGAATTGAAATTGAAATGGATGGCTATAATCTAGGAGAAACCCCATGTTTTGACAAGCTTCTTGGCTTGAGCTTTACTCCTGATCGGAAATGGAGCACGTACATCAAGTCTGTTGCCAAGGTCGCTGGAAAGATGGTGGGGTCCTTCTACCGCTCCAGGAGATATTTCAGTACTGATGCAATTCTCTATCTATATAAAAGCCAAGTACGTCCAAGGATGGAATACTGCTGCAATATCTGGGCAGGAGCTGCTAAAAACAGCCTTTCCTGCCTTGACAGAGTACAAAATAGACTTCGTGGCTTAGTGGGAGATGCCCTTTTCTCTTCCCTGCAACTTCTCTCCTACAGAAGAGATGTTGCAAGCCTGTCTTTGTTTTATCGCTATTTCCATGGCAAGTGCTCGGCTGAACTCCAATCTCTGGTCCCCCCTCGCCAATCTTTTACAAGAAACACCCCTCTAGCTGAATCCACTGTCAAAAACTTTCCCCATTCTTTATCTATGCCTAAATCGAGGTGTGGATTCCATGAACAAAGCTTCTTTCTTAGAACTGCGCGCCCGTGGAACTCTGTTCCGTCTGCCTGCTTCCCTCCTGACTACAACTTGGATGTCTTCAAGTCTAACGTAAACAAATTCCTGATGAACCGCCCCCTTAAGTAGACACTTTAAATATCCACACTGAGGTACTGTACTTACAATAACCCTTATCCCTGAGTGGCTTCCAGGCCTTTATAAGTGGTGACCACCTTGTAAAAAAACAAAACAAAAAGAAACTACCTACTCTTATGTCCGCAAAAAATATAATTTCAGGGAAGATTCAAAACGAAAAAAAAATGTCGATTTATATGCTCTTAAAGGGCAACTTAAATAATTCACTTCTACTCAATTTCAACAATCTACAAATATGTACAAACGTAGATCCCATATACATTAACCCTCGTTCAAACGTGCCTTTTACTTTATATATATAAATATATATATATATATTATTTTTTTAAATAAATATTTTTAATTTTTATATAAATATTTTATTTTATATATATATATTTTATTTTTATATATATATTATATATATATATATATATATATATATATATATATATATATATATATATATAATTACATTTTCACCCCAAACAAGGAAAATTGCCACTTTAGTGTAGGGGGCTACTATCAGGGGCAACAACTACTGGGGTACTATGGAGGGATTTAAGCAGAAAGATGTCGGTTCACGTTACACTTGAACTTCTCCACGTCAGTACTGTTGGAGAAGCAGGGACCTGGAATGGAATTCCAGAGTCTAGCGGTTCTGGGGAAGAAGCTATTGGAGTAAAAAGATATTTTACATCTAGGGATCTCTACAGTGCGGGGTGCGATTTTGCAGCCTGTCGGGTTTGTCGAGGGTGCTCACGTCGTGGGGGCACAAGTGATTCCAGTTCGTCAGAGCATTCAGCATTAAAATACTTGTAGAAAAGGCAGAGGGATGCAACATTTCGTCGATGAGACAGAGGCTAAAGCTTAGATGTCAGTTCAGGCCTATCAGGTTTGCGACTCTCTTTTGAAGCTTGTCAAGGAGCGAGAGACTAGTAGAAGATGCACCAGCCCAGATGTGACAGCAATACTCCATACAGGCGAATGGTGGCCTTATAGAGGTACAGGATACTTTCGGGTGTTAGTTGTTGTCTAGCACGGTAGAGAGAGCCACCTTTCTTGCAGCGGCCCTGGCAATGCCTTCAATGTAATTGTTCCAACTCATGTTTCCTGTGAACGTTAGGCCAAGGAGTTTGAAAGATGGACTCTCAGATAAAGAGTCGTTGGCCATTGCTATAGGTGGTAGAGAGGGTTTCTTGTAATTATTGAATGAAACTAGTCTTGGCAGTTTGAACGCGATCAACCACTTTTGTCCCCATTCCACCACAGATTGGAGATCTTCCTCTAGTGTTTCTGCCATTTCTTTAGAAATGTGTTCATTCGTCTTCCTGTCGTGCCTGCCATAAAGTGTAGTGTCATCAGCATATATACCCATCTCAGAGGCAATTTTGTCGGGGAGGTCATTTAAGAATATCAGGAACAATAGAGGTCCAAGGATAGAACTTTGGGGCACCCCCGCATTTATATCATATTGTTTAGATGTACGACCGTTGAGGACAACCTGGAAATTTTATCTCATCTAAGAAGGATTTAATTATGTTAAGTATTCTACCAGTGATACCGTATGATCTAATTTTCCTGAGGAGAGCATCATGCAATACCCTATCAAAAGCCTTAGATATATCTAGAGCTACCGCTCTGCCTTTCCCCGCTTTGTCCAGTGAATAGTATATACGTTCAGAGATTACAGTTATGATTTCTGCTGTGGAACGGGTTGGCTAAATCCATATTGTTTGTCAGTCAGAAGTTTAGCATGTGTAAGGTGATCGACTAGAGCATGGTTAATAAAGGTCTCAAATATTTTGGCAAAAAGAGGGAGGAAGCTAATGGGGCGATAATTTAATGGGTCAGTCCTTTCGCCAGAATTCTTGAATACTGGTACAACAGAAGCAGTTTTCCAACAGCCCGGAAAGCAAGGTTCATTAAGGCATTTGTTGTAGAGTTTGGAGAGAACTGGAGCTACTTCGGCTGAGCATATTTTTAATAGCACAGCTGGGATAAGATCGGGTCCACATGCTTTTGAAGTGTCATGCTTTTTTATAATAGAATGCACCTGAGCAGAGGTGGTTTTCAGATCGTCTAGCGTGGTGTCTGTCCGAATGGGAAAGTCAGGCAGGGGGTGATTGGAAGGATCCAGTGTGGAGTTTGAGGCAAACCGACTGGCAAGCATGTTAGCCTTGTCGGTTGCTGAGGAGACAACCTCGTGATTGTTGGTTTGGGGAAATTGTTGCTTGCCCATTATTTACTACACTGTTGGAGATTTTCCAGAAGACTCGAGTTCCTAGTTTTTATGCTTCGATGCGCTTTTTAGTGGTTTCCGTAAATTCTCTCTTAGCTGTCGCTATTTCTTTCTTAACGTTATTTCTAGCGTCTATATACTTCAGTCTGTTTGAACTGGACTTATGTCGGTTAAACCTACGGTATGCATGGTGTATATATATATATATATATATATATATATATATATATATATATATATATATACATTAAAGATACCACTTTAAAAAAAAGAAATACATTACTTATTTACAGAATGTTAGTCTATATTGATAACTACTTAAATACATGTGACTCAGCCCAGTGTTGGCATATAAATATATTTTTCATAGATTATTAATTATATATATATATATATATATATATATATATATATATATATACATATATATATATAGTATATTAATTATAATTTTGCACAACAGCACTATATCAGTAGAATATGAACGGTAGTTAAGTTGTTACTAAATATTTCCAAAAAAAAACAACAATCTGTATGTAAATCGCCAGACTATATATCGTAATTGGCATATATATATATATATATATATATATATATATATATATATATATATATATATATATATATATGCCAATTGCGATTCTCCGCGGATTAAGGACTATCCACTTATTAAGTGTTTCCTTTTCAGATTAAATGTGTTTTTATGTCTTTTTCAAAATGATTTAAACATGTTTTATTAACTATTTGCTCCTATATATATATATATATATATATATATATATATATATATATATATATATATATATATATATGGCTCATTCCATGTCAAATCGACAGGGGTAAAACCATGTCTGACACATAATTTTTTAAAATTTGCTACACTTATAGATCTCCATAATAGGAATTGAATGGCACCTGTTACACATCTCAATGTCAAGGGATTTCTGAGATATGACCTTGACCTTTTTAAAAAATGTGAATTTGTATGGAAAAGTGACCAACTTTAAAAGACGATATCTCTGTTATTTATGGGCCTACAAAGTTCATTCATATATAATTCTAAAGTACTTGGATAGATCTACAATTTTATTTGGGGATATTTTTTTCAAGGTCAAATTTATAAAAGTTGTCCTTGACCTTGGCCTTTAACCTATATTATCTCAAAAAACGTTATTTGAATTTTTTTCAAATTTTGACAAAAGATTTGTCTATCTTATGACAGTATATATTTCAAATTTCATGATGGGTGTTGGACTGAAACCATTCCTACAAGCGTTTTAATGAAGTGGGCTAAATTCAAAATGACGGAATGTAGTACCTGCCACTTCATATAAAAACATTTTGGTATTTCACAATATGGTCATGTTTGATATATTTGTAACGCTAATTTAATGCTGATTAATATGTACATAAAACCATGGTCACAAAATCCATATAAAAACATTTATGTTGATGAAACTGAATTTTCTTCAATTTTTTTTTAAGCAACACAGATTTTTATGGAAAAAAATCATATAATAAAAAATAATTTTGAAAGGCGTTAAGGATTTATTAAATTATAACATAAAACATATGTGATCGCAATGGTGAACCATTTTTTTTCCGATGATTTATATTCTAAATCCAAAAAAGGCAATGTATGTTATTTATGGGTACTTTTCAATGAAAAACTTTAAAAATGAATGTTCTAAAAAAATTCTTGACATGTTGAAATTTATGCAAATTCTGGTTGTCAAGTCAAACTGTTTTATAATGATTTTCATACTTTTCTTGTACAACACGAATTTCGATACAGAAAATGATGTTATAGAGAATTCTAAAAAGTGTGTCGAGATCTAATTTGTTTATAGCATAAGCAACATTTGATGTCGATGGTAAACAGTTTATTTGACATTTGACATCCACAAGAAATCAATCTGTGTACATTGCAATATATTACAGAATGAAACATCTGTTTTACTGAAACATTTTTTATAATAATGAACGTTAAAGTATTTATTTAGATTTTTCTTTCAAAATTCTTCTTTCTAAAATATTTGATGCCTTTTTCATTTCAATTTTTGAAAGTTTATAAGATATCCCTGTTTCAGTTATTGGATCAACTGAGCTAAGAATATCAGAATATTTCAAAATTGATATATTTGGATGTGATGGATAATAGAAAGATGGAGAGGGTCCATTTGGTTGTAAAAATGTTAATTTCACCATTCCATTATCTCGATATTTTTCAAGTACACATCCTAACCACCAATTCCTCCCATGAAGTGCTGTCACAAATCTGTTAATGTCTTCGGACTCCATATTGTTTCTTTTTGTGATTCGAACTATCCTTCTTTTATTTTGTAAACTTGAAAGTGTTTTACTTCCCCTTCTCTTTGAGAGACAGGAATGAAAGTATGTAATTTTCGTGTTCCTATAATCGAAGAGGAATTGTTAAATCTATCTTCTAAGATGTTTGCTTCCTCTCTCCATTCTGCAGTTGAGAAATATAAGAAATGTATTCCAGATATATTTTTTCTTGCATAAAAATACAGTTGTCTTGGCGTCATTATTTGTTCATTATAGGGTCGCTGCAGGCTAGCTTTTGCTGCTAACCTTTTAACAGTGCCACCTAACCCATCACATGGTCCTTTCACATGAGAAGTAGCAAAAAAGTGCCACTCTGCATCAATACCAAAATCAGATTTATGATGACACAGATTTATAAATTTTTTTAAATTTTTGTAGTGTGTAACAGCTCCATCAGAGAAATATATCATTTTTTGGAGATCAAAATCAAGAATTTCTTTTAATTGTTCTATGCACTTTCTTTAAAACAAATGGATAGCTACTGTATCATGCTTGAGACAATCAGATATTATTACAAAATTAATATGCTCAAGGTCAATTCCATTTCGATAGTAGCAGATGAATGGATGCAATGTAGCTTGATCATTATTCCAATGGAATCCTTGAGCCGCATTTTGCAAAACAAATGAATAATTCTCTGAAAAATCTGCTATTGCTAAGAATTCGCCAACCCTCAAAGAACCTTTACTATCAGAAAAAAATTTTGATTGTGCTTTGGCAATGAAATTGTGCTTCTTTAATGTTTGAAGGCCCGCATGGAAAGTTTCAATGAATTCGTCTGTGGATTGTGATAGAGTTGTAGAATGGTTCTATCAGTTGATAACCACTGTTTATATACAAAATCATCAACTGAATTTTTGTGAAAAATTTCTTCAATATATAAAGCAAAATCATCCATCAGTTTGTTGCAAGTTGAGCAGTCACCCAAGTAACAATTTGTCGATGCTTCATTGCATGTAACAGCAAGTATGCATTGGTGGTAATCTGTCAAATGATAACTTTCTCCTTCAGTCAGTTTAGCAAGATGAGATCCTGCAATCATCAACTTCATATTCTGATGAACTGTGCAAATGCAGACAGTATGGGTCCCAGCACTACCTGCAAGCACACATTCTTTCGGTCTAAGCTCAGCGAATTTATAGAAGCTTATTTTCTCTTGGTTCTTTAATTTGAATAATTCAAATGCCTCTTTCAAATTACAGAGAACGAGATATTTTTGTTCCTGAACCCGTTTCCCATTCTTTAAAACAGTCTTGTAATCATTTTTCCCAGGCATTACTCTACTGACCTTTTCACTTTTATAAAACTGCTTTACATTATTACTTATCTCTTGTGGGAATCTAGATTTTCGTGTATTTGGCAACGCTAAAATTCCTTTCTCATTCACAAGTTTTTTTGCTTGTCTCGCCATGTACATTGTAGTGCCAAATTCTGTTTGTATGTAAAATTATGAAATTATCAATAAATGGTTAATTTTCTTTTTAATATTCATTCAAAAAGTCAAGCCAATATAAGTAAATAAATAGAAAGAATGTTATCATAGCATACTTTAGCCTTTATAAAGGAGTGACAAATAAACAAATAAGCCGGGTCGCCGTTGAACTCAATGCTCAAGGAGTACCAAAAAATGTAGAATAACACTTTTGTTTAATAATAATAATAATAATAATAATAATTAGTAGTAGTAGTAGTAGTAGTTTTAGATAGTAAAACATCTACTTAAATTCTACATTTACATGAAAATATAACTTACATGTATATGGTGCCTGGCAAAATTTCAATCTTGAATTTATGCGTCTTATCCGTTCCAAGATGTAGAATATTGCTAGGGTTAACTAGCTGATCCAATGGGGAAGTGGAGTTCTCTGGCAGAAGTCTGGAACCAAAAACCATGAATGCCAGAACAGCTGGCATTTGTAGAGAGGCACCTGCCTTTCCAGGTATGTTTAGCCAATCAGGCGCCTCTAAATGGAATAACCCACCATGCCTGACTAATTGTAGGCTGGTCCATAATGGTGGAGAGGGGAGGAAAGCGCATTCTTGATTCTACACAAGACAACTGGGAAAGTGGTTTCAATAATATTGTGTTTTTCTAATCTTTTATTGCTTTTTATCTTTACCCATCCCCCTAGCCAGTAAGCAGGCAGCAGCCTCACCCAGTAAACAAACAGAGACTTAAAAAATCAAAGGAACGTTGTCACCAAAGCTTGTCTGACATAGAGGTGATAAAACTTTCACTCAGTCAACTAACTTATTGAAATTTAATAGGTTTTAGCACTTTCTTGTCAGATTTGTCAATGCTGAAGGACTGGACAAACGGAAAGGTCATGTTTTATGGTTTTTTTCACACAGCTAAAATAAATCCACATCACATGTTTATGCTATTAGGTTTTACTTTTACTGATAGCTTAAAAATAAATATTCTTCATTTAATCTTTTAGTATCAGCAATAGAACAGAGTAACATTTTTTGGGGAATAGCATATTAGTTTTCTGATTCTGATACCCCAAAAAGTTCCGATTTCAAGATTTCGATTAACTGTCCCAACACAAATTATATCACTTTTTCCATAACAAAATATGTGTTGCATAAAAAAAAATAAAGAAAATTCAGTTTCATCAACATAATTTGTCGATTTGACATGAAATGAGCCATATATATGCAGTAAGTTATAAAAATATATATGACAATTAAGCTACACAGAATATTCGGCGTTTCTTCCACGCTAGGATGCGTCAGTGCCGTATATATTTTTATAACTTCATATCTAGCTCTAACTATGTATTGAGCACTGTTGAAGTAAATTCTTAAAGTTTACGCATACAAATTACTTTCGTATGTTAATTTATATCATTAAATAAAGTAGACATATGTATATATATATATATATTTATATATATATATATATATATATATATATGTATATATATATATATATATATAAAATAAGCCTGACGAATTCTAGAGTGGCTGAAATGCCGAATATTCAGTGTAGCTTAATCGCCATATATATTTTATAAATTACTATATATATATATATATATATATATGTATATAGATATATATATATATATATATATATATATATATAAGCGTAAATATATTCATAACTTATTACATAGCTACTCTAATTTATTGAGAACTTTTAGCAGACGTATGCAACAGCTCGTCGATGGAACCAGCTGAGAGTTGAGGACCAACATGATTAGCGGCTCTCTTTTTATAGGTTCACTTTCTGATTTTTCACAAAAAGCACTTGTCTATATAGTAGTTTGCCTGAAGCATTGTGCGTATTGCGAAAGTTGTTGTGTTTGAATGCTACATCAATGTGATTCGTGCGTAGACACGAATTAGTATATAAAAGAATAATTACAATACCAGAAAGAAATGTTCAATATACATGTTTTCTTATATTACGTTTATTTAACAACATAATATGTCATACAAGATGGTTGCTATTGATAATCCTAATTTGCAGGCATAACATCTCTTCTGTATGTAGAAATATAACAAGAAACGTATACAACTCTTTGGCGAGGCTTTCCTTTGTTATATTTGTCAATTTATTTCTTTATTTCCGAAAGTCAGTGTTGTAGATTGCCTGTCAAATATATTTTCTTGATACGAGTTGTGATAGATATTATGTATTGTTAAGAATTTTAGCCTTTTCTCAGCCATTAGATCGCACCCCTAATGCCCCCTCTGGGCAATTCGGATCTAGACCGCAATCTCATAAGACTTAAACAGAGTAAACTATATATCTTACAAGGAGAATAACACAACATCCGACCCAATCTCACAAGAGCACAGCGACTCACTCTCGAGAAAAAAAGGAGAAATTATGTGTTATCTCTCAGAAGAGATACCACGCCTTGGCACGAGTCAACCTTGGCGGCGAAAGACTATATACAGCCACCACACACCTCTCTTTCACGGATATAGAAAGCCATATAAACATGGACTCTTATATGTAAGAGATGAAAGTTCCCCATCAGGTACAGACGAAACCTCACCACCAGGAACAAACATAATCCCTACATTATACCACCTCATAAAACACACACGAGTAACCAAACGACATAAATAAAACTTATAATTTCAAATTAGCGGGACTTCTTTATACAATCTCCTGGTTCCACAATTCTTCACACCCAAGGCAGGCCGTTGCCATAAAAAAACTACACACTCTTCGATCCCAACAAATACACATTTAACCTCGATAACCCATACAATTCAATAATATCCCTGGATCGCATCAGTGAATGCCTGTGTCGACAATGATCTTTACTATTTTGGCCTCACTACATTCGACAACTATTATGGATAATAATTTAACATACACATTTCAGGTTTAAACAAACATACAAAATCTCGGTCTTACACATTGGCCGCAGCCTCTCCGGGATACTACCATTACATGTATGAACAGGTACGAACAACGCGTTTTATGAAACTATCACTCCAGTATATTCTCCACACGATATGTGGACGATATCCTCATCCTTACATTGTCTCAAAAAGCTAATAAGATCTTCATTGCCTTCAAAAATCCTGACACATCTGGATCCGTTTCCCGCTAGACTTTACCAAAAACATTACCAAAACAGGACACATACACCCAGAATTCTAAAGGAAGTCGATGCATGACATTTTCATAAATTATAAATCTGCCTTCCCCACCAAATCTTAAATAGGATATGCTATGAACAAAGCCAACCATATCTTAAACAAATGTACTAGTGACAGAGACAAGTCACACTAATTCGGCGTTTCAGCAAACACGTAGAGAGAACGAATACTCTGCACACACCAAATACCCTCCAAGACACGAAAAAAAAAACGACAATGCACACTCTCCAACACCTGCGTCTTAAAACTACCGCATTTCAGTGATAAAATAACATCAGAACCATTCACAGGATCAATTAGACAAACACCTAATCCACTCTGGACCAACACTGAAAAACACTGATCAAAAACCACATAAAATAAACCAGCAAAGATATTTGCAATCTACTTAATTACCCCATCAATAATACAGAATTATATAGACGCACATGTTCAGTATATGCAATAACATGTACGATATGCGCGATGTTCTACATCGGCAGCACAGTTAAGTCATTACACATACGAATAAAAAAAACACATTACAACTAATGCGTCATCATTCCATAAACACTTATCAAACAACGATAAATCCAACAGGGACATAAAAACAAAATTACAGAAAAAATGCAGATAATACGAGGCTGAAAGAATCACTGCTAATAAAAAAAAAACTAAACTGCAGGATATTTATATGAACACACTACTGCGTTCCTGTAATCACTATTTGCAAAACAAACAAACAATTTTTTTACAAGGCCTGTAAGCTACTCGGGGATAACGGTTATTTTGTGTACAATAATCGATGGGATAATATCGTAGTAATAGTTGGTATTGGAGATTTGATAAAGCGTCTTACTTAAGGGGGCGATTAATCAGGAATTTGTTTATGTTTGACTTGAAGACGTCCAAGTTGTAGTCAGGTGGGAAACAAGCAAACGGAAGAGAATTCTACAGGCGTGCACTTCTCAGAAAAAATCTATGTTCATGGAATTTACGTTTTGATTTAGGCACAGATAAAGAGTGGGGGAAATTACTGACAGTGGTTTTAACCAGGCGGGTGTTTATGATGAAGGATTGGCGAGGGGGGACCAGAGATTGGAGCTCGGACGAGAAATTGCCATGGAAATAGCGATAAAACAAAGACAGGCTCGCAACGTCTCTTCTGTGTGAGAGAGGTTTCAGGGAAGAGAAGAGAGCATCCCCCACTAAGCCACGAAGTCTATTTTGTACTTTGTCAAGGTAGGATAGGCTGTTTTTTGAAGTTTCAGTTCAGATGTGGCAGCAGTACTCCATCTTTGGACACGCTTGGCTTTTATATAGATAGAGAATTGCATCAGTAGTGAGATATCTTCTGGAGCGGTAGAAGGACCCTACGATTTTTCCCGCGGCCCGGAAAACATACTTTATATATGTGTTCCATTTCAGATCAGAAGTAAAGGTCACACCCAGGAGCTTGTCAAAACATGAAGCCTCTCCAAGACGAGAGCCATCCATTTCAATCGATGCTAGATGAAGAACAGAGCGTTGATGATGTAAAGTTAGGAGCTTGGTTTTAGATGCATTAAAAGTAACCAGCAATCTCCTCCCTCACTGAACGACACGCTCAAGATCAGAGGAGAGGGAATAAGAGAGAGCTTTGTCATTTACGGCCTTTGATGTGTTGCCGTAGATGGTCGTGTCATCAGCATAGATGTCAACGAATGAATTAAGTATGTGTTTTGGGAGATCATTGATGTAGATCACGAAGAGACTTGGGTCCAGGATGGACCTCTGGGGGACTCCAGCATTAATACTGTGGGCCTCAGATTTCTGCCTATCAACCACAACTATTATGAACCTATCAGAGAGAAATGATTTAATTATTGAGAAAACATTTCCAGTTATACCGTAGCTGGAAATCTTGTGAAGTAGGCTCTTATGCCACACCTTATCGAAGGCCTTTGATATGTCAAGAGCATTTGCCCTAGAAAGGAACCCTTGCTGAGAGATGTACTAATCCTATGGAATATAACTGTTAGCACATCAGCAGTAGATATAGCAGAACGGAAACCATATTGCATGTCACTAAGGAGGTTATTTCATTTCACTTCTATTACACATTTGAACACTAATCAACAGCAATAGATAACATGCGAATTACAAGGATAGCTGAAATACAGAAAAACATATGCATATATACATATCAATGAATGAACAAATACATAGCATGAATAAAGAAATTTATATATCGAAAATAATTTAATAAATAAATAAAAATGTAACAAAAGAAATAAATTCAATTATAAAAATAATTTATACATATATATGCGTGCGTGTATACATGTATGCATGGGTATGTATGCACATGTTTGCATGCAACTGTACGCACACATACGTACGCGTGTACGCATATACATATGAACGTGTTCACTTTGGAAGATGATCTAATCTAAGTATACGTAGAGTGACCTCCCTCAGACCATTCTCTTTATCAAAAAATCGAATATTACACCACACTAATACAGCAACAATTAACACTCCTAAGTATACACTTAATACGCAAAAAATTATCATATATATATATATATATATATATATATATATATATATATATAAATCTACATTAATTATTAACAATAATTTATATCAATAACAACGCAAATACTGGAAATTGATTTGACAGCCAATCTGCGACACTAACTTCCGGAAATAAAGAGACATATAAAAAGTAAAACAGACAAGAAAAAGCCTTGCGGAACAGTTTTATATGTTTCTTGTAATTTTTCCTCTAAATGAAAAGATATCACTTTCGAAAATTAGGGACATCAGCACCTACTAATATGTACGAAAATGATGTTGATAAATGAAATTAATATAATTAAACTTATTAAAAATGTCTTTTAATATTGTCATTATTTTTATATACTAACTCGTGCCTACAGTGTTACCTACAAACTGCATTTATATAGACAGCAAATACAATACTAGTCGAATGGAAAATAATAAGACAAGCTACCACGTGTAGGCCTCTAGACGACCCATGTACATTATGCCTTCATGAAAAATTTGCTATCCTGTACTTTAAAGAACCCCAAGATCTATTAAACTGCAGAAGAGAAATAGCAAATAACTGTGTTCACAAAATAAAATTTACTCTAGGATAGCGATACAAAATAGTTTTAAAACTAACAAAAACAATAGAAAATAAACAAATAAATAAATTAAATAAACACGAATATACATAAACGATCACACATATATGCATATATATATGTATATATATGTGCATATATGTATGTACACACACACACACACACACACACACACACATATATATATATATATATATATATATATATATATATATAAAGTAACAATAAAAAAACACTAACCTAGTTTTAACACAGATCCTTCGTCCGATAAAATGCATGCCCATTGGCTGATATGAAAGGGGCGCGATGGATACTAGAAAGTTGATTGGCTACTAAAATCTCAATAGAAGAGGAGCATATAAAAACGATAAACAACCACAGAATTCGCGCATAAGCCTGAGGAGTCCTAGAGTGGATGAAACGCCGAATATTCAGTGTAGCTTAATCGCCATATATACTTTATAAATTACTAACTAGCTCTACCTACGTATTGAGCACTTTTGAAGTAAATACTTAAAGTTTATGCATAAATCTATACTTTCGTATATTAATTGTATGTGAGTAGATTAAGCAGTTATATATATATATATATATATATATATATATATATATATATAATTTCCAATCATTCTAAAAAACAAAACATGAAACTAATTCATACTTCTAAATTGTAATTATTTTTATACATGAAAAACACATCACAACCAAGGCGTCATAATTCCATAAACAATTATCTAACTCTTGTCTAATCCCTGATGTCTTACACGTGTTTTCCTACACGTGTTTTCGTGAATAGTGAATGTTCACTAATCTACATTTCGACACTAATTCCGAAATATAAATAGAGATTTTCATAAATAAATTGCTAGTAAAGTTATTATATGAAAAAGATAAGAATTTTGAGAGAGAAAAACGGAAAATAGAGATGTTGTTACCCGACAGAAATTGCTCATATCAAATATCATGATTGGAGTGATCGATTTTTGTAATCAAATCAGATTTTAAAAATAAGCTGTTGTTAGAAATTTTAGAGGCGTGCGACAATATTATTAATTGCATTTTTCAAATATATTTTATTGCGGATAATCCATAACTATGTACAAATGATTTCAATTGAGATATTATCGAACAAATCCTTCTGCAATAGTTTCCTATCGAATAGATGCCGCTTTGAATGAATGTCAATGAGTCTGTTTACACGCGAAATGGACGTGAAGTTACGTTTGTTGTCGCGCGAACAATAACAGCCTATCCTACCTCTCCTCATCTGTAAACTTCGTTTTGTATTCTTTTTCTCTCTCTTTTTTTTTTTTTTTTGCTTTTCGCATTAATGTTAGCACTTGGGTTATTGACTTGTGTCCTCGATCGATTTCCTTCCAATCGATATTCGTTTGGGAAAAGTGAGTGACAAATAAAAGACGGTCTTTCGCCATTACAGATAGTACATTCGCATTTTCCAGAATGATAAAACTTATTTTACCTATAGAGCATTAATCTTGCTAAAATTATGTCAGTGAATAAAATACAGTAAGCATTATTGTAGGAGGGGGTGTTTAATCGTTGTTTTCTTTAGGTTAAATGATGTGATTTGATTTTGAAATTAGAAGTCTCGACAGACGGTATAACAGTTGCGCCAGAATACAGAGAAGTTACTTCAGAAGGCATGCCATTTGCTTCTGAAGGCATGCCAGTTGTATTTATTTGCTTTCCCACTGAACAAATCAGGCACAAGGCCGTTTTTATTGTGCAGAGAGAGGGGGAGTGAAAGGGGGCCATCTCTCGAGAGGTGGGAAATGGGAGCTGGATAGTAACTGTTGGTCTGTACGGTGCTCCCTACATTGACCAAGGTCTGATATGTGGGGTTACCCTCACATATGGTCTTTGCTTGCAGTATCTGTCGGAACAGGTACTATACTTTGATCTTGTCGCCCGGGCCACGGAGGGCCAGGGGCCAGTTCCGAAGGCATACCAGTTGCCCCAGAAGGCATAGCAGTTGTTCCAGAAGGCATAGCAGTTGCTAAGGAAGGCCTGGCAGTTGACCAAGTAGGCATGACAGTTGCTCAAGTAGGCATGCCAGTAGCAGAAAGACATACATATTGTACTATATCTGTTATTACTAGATAGCAGATAAATATCTCAGGCTCATCTCTCAAAAATCGTTTTCATTTAATACATATTATATAATAAAACATACATTACCGTTGAATATATATATATATATATATATATATATATATATATATATATATATATATATATATATATATATATTCCTTAATTGGAATTCATATTTGAGATGAGCATTATATATTAATTTATTTTTATTTCGGACTATTATTCTCATCTTTATTAGTTGTTGTTTTTTATCTTTTTTATTAGTTTTGTTTATTCACAACGTTTCGGCCAACTATATATATATATATATATATATATATATATATATATATATATATATATATACAATGAATAAACATATATATATATATATATGTTTATTCACAACGTTTCGGCCAACTATATATATATATATATATATATATATATTCCTTAATTGGAATTCATTTTTGAGATGAGCATTATATAATAATTTATTTTTATTTCAGACTTTATAAAATCAAAGAATCCAACCTTAATCGCCCTTCGGGGTCCCTGGCGCAGTTGATAGAGACGTTGAATCTCTACAGTTCCAAATGAACATTGTCTGAAGATAGCGATTTCAATCCCACCCAACAACTTGCCAGAGGTTAATTGGCCAAAAATGTAGTGAGACGACAACAACTACGGATGGCAGTGATTGCTGAGAATGCAGTTAGGAGATTCGAAGTTCCTATCCGTCGCGGTTATCACCTGACGAAGGCCAGAGGAATAGTTGACCGAAACATTGTGAATAAAAAAAACAATAAAAAAGAACAAAAACTAATAAAGATGAGAATAATAGTCCGAAATAAAAATAAATTAATATTACCGTTGAAATTAAATTTGTTTATTCTCGGGATATCTACATTTAATACAATACAGATTTTATCGAGTCATCCGATACTTTCCAGGAATCAAATATTCAACAATACGTTCTCTGTATGAACGTAAACACAATGCTTTAGCATAAACTTAAGAGTAAATTATATCATTTTTTTTATTCATTGTGCTTTGATTCCGGTCTTATTTCTGAACGTTTTATTGCTACTTTTTTATTTTATTAACGCGCACAACTTTCTGTAGCGTTGTAACTTGTTAATTGTGTGGACCAGTTCATGCGCTTGCTAAAGTGTTTTAGCCCGTGTGCACTGAATATAAATGTACTCGAAAAGTGTCGATGTACCAAATTCTCAAACAAAATTAAACTTGGAAGAACTTATCATTCAATTTTCGCATCTATGAAAACTAAGTCTCCGACGCCATAATATGGGCAACACTCCAAAACCCATAGTGACTTATCCTCAAAATTGTACACGTTTATACTTTCGCGATACATTTGTATGTTTCTCTAAGAATTATATCCGTTAAAATTAGCTTCATCACTGAATATCACAGTTGTTTTTTATTTTATCTATTGATTAACTATCAATTGCCTGGCTCAAACATATTTAAAGTTCTTGAGATTTTTATAATATTTTATATAGGACTGTTATCTGTATACCGATACAATGTCAATAGTTTCTTATAGTAGAATCAGAACACTGAACATTCTGCTTTTATTGATTCCCAGTTAATTTTCGATATGATTTCCTAATATTTAACATTTTTTGGGACGCCCCTGTAAACATATGTAACTAACGATGCCATATTCTTTAGTATTTTTTAAATAATTCTTTTAACAGTAGAAAATTAATCTTCTAGCTTTGAAAAATTTATTTGTCATCTTTCAGGGTAATTTCCATGCGTATAATTTCATCTTTAACTTGATCGAAATTATGTTTTTTTATAATGATATAGAAATAACTAATTATTAGAATATATTTGATATCTGTTGGATTATAGATTATATATTCTATCGATTATAGATTTTAAAAGTGGGAATTCATCAGATTTTGCACATCACAAATGTAAATCAATATTTCATGTAACAAATAGAAGTTTATTGAATCTAATATAGATAATGTATTATATATTTTAAAATCATACTGATATTTAAGTTTATTAATAAAATATAGATGATCTGTAGGCTGTGTGTGTGTGTGTGTGTGTGTGTGTGTGTGTGTGTGTGTGTGCTTGGCCAAAACAATTTTACGGAATCATTTTGCTTGAAAAATCTTTTATTTTATTGTTTTCAATTTTAAGTTGGCCATAAATACTCCCGTCGAATTTATTTTTTGTAGATTTTTTGTTGTATTTCCTTTATATTTTCATGATTACTTTCGATTGGATTAATCAGATAATATATTTTTTTTATTAAGTAACAACTATTTTATTTCTCAAACTTCGTGTCGCTTCGATATATTCCTAGTTATACGCTTAAGATTAACACTAGTCGATGAAGTGGCTAGTCTAAATAAAAACACTCATTCTGCTATTAGATTTGATGTATGCTATTATACTATGTCTTGATTTTAATTCTTTAACGGCTAGTAACTTACACGTTTTACCCGACGTCTGTAATAATATTACAGTGTAATATATATATATATATATATATATATATATATATATATATATAAATATATATATATATATATAAATATGTATATATATATAAATATATATCTATAAATATATATATATATATATACATAAATATATACATAAATATATTTATATAAATATATATATATATATATAAATATATATAAATATACATATATATAAATATATATATATAAACATATATATAAATATATATATAAATATATATATATAAACATATATATAAATATATATATAAATATATATATATAAATATATATATATAAACATATATATAAATATATATATATAAACAAGGCTAGTCGAGGGCGCATCGCGGTGCATCTTGAAAAAGCTTCTGATGCCTATACAGTGACTTGATTCGTAATAGATTTTAGTCTACATTGCACGTTAGAGAACCTTATATTGATTTTATAAAATTATTTTTTTTTTATATAATATGGTTGTGATTAAAGTTAAAATGCAAAAGTTAAATATAATATTCTAATTACGCTCTAAACAGTAAAATCCACTTCAAACACGCCCTGTGATATCAAAACATCTACCGTTGAATTTACATGACTGGAGTTACTGCTTCTGCGGTAATAGTGCCTTGCATTGGAGTTTAAATTAAAAAAAAAATTAAGTTTATTTCGGAGGCGTACCTGACATATATAAGTACCTACCATTGATTTTATATGTCGGGCCTTTCGGCTTGTGTGGTAATAAAACTTCTCAAATGTTGCTGTCAGGTGTTATATATATATATATATATATACACGTCTGTAAGAAGGAACAGAATATTTATTTTTTGTAAAATTGTTCACTTTTTTTTGTAGAGTAATACAATCTAAGAAAAAAGTGAACATTATTCGGAATGTTATAAAATGAATAAGTCGATTGAAAAAATAATTCTCTTCCTTCTTAAAGACGTATATCCTTGAAAAGTCGGTCTGACGAAAAGCGCTTCGGGTTTGTTCTATTTGTATTTCGTGATTTGTTTTCTTTATTTTTTTTCTTAATCGACTTATGTATTTTATAACATTCCGAATAGCGTTCACTTATTTGGGGTTGTAATACACTTTATGATTTTTTTAATCGACTTATGTATTGTTTTTTATCATTCGATTATGGTTCACTTGTTTCTCATTATTTTCAAATTTTGCTATTCTAATAAAGTTATGCCCCATTTATTGAACCATTACAGCAAACATTTTATACACGCATCAAATCATATTATTAGCCTGGAGAACAACATCACTTCCCTCAAATGTAAAATCATGTTCTTTCGAAGTTGCATATCAAATATATATATATATATATATATATATATATATATATATATATATATATATATATATATATATATATATATATATACTTGCGTAAATATATATTTATTTTTGTATAGTTCTCAGTTTTTGCTTCATAGCGGAGCCTGTGGATCCCGGCCAATACCTCCTCTTTAAATGTAGTTCTATCCCCTTTAAATCTTTATTTATTTTATATATTTTTATCACAACTTTAAATACCCTTCCTAATCTATTAGATATAGAGGTTTCTACATTAAACCCATAAACCTTAACTTAGAAATGATCTATAATTTATGACTAATCGCTTGATTTGCTTCATTCTTGTGCTGGTAATTTTATTTTAAAGCTATTACTTGTCTATTTCAATTGACCTATTTATTCTGCCTTAACCACTTCAATGTTAATTTTTCTTGGTTATTCTGACATTACCTTTTCTATTCTAAAAATAACTCAATCACTGCTCATCTTTTCTGTTTCTTTATTCGAATTTCGAAAGAAGCATCTTAAATTCTCTCCATTTCTTCTATTCTATGCACAATTTATCTTTCTTTTAATAATAATATTTTGAACTCACTCTTTTTTAATTGTACCCATTTGTGAATTATTTCACGGAATTCTTCCTTTTGGATAACATCGAAATATTTTCCAGTGACGCGAATCCTTTGGATTTTTACTTCTAGATACCGGACTTTAACCAACTTTTCTTGGATTTTACCTTTAGTGTGTGCCTATTTCCATTCTATGGAGGTTAGGCGCGACCGTAGACCACACAATTTTATTATACCATCCCTATTTAAGTTAAAGCATACTTATCAAAGTATCCTTATGTACATCTATATCAAAAACACTTGCAAACGTTTTTTTTTATTTTAAAATTTTTGATTCCATACTTTGTGGACCAGGCGCGTACGAAGACCCTCACCATTTTAATGAACCACCGTCCTGCCAGATCAAACATACCCATTCCTGTGCCTTGATACATCTTATATAATTATATGTGATCAGTTTTCTATAATAGTCAACCATATAGGAGCCTATTCGTAACCAGACACACACACAGTCGTCCAGCTTTATATATATACTAGCGAGGGGTACCCGGCGTTGCCCGGGTGTTTGGAGGTGTGTGAGGAAACTCCGGGGAGGAGGGTTTAAAATAAAACAAATGTTTTGGTAGGTAAGTATGAGAATCGAACCCGAACCGTTGAGGCAAATTTGTAAATTAAAGTGTGAAAAAAAAAGTTCGACGCTAACCATTGTCCCACCGCGAGATGCTAACGGAAACACGTTTAAATTTATTTAATTACTTGGATTTGGCAGGTGCCCATTTTAATGAGTTAATAAGGTCAAGTTTGACTGCGGGATAGTATTTCATTTACTGCGAGAACGCTTCCCAGGGTGTTATAGGAAAAAGACTAACCCACATGCGACGAGCGACAAATGTTGAATATTTATCTTCCCAAAGTCGAGCAAATTAAATAGACAGGCGAGGTTCGTTGTTAACTCTGAGATATTACAATTTATATGTGATATAAAAAGGTTTAAAAAGTTGTTAGGCGACCGACCGCTTCTTTGAAAAAAGCCTTTTGTAGATATACAAAAAAAGCGAACACACATACAAACATACATACATTTTCGCTTATATATTTATATATATATATATATATATATATATATATATGTGTGTGTGTGTGTGTGTGTGTGTGTGAGCGTATATATATACATACATGATTTGATGAAATCATATTATATATACTATAAGGTCATGTGGTATTTAATTAATACATAAATTGAAACATGTGCATGCGAGTATTATTATTTTTATTATTATTATTATTATTATTACTATTATTGTAAAACCTTCACTACTTGTAATAAAAAAATATATACTTGAGCTGGGATCGAAACCAGAACCTAAAGACAGTGACTCTGCTATGATAACCATTTAAAAATTGTTTTCCAATCTACTTATTCTTAACATAAAGTAGCTGTCATGTTCTTCGATTGCGCATTCGTAAAACAGTTTAAAAGAAGATAAAAATCCAATGACCCCCCCACGCACCAGTTTCTCTACATTTTTTTCATGTAGCTGGCCTTTTTCCAGATGAAAACCGATTTAAATTTTCCACATGTCTGAATGCTCTATATATCAAATTTAAAGACTGTAGATCAAAAATTCGTTGAATATAGAAGCTTGGGAGGGTATTCCTACACATTTCCTCTTATATATATATATATATATATATATATATATATATATATATATATATATATATATATATATATCTTATATATATATATATATATACTGCAGTGTGGGCCATGTTTTTTGTAATCTAACAAAGTAATGCCTCGGATTAATATATGAAATTCGATAATAAAAAAAATCGGACTGAGGAAGTAATAGGTCGATTTTGACTAAAGTTAACACTCTTATACGCCTAACATAAAGTTAGTGCATTTGAGAATTTTTTTCAACACATAAACAGAAACGCTTGACGACTATTCTCATATAAAACTGGGGATCGTTCGAAATGATAGTTTCTGCTTAGAGCACAATTAAATCATGGTAGGTGACACTAGAATTTGAAACTTTTATTAAAATCGATTTATGAAATGAACTATAGGTTATCTACAGTGAAATGTCGACTTCAATATATTGTTCAATAAGTCACTGCAGGGAAGCATATCGATCTTACTCGCGGTGCACCAGGTTGAGACCCTAATTAGAGCAGGCAATCAGTTGTTTAGTTTGTAAATTAGGCGATTCCAAGGATCTTGATGATAAAGTCTTTGAAGTGTGAAACTTTCGTTTATCCTCATTCAATGCACTATGTGTACTTATGTTTTTTCTACGTCGTTTTACATTTAATTAGCTTGTGCTAGTGTGATCTAAACACTACGATATGTGTGTGTGCTTTTTAAATTAAAAGAAAGCTAAATCCCTGGCAACAAAAGTGAGTTCGCGCCTTACAAAAAGTTGTCAATATTAACATACAACATGTCAACTCTTAATATTTTGTTTAGCCACCATCATTATCCAAAACTGCCTTTACTCTACTAGCCATGGAGTTTACCAGAGGTTCACATGTAGCCACTGGAATGCTCTTCTACTCTTCAATTACGTGGTCGCGGAGCTGGCGGATATTTGAGACTTTGCGCACCCCCACCTTCTGCTTGAGGCTCCCCCTAAGATGCTCTATTGGGTTCAAGTCTGGAGACATGCTTGGTCAGTGCATTAATCTTACCGTCAGCCTCTTCAGTAAAGCAGTTGTTGTCTTGGATGTATGTTGTGGGTCATAGTCATGCTGAAATACTGCTCTACGACACAGTTTCTGGAGGGAGGGAATCATTTGACAATACATGTTGGAGTTCATGTTTCCCTTAGTGAAATGTAACTTACCAATACCTGCAGCACCCATACAGACCCAAACCATGGCATTCCTACCACCGTGCTTGACTGTAGGCATGCCACACTCATCTTTGTACTCCTCACCTGGTCGCCGCCACACATGCTTTAGACCATCCGAAACAAGCAAATTAAATTTTGTCTCATCAGACGATAGAACCTGGTTCCAGTAATCTATGGGCTTTGTTGACATGTCTCCAGCAAAATATTTACGGGCTTTCTTGTGTATTGCCTATAGAAGAGGCTTCCATCTGGGGTGACAGCCATGCGCACCAATTTGAAGAGTACAAAAATAAGTGTGGCATGCTTACAGTCAAGGATGGTGGTGGAAATGTCATGATCTATCAAAAAAAGGTGGAAATGTCAAGGTCTCTCAGGGAAAATAATGACATAAGGTCTTTGCAATTCTGGCGGGGATGTGTTATCGTTTTTCTACATGCGGCGTCTGGTATAACACTTATTACATATGGTCACTTGTTTGGTATTGACCATGCTCATCATTGCTTAGTTTCCGTGGAAGACAGGTTGAGATTTTATTAATATGTAAGAATGCTAGATAAGTGTGGACAAACTGGCAAAATGTGTATGTGCATTAGAGATAGACCGATAGAGTAAAAAAAAGAGAGAAATAGAGAAAAAGGATAGAGAATGATACAAAGAAGGAAAGAAAGAAAGAGATCGATAGATATATACGGATAGAGAGAGAGGGTGTATATAGAGAGGAATAGGGACTCAGACTAATTGTAATCTCTTGCCGGTCTCTTACCAACCCTAAAACTAAATCATTTTCGATTCCAATTTTATTTCTTTTTTTTTTTCGTTTTGTTTGGCTTCTGAGTGCCAGAAAGACGTCAATGGCCATTTTGAAATCCTGCAACAAGAAAATTCCATCGCACCTCACCCACGTTTCATATTAATGGTTTCTGCTTCGTTCGTGTTTAACGCTTTGCTTTGCCGTCAATCACAACGAGCCTACGATTGAACGTTACATTACACAAAGCATAAAAGTGGGCGCAGAAAGACAAAGCAAGAGACGGACAGAAAAACGCCGCGTCCATTAAGACACCGCTTACACAACTCGTCTGCCATTTTCTTGACAGCTTAAGCGTCATCCGAAGAAACGAGTTTAATAATAACCAAAAGCCCGCGAAACGGGGAGAGCAGCGGCAAATAATGACACATAACAAAGAAATATGTCAAACTACTTTTATCGAAAAATAGAAATCCATCGCAACATCGTATAAAAGCAGTATTTTTCTAAATCAGATCATTTTAAGGCGTCAGCAATTTTTCTGAAAAATCCGTTTTTTTGTCCATTTGTTTAATGGCTATTTTTCTGGTTCATTTAACTACATTTCCAGACGTACAATTGCGTTGTACAAACAGAATTAACAGAGGTTTCAGGTTCTAACCACTTCGGATCAACATGGCTGTACTCACTATGCGTGTTAGCAAACTTAGACTGGTGCTTTTAGTGAGTATTTACATAAAAGAAAATAGTTTTTATGGAAGTTACTCCATACAACCCATAGAATCTCCTGATTTAAGGAGAAAAAAGAGATGGATAACGCAAACTAATTACCATGAATTAAAAAGATATACATAAGAATTATGAGGAGAAGTTATTTGTATTATTTGGATCTTCGTAGTAGTGGTCTATCGTCGATTGCTATTTTAACAAGTTTTGACCGCGCGACTTTCTTCGGGCGTATTTTGCCGTAGTCAGGAATATTTCTGCCGAACTAAAGAATCTGAACGGAATTTCGAACAGACCACTTCTCGTGCAAATTATACTCTCCTTCTGTCAACTATAGAGCTCCTAAGTACTGCTCGATCGGCCAGAATGAAGATTGAACCTTCAACCTTCAGGGGAATATCACTTGAAAGTGTTATTCTTCCATTTACACTAACCACAGAGCCACCGCTTTGCGTGAATGAAAACATTGAAGAATAATTCTAAACGAAGTCCGTTTGGACTTAATGAGAACAAACATTCTCTCGCTCATACATATACAAAGTTACCCGGATAGGTGAAAATTCTTCTCCGGACCCTATAACCTTTTTATATACGAGTTACACTAATATTTTTGGTTCTTATATCCGGGTCACACTGTACATTAACACAGACACTAATTTTGGACCATGGAAAATCTTTTTTATATCCGTTTTTCTTATATTCGGATCTCTTATATCAGAGTTACACAGTATAAGCAAAACTCTTATTATGATTCTTATGATTGCTATTTTAATTTGTTCATGACGAGACTATCAAAACTGTAACTGAAAACTACTTCATAAAACATAAATACATAGAAGTCATCGTGGATTGGCAAGTTGTTCAAATTGAACTCTACTGAAGTGGTTTAGTAAATATTTTATCTTTGTATAATCAATGACAAGATTTGTCACTAACATTAAATGTTAATCTACTGTTTCATCTATTAACGTAATATAAAACTAATATATGAACAAATAAATGAGAAGCAGTTGGCTTAAACTAATCCAACTGGTATTAGTACGCTGTAAAAGAACATACAAAAAGATGTAAAGCCATCAGGGAACTAATTAGAGATGCCCCATGGAGAAATATTTTCTCTCTCCCTGCTGAACAATGTCCAAACGAGACCTCTGACTGGTTTAAAACCGCAATCGAAGCGCATGTTCCCATGCGGAAATTCTATAGTAAGCCCCACTCTCCCCAATTGTTTACGTCGACTTGTGCAACTGCCATTGCTCAAAAGCAGCATGCATACCGTAGGTTTAACCGACATAAGTCCAGTTCAAACAGACTGAAGTATATAGAAGCTAGAAATAACGTTAAGAAAAAATAGCGACAGCTAAGAGAGAATTTACGGAAACAACTAAAAAGCGCATCGAAGCACAAAAACTCGAAACTCGAAACTTCTGGAAAATCTACAACAGTGTAGTAAATAATGGGCAATCAACAATTCCCCCAAACCAACAATCACGAAGTTGTCTCCTCAGCAACCGACAAGGCTAACATACTTGCCAGTCGGTTTGCCTCCAACTCCACACTGGACCCTTCCAACCACCCCCTACCTGACTTTCCTATGCGGACAGACGCCACGCTAGACGATCTGAAAACCACCCCTGCTCAGGTGCATGCTATCATAAAAAACCTTGACACTTCAAAAGTATGTGGACCCGATCTTATCCCGGCTGTGCTTTTAAAAAAGTGCTCAGGCGAAGTAGCTCCAGTTCTCTCCAAACTCTACAACTAATGCCTTAATGAAGCTTGCTTTCCGGGCTGTTGAAAACTGCTTCTGTTGTACCAGTATTCAAGAATTCTGGCGAAAGGACTGACCCATCAAATTATCGCCCCATTAGCCTCCTCCCACTTTTTGCCAAAATATTTGAGACCATAATTAACCATGCTCTAATTCATCATCTTACAGATGCTAAAGTACTGACTGACAAACAATATGGATTTAGACAAGCCCGTTCCACAGCAGACATCCTAACTGTGATCTCTGAACGTATATACCATTCACTGGACAAAGCGGGGGAGGGCAGAGCGGTAGCTCTAGATATATCTAAGGTTTTTGACAGGGTATGGCATGAGGGTCTCCTCAGGAAAATCAGATCATACGGTATCACTGGTAGAATACTTAACATAATTAAATCCTTCTTGGACAAGAGAAAAATCCAGGTTGTCCTCGACGGTCGTACATCTAAACAATATGATATAAATGCGGGGGTGCCCCAAGGTTCTATCCTTGGACCTCTATTGTTCCTGATATTCATAAATGACCTCCCCGACAAAATTGCCTCTGAGATGGGTATATATGCTGATGACACTACACTCTATGGCAGGCACGACAGGAAGACGAATGAGCACAGTTTTAAAGAAATGGCAGAAATACTAGAGGAAGATCTCCAATCTGTAGTGGAATGGGGACAAAAGTGGTTGGTCGCGTGAAATGCTGCCAAGACTAAACAAGTTTCATTCAATAATTACAAGAAACCCTCTCTACCACCCATAGCAATGGCCAACGACTCTTAATCTGAGAGTCCATCTTTCAAACTCCTTGGCCTAACGTTCACAGGAAACATGAGTTGGAACAATTACATTGAAGGCATTGCCAGGGCCGCTGCAAGAAAGGTGGGCTCTCTCTACCGTGCTAGAAAACTACTAACACCCGAAAGTATCCTGTACCTCTATAAGGCCACCATTCGCCCATGTATGGAGTATTGCTGCCACATTTGGGCTGGTGCATCTGCTACTAGTCTCTCGCTCCTTGACAAGCTTCAAAAGAGAGTCGCAAACCTGATAGGCCCTGAACTGGCATCTAAGCTTCTTCCTCTGTCCCATCGACGAAACGTTGCATCCCTCTGCCTTTTCTACAAGTATTTTAGTGGTGAATGCTTTGACGAACTGCAATCACTTGTGTCCCCACGACGTGAGCACCCTCGACAAACCCGACAGGCTGCTTAATCCCACCCCCACACTGTAGAGATCCCTAGATGTAAAAGATCTTTTTACTCCAATAGCTTCTTCCCCAGAACCGCTTGACTCTGGATTTCCATTCCAGGTCCCTGCTTCCCCAACAGTACTGACGTGCAGAAGTTCAAGCGTAACGTGAACCGACATCCTGCTGCCCAAATCCCTACATAGTACCCCAGTAGTTGTTGCCCCGGATAGTAGCCCCCTACACCAAAGTGGCAATTTGCCTTGTTTGGGGTGAAAAATGTAATAAAAAAAATAAAAATAAATGCAACCAACTAAAGTCAATGAAAACAAGTCTATTGTAAATACTTTCAGGAAGTTCCTTTTCAGTTATATAGAAATAATTTTGTAGTTTGATGTAAATGGAAACAGTATGAACACAAGCCAAAAATTATATAGTCCCCCGACTGATGCTTTGAATTTTTTGAGAAAAATAAAAATTAGCTCCAAAATGTGTTTTTTGCTTCTAAACACGTCAAGCCCCGGAATTTTTCAGGGTCAAATATTACATTTATTGATGTATATTCATGTGGTCTTGCTTTAAGGTAGTTTTCAACAAAATCTAATGGCCGAAAAAGTTTCTTTGTATAGGAAAGTACTATTTTGGCCATTCTGGCCCCTTTTGACCACCGGAGGACGGAATCAAAATTTTTCCAGGGACAAAGATTACATTTTCAGGCATATGCCTATGTAATCTTGTTTCTGGGTAACTTCTAATGATCGGAAAAGATTCTATGTCCCGAAAAGTACAATTTTTGGCCATTTCGATCACTTTTGACTACTGGGAACACAACCAGAAGTTTTATGTAAAATCTGAGAATGATAAATTTCCTGCTTTGCGTAATTTTAACTTCATGCAAAATTTCAGATAAATGTAATGAGAAGCATTTTGGGAATTTTGGGAACGAACGGACGAGGGTGAACTCTGACATCACGATCTGTCTAAGTCGGTGGATCAATTAGTGAAGTTTGTCATCACAGTCGAAATAGAAGATCACCTGGGAAGCAATAATAAAAGACAATGGGAAAGACAATAACTATAGCTAGAAAAACATCAGTTGGAAGAAATTCCAATATTTTTTGTAACCTTTACAATTTAAAAAGAGAAACTACCCAAACTTACATACGCTCTAAAATAATTTTAAATAATATAGATAACCAAATATCAATAAAGAAAATAACTACTAACATCAATTTTTGAATTATATTAAATAAAACAGTTCAAGAAAGATAATGTGCGCATGAGTTCAATAATATATATCGTGTGATAAAATCCTAAACCACTGAATTTATTGAATTATTAAATATGTAATCTAGACAAGGGGGTATGAACCAGATAACATTTCTTTTTTCCGATACAATTTAGGGTGTGTCGCTGAAACGGTAAAATGGTTTGAAACAAACTCAAAATCAAAACTAATGCTACCGAAACAGCCACATACAGTATAAGAATGCACGTGAACTGGGAATCAATAAATAACTCAAGGCAAAAGAACCAAGAGTATTATTTATTCCCTGCTTTTTTTCTTCCAGCTCGTTTTACTTATTGTTTTGATACGTTTTTAATAAACCTTCCTATTCTTGTAGCTTATTTCCAAAACCTGCACCCTTGTGGAATTTCCTCCTGCTGCCTGTTTTTATCCTAACTATAGCCGCAATCGCTTCAAAACGAGATCAATATGGTTCTTCTCTCATTGCCACAATAATTTTTCCTGTTTGCTGCTTGCATTAAGTGGCTTCATGCCTTGTTTGGAAGGATTTTAAATTAAAAACACCGGCAATTCTTAAGAACACAAGTGATATTAGTAATTGTTGTGGCGTCTTTGTATTTATTGTTTAAAAACTTGTCTGAATGTTTTTTAGATACATATTTCTATAATCATATATAACCTCGATCACATTGCTCGATGTTTTTAGTGATGGAGTTGTAGAATATACAGGTATATTTCGCTTTATTCCAATAGGATAAAAATAATATATTAGGGTCACAATTAGCGCTGTACATTCATAGTATGGAAGTAGTAAATTTTATTGTATTTAACTTGGGAAATATAGGGATTCAAATTAAGAATAAGAATTTGGATTGATTATGAATACAAAAACATCCTCATGTCATCTAACTGCTTTATTATATTAAAAACGGATCTGGGTTCAATATCGTTTTTGCAACAACTATCCGTATCTTTACAATAGAACAACAATAATTATTTTGCGTTTCATGTAGGAATTTTGCCTAAAATAAACCTAAATAGAAGGAAAATTAAAATATCGATTACAGTATCGTGGTTGGTATGAAATTGAACAAGATAACATACGGTGTTTATGTGAGTTCATTGTAGTTTCTTCATATAAATCGAACACACAGGAAAAATTATGACGTATTTTTTATATAGAACTAGCAGGGATATTCGGCAGTGCCCTCGATAAAGGCGTAAAATAACTTATATACCCCTTTCTTTAATTCTTCCCCGTTTTACCATCCTCCTCTCAACCCTCTATTTTTCTATGCCCAGTCCCTTTCTTTCTCTGGACACACACACACGAGTATAAGTTCAGTCGGCATAAATAGAATAATTCTGTGAAAAAAAATCCAAGTCATTAAAAATCGTGTTTAATCCTTCATGATTTTAAATGATATAAAAAGCCGTTTCATTCGAGAGAACTAGTTGTTTTTACTGAAGTTTAGTTATATATTTTTTCCATGATTATTTTGATTAAATAATACAAATATTGGGCGTTTGTTGAGTAATTCTAAAATTTAGCGAGTACTGTAGCATTTACGCGTTTAGTTTTAATTTAAATAAAATTAAAAAAAAACAGCAATCGATTTCGTTTTTAATTTATTAAAATACGCAGTAATTTAAAGATATTTATTAAAATACAGATTCTTTAAATATATTTATTAAAATTCACAATCATATTTTGAACGTTTTTTTAAGCTTGGAATGTAAATCTCTTTTTTTAGGTTTTATAAAAAGAAACGTTTGATACTTTTATTTTAGATTTAAAGAATACTTAACGCAATAATATATTTTTTATTGTTTTATTTTAATCCAAATCACTTTATATAACTTACGAAGCGATATTTTCATAAAAAGGAATCAATCGATAAAATCCAGTTATTGACTTTGTGTTTTGTTTTATATAAAACAATACTAATTTTAAGAATAGGCTATTAATGATGAACTTAGGAATCACTTATTTTAAATACGGTTTGAGGTATTCTGTGATGGAGTCCAACGTGCTGAAAAACGATTAAATGTAATTACTGCACTGATAAATACACACGTTTATATATTAAATTATTCCAATACATTAGGGCAGCCAGGTAGACTTTACGCGACATTGAGAAACGTCTCTTATTTATTTTAAATATCTTCTATGTAAGAAGAAAGTGCGTGAAAAATGAAATAATTAATTTTGAGTAAATACTATTTATACTTACTCATGCAAGACCTGGTACATCGGGGTTACATAGATGAACTAATCGTCGAAATGTGGTATTCATTACTACATTTATCGTTGGGATACATGTTTGAGAGAAGGAAAATATAATTAAAATTAAACCATGAAGAATTGTATGCACAATTAAACACGCTTTATAAAATGTTGTTGGAATTGAGTTGGGAAAAATCGGCATAGGAATTGTTTTGTTATTTATTTATTGTGACAGAATTCATACGGGAAAAATAGAGTTTATCGATTAGACGAAAACCTCCCCACAAGAAAAGATTATATATTTAAACTTACAAGTTTAAAATTACATGTAAGGCATTTGTTAAATTAAAGCCAAACTATTATATTTCAAAGTGAAGCTAGTTTACTTAAGAGCTTAATCTTGTTTATAGTAAAGATAAACTGGTTTATTTCAACGTTTATTTGTATAATAGATTATACGGAATACATATACATTTAATATATAATATTAGATCTTAGGAAAAAATAAATTTGGTCACACCTTTGAAAACATAATTTTGTAGGTTTCATTCGAAGTTATAGATCGCCGAACAACGTTACCTATTTTTTGAAATGATTACAATCATTATTTCCCGTGTTTATTTTTGAAACTTACATTGTAAATATAACATATTCATACAACAAGTTTAGTGATTTTTTTCTTCATTTTGTTAGTGGCGGCTTTAACCCAACAGGATCAATAATCGTAGATATGACCTGAAACTATATCCAATGATGAGCCCCCACCTTGCGGGCTTTGGGGAGTATGGAACCACCCTTTCATTGCCATTGCTGCCAGACCCACTCAGACCCGAAGTCGAAGTACTTGTTAAGGCCCCAATTATAGGTTAACTAGAAACTGACTTGAAACCCTGATGTCTTCAAATCCAACACAAACAAATTCCTGATGAACCGCCCCTTAAGTAATGTCACTTTATCAATTCTCCAATACTATTACTACATTATCCCATTGATTACTGTACACACAATAACCCTTATCTTCGAGTGGCCATTGGGCCTTGATAAGTGGTGAACTTCATGTAAAAAAAATATAGCTATATTCTATTTTTAAAAATTGTTCTTCTAAATCACTGAATTTGGCATAAAATGATCTGAAAATGGTTGATATGCCGTAAAACAAAAACAACCAACCAACCAACCAACGTTGTTTGATGTCGTTAAGGGCTGTTGTAAAGTTGGAGTTAATATTTAGTATGGCAAATATACGTATAGATATTTGTCCACATCATCGCAAACATCATTACGTAAGTGCAATTATAAAAATTAGAAAACCTAATCATGTTGTATATTTTATTATCAACTTGATTAACACCATTTTGCAGCTTTTGCTTCTGAGACGTTTGTGCTAAAAACAGCATATTCATAGAATTTTACATTTTATATACTGAACTTTTAAATTAATCTTTTTTCTTTTTGAAAGTATATATATATATATGTATATATATATATATGTATATATATATATATAGTTTTTCGTCAGATTCTTTTTCTATCTTTATCTAATTCGCATATTTTTAAAGTTCAGCTGTATACACGTTTTCTTACACACGATTTATGTATTTATTTTTAATCTCTAAAATATGAACTTACCAAAAATATCAACGTCTCTTACGTACATTATTAAAAAAGATACCTTCTGAATACACCATCAAGAAATGTACAAGGCTATCTTCCCATAATCTCTTTTGCCGTCAACGAAAGTCCCTCCCACACATGCGCACAGCGTGAACGCAGGCACGACAACAGTGCTCACACAATGGCCGCCAACAATTGACAGATTGAATGGTGGACTCAGTCGCGCATATCTTAGCTTCGACTTTTCTGTCAGTCAGTTTTCTTTCTAACCCACACCCCCTCTCTAAACTCCTGCTGCGCGTGTACATAGATCACGACTAGTGATCTCGGCCCATCACTGTTTCATCATTGGTATGGTATCGTTTCGAAAAGTAAACTTGACATTTATCTGCCATAGAATTTGAAAATGTCACCGAGTCGTCTCTCCTTGAATGGGTAAAGAGTAACAACGGCACTCATCTTTGGCAGACGAGAAAAACAGGCAGAGATCTTCTGCGTTTGCTAAAAGGTGATTTTTTTTTTAAATCAGTGAGCAACATCGATGTACACATCATTCGTGTAGACAAATGTGAATAGCATATGTCAAAAGAACGCCAGAGAAGAGAGAGCGATATAGATAGAATAGAGAGCAATATAGATAGAAAGATGGATAGAAAAAAGATGGTGCGAGTATGAGAGAGCACGAGAGAGGAAGTAACATATTTTAAAAGTTAAAACTTTTCATCACTGGAACTTAGATTTATAAGAAACGTTTGATTAAAGAATGATATCAGAAGTAATAGTAGCAGTATGAAATTATCTGCTTAAAGCCGTTTTAAAATTTTAAACTGAATTTAATCAATTTAATTAGAGTCCGTTGCTCGGAATCTTAATCGGCTACGTCGGAAGGTAGACATATATATATATATATATATATATATATATATATATATATATATATATATATATATATATATACATATATATACATATATATATATATACATATATATGTATATATCTGTTACAAATAATGTTTTAGAAAGAGCAAATATGCGAAGCAGAAAATAGGTAATATTTAAAAGACATTATTTTTCATAAATAAAGAGTCTTTGTATTTTTAATTTAATGTAGTTTTCCAATCAGTTTGTGTTTAAATTACAGGAAGATATCATCAAAAAAGAAAGAGTCTATTTAAGTTCTAAACCATTTAGTGAGTTTTTTGTAACCCGCATTTGAAGCGTTGAATATTAATTGAAAATAAGAATTACGTAAATAAATGAATATGTTTGGAAGGCTAAAAACAACGCATTTTGTATATAAACAAATTTAGTTGTTTTAATTCGATATATTTCGAAGCTATACACCCTTGTCAATGAAGAGACTTTTTTTGTTCTTTACTGATCCGCCTGGTGTAATTCTGCGAACGACAGTGTAAGTCTCTGTGCTTTGATAACGGTTTGATTAAAAAAAAAAGTAAACAAAGAAAACAATCCCCAGCAGTGTATGAAAATTGTAACCTGAATTTGAAGCGTTGCATATAAATCTGGACCGTTCAAAGCTATAGAGCACAACCCAGCTAAGTTTCTAGTCACGGTTATTATCTTCGGTGTGGTTTCAGGCGAGAGACACATCATGCCGCCTCACATCTTTGAAGTCGGCTTAAAATAAATGAATACATTTGAAAGGCTAAAAACCACATATTTTTTTAATACAAACAAATTTATTTGTTTAAATCAGATATGCATCCTTGTCAAAGTAAGGTTAGTTTTTTTTCCGTTACCCAGGCTTTCCATTGAGTAGGATGTATCGTATCGATATATCTATCTGATTAAAAAAACTAAATTTGTTTATATAAAAAATGCATTGTTTTTAGCTTTCTAAACGTATACATTTATACACGTAATTCTTATATTCCACTATACACATACACACACATACACACACACATATATATATATATATATATATAAATGAAAATATATATGCCTTAATTACACTAAATGCGTTAAAGAAGTAACTAAAGCACTAGAGCGTTTTATTGTTCTATATATTTTTAATAAATAAAAATTAGCACAGTCTATGTTTAATGCATGGAATAATATACTTGAATGCTTAAATAAAAAGGTTGAACGTATAACAAATTTAAACGCCCTAAAATTTAATCCTCTTCTTCAAAATTCAGAAATACTTAAGGAATTTAAAATACTTCAAGATAAGTTTGTAAGGTTCCTATTGATAAAGCGGCAAACAATATAGCTTTTATACGTAAAAATATTTTATACAGCGTTTATATTTGGAAGTGGAAATTATAGGTAAAGTTTCAGATACCTATAAAGTAAGTAATATTAATTTATATAGCATTATTCTTAATAATAGCTTATTAGTGAAAAAGTTGGATTAAAGTTAGAAAAAAAACTCCCATATATGTACTGGATACCTAAAATGAAAAACAATCCAGTAAGCGGTATGTTTATTGTAGCTTCAAATATGTGCTTTAAGTAAAGCTATATCTAACGTGTTTAAATTAATTATATATCAAATATCTATCTTTCTTTCTACTATAGAAGACAGAAGAACTTTATTTAAGTAGTATACTTAATATATGCAATCACCGTACGCTTGCTTGTATTAAAGTGTCCTCATGATACCCATACCAAACCACTGCACGTGGCTCATAATTTAACTGTCACTATATTTGTAACTGCAATATACATAATCTTAGCTGTGATACTAGGGCTAATTTTCTGAGTAGATGCAACACTCTGTGCTTGACCTTAATGACTATAATTCCGAATCCCAACGAACTAGCTGTTCCTATAACTGGGAGGAAAAAAACCTAATAGCTAGCTACGAAATCTTATACATTTTACCTCCAAGACGATTGCGTTTGTCTTACCTGCATGCAAAAAAAAAAAAAAAAAAAAAAAAATTGTCCCCCCCCCATTCTTCAAACTAAACCTTACCTGTAACTCAAAAATCCTAATGGAAATCTATCTGTAAATAAATAAACCCTTCTCTCTTGAATGCTAACAATCTACTCCTTCCAACCTATCCGCCACTAAACTCCCACATTGCCCCGCATATGTAGTGGAATCGCTAACTTCCAGCCCCTAATCCCTCACATGCAAACTGTTTTAATAGCCATCACTAAACATCTATACATTTCTAACTCTAAGGCATGCATTACAGCTCATTCCTATCCAGTAAGGGATTTAACAGCCTAAGCACACAGAGGCAGGTATTTAACAGCCAACGTACTCAGAAACAAAGCGATCTGCACTACATAACTGTCTCCTCGAGTTTTGCAACGATTAATACGTTATTGAAACGACACTCCTTTTTATGCAAAATGTCCCATGACTCTTACTTGAAAATACCTACAACTTCAACTCTATTCGCACCTACTGAAAACCTGCCCATATATCTATTCACCTAATTACGCATGACTCAAAACTTGCTGTCTTATCCATACTATATTGCACTTACATCATAACCCTCCTATCATCTAAAATAGCTCGGGCACAACTCGTAGCTCGATTCTTAATACCTACTCATACTGTAACATTATCCTAGACCTAAGCTAACATAAATAAAATAAAAAAAGGGTAAGACTAAAACCACAGTATCTCCTCCCTAACAATCCCTCTTACAATCATAGACGCTTACACTGCATGAACTTCACTCACCCCCTTTATCCATTAACAATTAAATAACATGTCCCTAAATCACTTTGAGGAGTGTAACTAATCAGCAGAGATATAACCCCCACAAACTAACCCAGTAACACTAACCACGGGGTCGCAGAAATACCTGGATTAGAACCTAGGCGCGGAGAAAACTCTCTCAGTGCTGACGGACCCAGTAGGTCTTCCCAGATCATCCGTCTAGGAGAAGGAAAACTCTGAAACTAAACCAAAGGGGAGAGAGGCCTCTTCAGTCTTGGATGACAACCTTCCTAGAGCTGGTGACTCAAACAAATTCACCGGTTTGCAAACCTAAATTGCTTAAGGAGTAGATAGGCTCTGTCTATCGCCCGGCTTCCATATTCCTTCTTTGCCTATTAGTCAAGCTCAGAGACACTATCTCAGTGATTCGACAGAAACACCCAGCGGTAGATCTTGTTTCCTGGCTAGGGCAACGAACGCCGTTTTTCCCCATTCCCAGCACGCCCCACCCCTAAAACTGAACATTTGGGAGTGCTTGATTATGAGATATGACTGAGCAATTAGATTGGGTTGACCTTCTTCTAATGGTTTGAGGGTACCGGATTGACAGTTCCTGGCTGCTGTTCCCGACTGGTAGTATAGGTGCCCTAACTCTTTGGTAGCGCTTAGAGCGGCTGCTCCATCAACAGTTGAATAATATCGGGTTGTTTTTAGTGCCATGACGCGCATGGAAAGGGACCCTGCACTCATCCCCGGTGGGCTTTCCTGAGGCCACTGTCCTAATTGGAGAAAGGTCAGCTAATTGTCTACTTGTGATGCATGTCTGAAGCTCTGCATAACCTCTTGTTTAGCTCCCCCTTACCTAAACCGAAACTCTTTAAAAAATATGACGATAGTACAATCTAAACATAAGCTTAAACCAGGATTAGGGACAAACAAATTCAACTTGCCTCCTCCCTTGAGGCTCTCATTCACAAATATCCGTGGGCTTAGAACTAACTGAGCTGATGTTGAAGCCTTTCTCTTAATAAATACCCCGGATATTTTAGCACTAAGTGAGACTAACCTACACTCCTCCATTCCCTCTAACCACTTTAACATGCCTGGATATCTCCCACTCTGCCGTAAGGACTCTGACAGACATATGCACGGACTGGGAGTTTACATTCGTAATACTCTTCCCTTGACTAGAGAAACAAACCTAGAAACAGATGATAAAGCCTTTATGTGCTTTAGACTAAACATGTAACACAATATTAGCTACTATTTTTTTTCCTACCGCTCTTCCTCGACTCAGGACTGCACCATAATAAACAAAGTATCTGACAGCATAGACACGGCACTATCCCTCGACACTAGCGCACAAATCCATGTATTTGGTGACTTTAATGTCCACCACAAAAACTGGCTTGGATTCTCTACTTACACAGATGCAGCGGGCAGCACAACTCATAGCTTCACTATATCTCACTCCCTATCACAAATTGTTATGTTTCCAACCCGTTTCCCTGACCAGAAAGAACAACACGCATCACTTCTAGATCTGCTTTTGATCACAGTTCCCGATGACTGCATAACGAAGGCCCACAGCCCACTTGGGAACGCTGATCATGCAGTGATAATGGTTGAAATCGCCCTAAACTCTAGAGCCAAAACTTAAGAGCCAGTGCTCAAAACAACGAGATATTATAAAAAGGCTGACTGGGAAGCCATCATGGAACAAATTAGAGATGCTCCATGGAGAAATATTTTCTCTCTCCCTGCTGAACAATGTGCAAACGAGACCACTGACTGGTTCAAAACTGCAATCGAAGCGCATGTTCCCATGCGGAAATTTTATACTAAGCCCCACTCTCCCCAATGGTTTACGTCGACTTGTGCAACTACCATTGCTCAAAAGCAGCATGCATACCGTAGGTTTAACCGACATAAGTCCAGTTCAAACAGACTGAAGGATGTAGAAGCAAGAAATAACGTTAAGAAAGAAATAGCGACAGCTAAGGGAGAATTTACGGAAACCACTAAAAAGCGCATCGAAGAACAAAAAACTAGGAATTCGAGACTTCTGGAAAATCTATAACAGTGTAGTAAATAATGGGTAATCAACAATTCCCCCACTAACCAACAATCACGAGGTTGTCTCCTCAGCAACTGACAAAGCTAACATGCTTGCCAGTCGGTTTACCTCCAACTCCACACTGGACCCTTCCAACCACCCCCTACCTGACTTTCCTATGCGGACAGACGCCACGCTAGACGATCTGAAAACCACCCCTGCTCATGCATGCTATCATAAAAAAACCTTGACACTTCAAAACATGTGGACCCGATCTTATCCCAGCTGTGCTATTAAAAATGTGCTCAGCCGAAGTAGCTCCAGTTCTCTCCAAACTCTACAACAAATGACTTAATGAAGCTTGCTTTCCAGGCTGTTGGAAAACTGCTTCTGTTGTACCAGTATTCAAGAATTCTGGCGAAAGGACAGACCCATCAAATTATCGCCCCATTTTTGCCAAAATATTTGAGACCATAATTAACCATGCTCTAGTCCATCATCTTACAGATGCTAAACTACTGACTGAGAAACAATATGGATTTAGACAAGCCCGTTCCACAGCAGACATCCTAACTGTGATCTCTGAACGTATATACCATTCCCTGGACAAAGCGGGGGAGGGCAGAGCGGTAGCTCTAGATGTATCTAAGGTTTTTGACAGGGTATGGCATGATGGTCTCCTCAGGAAAATCAGATCATACGGTATCACCGGTAGAATACTTAACATAATTAAATCCTTCTTAGATAAGAGAAAAATCCAGGTTGTCCTCGACGGTCGTACATCTAAACAATATGATATAAATGCAGGGGTGCCCCAGGGTTCTATCCTTGGACCTCTATTGTTCCTGATATTCTTAAATGACCTCCCCGACAAAATTGCCTCTGAGATGGGTATATATGCTGATGACACTACACTCTATGGCAGGCACGACAGGAAGACGAATGAACACATTTCTAAATAATGGCAGAAACACTAGAGGAAGATCTCCAATCTGTGGTGGAATGGGGACAAAAATGGTTGGTCGCGTGAAATGCTGCCAAGACTAAACAAGTTTCATTCAATAATTACAAGAAACCCTCTTTACCACCCATAGCAATGGCCAACGACTCTTAATCTGAGAGTCCATCTTTCAAACTCCTTGGCCTAACGTTCACAGGAAACATGAGTTGGAACAATTACATTGAAGGCATTGCCAGGGCCGCTGCAAGAAAGGTGGGCTCTCTCTACCGTGGTAGAAAACTACTAACACCCGAAAGTATCCTGTACCTCTATAAGGCCACCATTCGCCAATGTATGGAGTATTGCTGCCACATTTGGGCTGGTGCATCTGCTACTAGTCTCTCGCTCCTTGACAAGCTTCAAAAGAGAGTCGCAAACTTGATAGGCCCTGAACTGGCATCTAAGCTTCTTCCTCTGTCCCATCGACGAAATGTTGCATCCCTCTGCCTTTTCTACAAATATTTTAGTGGTGAATGCTCTGACGAACTGCAATCACTTGTGCCCCCACGACGTGAGCACCCTCGACAAACCCGACAGGCTGCTAAATCCCACCCCCACACTGTAGAGATCCCTAGATGTAAAAGATCTTTTTACTCCAATAGTTTCTTCCCCAGAACCGCAAGACTCTGGAATTCCATTCCAGGTCCCTGCTTCCCCAACAGTACTGACGTGCAGAAGTTCAAGTGTAACGTGAACCGACATCTTGCTGCCCAAATCCCTACATTGTACACCAGTAGTTGTTGCCCCTGATAGTAGCCCCCTACACCAAAGTGGCAATTTGCCTTGTTTGGGGTGAAAATGTAATAAATAAAAAAAATGATTCCAACAAAAATAGAAGATTCTATAGTAATATAAATCTATTTTTAGTGGCAAATAATTCACAACAAGTAAAAGAAAAATGACATAACATAAATTCCAGAATAAAAGCAAAATCTATATTTTTAGTACGCTTTATACACAAATTCCACACGAAAAATTTATAAAAGACTTGAACAATACTCTAGATGTAGCTTTGAAAGTTTGGAACAGTAAATATATAGATTTTTCAAACTCTAAAGGTGTAAAATAAAAATAGTAAATAAAATTACTTCAAATTATAGTTATCCTAATGGGATTAGATCCTGCACCATTTTAGGCAAATCTGTATTTATATAGACTCGAGTATATATATATATATATATATATATATATATATATATATATATATATATATATATATATATATATATATATTCAATTCATGTAAAAATTCATGACGTGAAATGGTTAAATTTCAGATCAAATTATTCTATATAAGCGAAGGATATTCTATATAAGCGAAGGATACCATCTCATCAGAGGAGAAAACATTAGAAAATAGTTATAATGGTTTACACCTTTTTTGCTAAAGTCAGTGAGACATGGAAAATCACCCGTAAAAGTTGTTTAAGTATGTAAATGTCATAGAGTAGGGAACTTGATGAAAAGGATATAAAAATTCACATCCAAATTGCATGGTAAAATCCGAAGTGAATGTCTTTAATAGTAGTGTGGTAATGTGATCCAAACTGTATTTTGAGTAATCCACATCACAAGGTTTCCATACTAGTTGATTGTTAGATAATTTTATTCTGAAGTATATATATATATATATAATGACAAATAAAAATGATATCTCTAAAACATGTAATTCTCATTGATTTAGGAGATTTATAGATGATCTTATATGTATAAACGATAATGATGAATTTGAAAATAATAAACAACTTATATATCCAAAGGAGTTGGAATTGAATTGTTAACATGTAAAAAAATATAAAATACTAGCATTTCAGCGCGGCGTTGCCAGCGGGTTTGGAGATGTATGTTGAGCAAAAAAAAAACCCCAAAAACAACAACAACAAAAAACAGTGGTAGTAGGAAGGCAGGCTCGAACCCGTACCGACGGGAAAAAAGCTGACGCCTTTGCTGTTACGAGCTCCATCAATTAAGATCTATGTCCAAGAAACCTATATCTAAAATTTTAAATGTTTTGACCTAAAATTGGCGGAGGTGTTTGGTAGAGTTCTCAAATGACGAAACGTTGGACTTTTACCCCTTAACAGCCAAATTTCTGGACGAAAACAGATTATAAACGTTTTCGCAAATCTCAATACCTGTATATCAAATTTCGGGTCTGTAGACTGGAAATTGACAGAGATATTCTGTAGGGAAATGTACACAGACAGACAGAAAACACGCACAGACACTTTCACTTTTATAGATATATAGATTTGATAAAAGAAACATTTTCTCCTTTCAAATAGTTCGTATGCTGGATAAAGAAAAGTTGTATGTTTTATGAAACGATTATGTCAGAGATTTTGAAAATACCTCGCGTTACCTTAAAATTAATAGAGTTTATACCCAGTTTCTAGCTTAGTAACAATGATGATAAAACAAGCTGGGGATAAAACTAAAATATTTAAGCAGTTAAAAAACGCATTTTCTTGTTATCCCGATGTTTTGAATCGCACAAAATTCTCCAGAATATATTATAAAGGAAATCAAAAACTATATTATTAATGTATAAAATGTTTTATACAAATATATATATATATATATATATATATATAAACTTTTATATATCTTTAATTATAAATAAACGAGAATATATATATATATATATATATATATATATTGATTGCACGATTTTAGAAGTTTCGCGATGCCGATAAAATTACTGATTCCAATTCTTTTTGCCAATCAATATTATGATAATCTTAAGCTGTACCCGACTTAAAAGAAAAATTTCGTCATCACCAGAAGTTACTATCCATCCTATCACCATCTTACTAGAATAACCAGAAGGAAACAGTGTCTGGAAATTTGTCTCATTTAAACCCTCGCCAATCCATATGATGATAATCTCAAGTCTTTCTCACTTCACACCTTAATTTAAAGACGAATGATGTGATCACCGGAGGTTTCCTCGCCTGCTTATGACCTCTCCGTACGCAAATAAATAGGAGGTGATAATTCCTGGGAATTGTCTCACTTAAACACTCGTCAATCAATATGATGATAATCTCAATTTGTCCCCCACTTAAAACCATAATTTAAAGAGAGAACACCGAAAATTTCCCTTGTGTCTATAAAGCCTTCTAAAGAAATTAATAGAAGATATCGTCTGGGAAGTTTGTCGCATTTGAACACTTGCCAATCCATGTGATGATAATCTCAAGTGCCCCCACTCAACACTATAATTTAAAGAGGAATGCCATCGTTACCCGTAGTTACAATCCTTCTGTCTATCTTCTTATTATACTCGAATTATGAGGAGGAGTAACGTCTGGGAAGGCTATCTCATTTAAACTTCCGGCAATCTATGTGATGATAATGTTAAGTTCACCCCAACTCCCACCATGATTTGAATAGAAATTACATCATAAGAAGAAATTACCCACGTATATTACCCCTTTACTGAAATAAACAGGAGGAGATAATTTCTGGAAATATTGCTTTCTTTTTCAGGTGTTATTTGTTCTTAACATTCATACATATATAATACATTTGGCTTATCCTCAATAAAGTAGCTATCAAAAACGTATCTCCTTGCCTAATTCTCTGCAAACAGAAAGATGTGAATAGCTCATCAATTACATCACAATAGCGACTTCCTATCTCCTCCGAAACTGCCTGTGCACATAGCGACTATTCGACTTCTACTGGAATATTTTATTTTATGTAATAATGTCTTTACATAGAATTTTCACATCCTAATAATATTTTATTTATCGGAGCATAATTACATCTGATCGAACACAGTCGGTTTAACCAATGATTTTATTAGACTAGACGACTGCCAGGCGTTGCCCGGCAGGGAAATTGGCTTACACATTGTATTTTAACTCATCCAGATGTCGTAGAGCAAATTCTCTATTGATTATATATATCAGAGATTGTAATATATCTATATTATATGTATTGTAATATATATATATATATATATATATATATATATATATATATATATATTGTAAAATACATCAGGGATTGTAAAAAAATTACTACTCGGTATCATTATCTAGAATCGAAAACAAAACTTATAGCATATCACCCTTTGTTGTTTCTGTTTAAACTATCGTCTGATGGATAAAAAGAGTTAAAAATGAACTGATTTTTACGGAAAAAAGGTATATATTTGCAGAAGCGTACAAGTGATTCGTTTATTCGACGTGTGCCTGTTAAGTTCTTATTTTATATTTTATACAGATATTCTTACTGGCATGAAAGAACGGTTCACAAGAAATGGCACATTTGACTCGTCTCGCGCTACTCTGCAACCCTGTGTCTCGAGGAAAATTTATTTTGAAAAAAAGAGGCAGTCAAGCAGACAGACCTAATAATACTACATTGCATGTAACGTACATCCAGGAGATAAGCGCCCGCGTGTTTGCGTGTTGTGTGGGTACGTGGGAGAGACGGATGAGGGGAAAAAGACTTACCTCGAGACCAGCTCAGCGTTACCGACCAAAAATAGAAAAGAGGGACCAAGATGGCGACCGCCGTCTTTTGTAAAGTATGATGTCTCGCAAAGTCACACGAATTCTCGGAATATGCAAATTTAGCCGGCCTAGAACGACGATAAAAGCGGGTGAGGGGAAAGACGTGGGGCAGTGACGATTGAGTTGGCTGGGGAATCGTGTGGCTGTTGCTTCTTGTGCCGTGTTGAGGATATCTTACCGTGTTAAAGAGAGAGTCGGGCGCCATCTTTAATTTTTCCTTACATTTTTTTCTAACAAGCTATTTCGGCAGCACTGAGTTGCTGATATACACTCAAGGCACTAATGTCTCAATATTGGATTTACGAAAAGCCTATTTACAGGTGCGAGTTGATGAGACGTCGTGGCTGTTCCAGACAGTTTGGTTCCAGGGGCAGAGGTACTGCCTTACACGCCTTGGCTTCGGCCTAAATGTGACACCACAGATCATGAAGACTATTGTCAACACAGTATTGTCCCAAGAAAAGCCCATGAGGGACTCAACGTCAGCTTACATTGATGACGTATACGTCAATGAAGATGTACAGTCTGCGTCGTGTGTCAAAGAAAAGTTGGCTCAGTTTGGTCTGGAATGCAAGAATCCCGAACGTTTAAGGGAAGGAGCACGTGTATTGGGATTGGATGTTTATGAAGAGGATGGCACCCTACAATGGAGGCGTGGCAGTGAAATTCCAAGCATCCCCAACCTCGTTACAAGGCGGACCGTTTTTTCTTGGTGTGGAAAACTTGTTGGTCACTTACCGGTCTGTGGCTGGCTCCGCGCAGCTGTTGGTGTGATTAAACGCAGAGCAAATTTAACAACCACGGGTTGGGATGACATATCCGATGATGTCCTACTAACTCTGATAATTAAAGAGACACTGGAGAGAGTGAACAAGAAGGACCCTGTCTGTGGGCGGTTGTGTGTTAACGGAGACAACGTAGGTGTGTGGGTTGATGCCAGTTCTTTGGCGTTGGGAGTATCGTTGGAGCAAGGAGGAAACGTGTTCGAGGATGCGTGTTGGCTGCGGCCCGTAACAGATTCTCAGCATATCAACCTGGCAGAGCTGGACGCTGTTGTAAAGGGGGTAAATCTGGCCCTGCAGTGGCAGTCTAAGAAGTTGACCTTGTACACAGATTCTCTCTGTGTCTACCACTGGGTGTCTGACACACTTTCAGGACGGACACGAATCCGTACCAAGGCAGCAAGCGAAATGTTAATACGGAGAAGGCTAGACACGCTAAAAAACCTGGTATCTGAGTATGGGCTATCACTGAGCGTCACTCTGGTGCCATCACATTGTAATCGTGCTAACCAACTGACCCGTGTACCTCACAAATGGTATGAAGCCGCGAAGATGGGAATGGAGATTACTGCTCGATCTTGTGCAGTTGCAATCGACCCATGTCAAATACAAAAAATTCATGCACAGAGCGGACATCCGGGTATCAAGAGGACCCTTTATTTTGTGAGGCGTGCATACCCAGCAGTGACCAAGATGGATGTCAGACAGATCGTCAGAAATTGTGAGGCTTGCCAGTCTATTGATCCTGCACCAGAGCGATGGCAGAAGGGTCGCTTGGAAGTTGAGAGTGTGTGGCAGCGGCTGGCCATGGATATTACCCATTACAGTGGCAAGCCCTTTCTAACTCTCATTGATTGCGGGCCTACGAGATTTGCGGTGTGGCGGCAGATGACCAGACAGGATTCAGCAAATGTTGTTCGCCACCTATCATCCATTTTTTTTGAGCGAGGTGCGCCGGAAGAGCTCCTGACTGACAATGATGCAGCGTTTTGTAGCCAGCAAGTCCGGCAGTTGTTAGATGAGTGGGGCGTCCGTCTACGGTTGCGATGTGCGCATGTGCCATCAGGAAATGGCATTGCTGAAAGAAGCCATCGCAGCATCAAGAGAATTGCTGCCAGGAAGCGATGTACTATTGCGGAAGCAACATATTGGTACAATATTACGCCAAAGGACGGGACGTCCCCTTCAACCGCACCTGCGAATGCTATTTACACGTACCGAGTCGGAGTGAAGGGAATCAACACTACGCAGCCAACCGACAAGGGAACATATAACAGATATGAAGTGGGAGATCCAGTGTGGGTGCGGCCTCCAGGAAATCGGTGCACCGACAAGTTTAAGCGAGGACACATATCTGGAGTGATTAGCCAGCAGTCTGTTTTGGTCGATGGAACCCCACGACATGTGCGAGATCTTCGCCCAGCTACCGAGGTGCGTCATACAACTACAGAAGAAAGCAGTGAAGCGTCTAGCGATGAGCTGCCGATGCACGGATTCAGTGAGCCCCTTCCAGAGACTGATAGCGATACTTCATCTGATGAGGCGGAACCAGATCCAGAGCCCGAATCTGAAACAGTGAATGTACCTCTTCGCAGAAGCACACGCACTAAAAGGCCACCCCCCAGTGCTCTCTATGTGATCATCAGATCAGGGGGGAGTGTAACGTACATCCAGGAGATAAGCGCCCGCGTGTTTGCGTGTTGTGTGGGTACGTGGGAGAGACGGATGAGGGGAAAAAGACTTACCTCGAGACCAGCTCAGCGTTACCGACCAAAAATAGAAAAGAGGGACCAAGATGGCGACCGCCGTCTTTTGTAAAGTATGATGTCTCGCAAAGTCACACGAATTCTCGGAATATGCAAATTTAGCCGGCCTAGAACGACGATAAAAGCGGGTGAGGGGAAAGACGTGGGGCAGTGACGATTGAGTTGGCTGGGGAATCGTGTGGCTGTTGCTTCTTGTGCCGTGTTGAGGATATCTTACCGTGTTAAAGAGAGAGTCGGGCGCCATCTTTAATTTTTCCTTACATTTTTTTCTTACATTGCATTCTACGAGCAGCAAAATCACAATCACAACATCTGTAGAGGAAAAATTTTCCCTCTAAATATTTAGTCCTAACACTGCTACCAGTTGTTAACAGGACGAATCCTACACATTCCATAGATTCTGTGATTACATTAACCATAACAGGCTAATAAATGCATAGACCTTACATAATCTTTCCAATTTACGATTGATAAATAATAAAGGCTTCTCCGCCAAAATCCGTCAATTCTGATTGGCTGATCTCTGGAAATCTCATATTTCATAATACAGTTCTTTGCTTTATAATCGAACACTTACTAACATTAAACTATGACGTCACTAACAGATATATTATTGCGCCCGGAGTCAAATTCATTTAATGCATAGGGAATGTCAGTCATCTAAGATAAAAAAAGATACAAGATAGAGAAAATCATTAAACGAACGTTAAATAACCCGTTTACTTGCCTATTTTCCAAGGTTCAAAACAATTTATCCACCATAAGACTCTCTTTCGTATTCGTTGACGTCGTCGTCGATATCTTCGCCAAAACAACACAAAATTTACACAGACTTGCGATCGAGTTCTTTTACCATTAAACGCACTACGTATAGATTGATGATGTTTGAAACCGAAACATGTCATACATTAAACGAACCTTAAATAACCTGTTTACTTGCCTATTTTCCAAGGTTCAAAACAATTTATCCACCATAAGAATCTCTTTCGTATTCGTTGACGCCATCGTCGATATCTTCGCCAAGAAGAGTTCAGCTTCCAAAATATGTGCATCTTCCATATAAAGATTTCTTCTAAAAAAGCAAACTAATACAGAATTAAAAAATAAAATTTGTTAATTATTTTATATTTTCCATGCGATTGTATGACATTTATTGGTTTTTTGGTATTATAATAATGAATATCACATGTAAAATTGTCGCTAACAAATAGTTCTTTTTATTTAATAATACTATGCCTCTTTAAGACTAGCCAAACAACGCATGTGTGCGCGTTCATTCGTTCACAGATTACCCGAACACCTAAAAATGTCGTCAAATTAAGGTGAATGTAAACAGCGGTGAGAAACAACTAAATGTTCACTCTGGACTAAATTTAAGATTATAACTCCCAAATGCTTACGTTTTTTATTATGATGCCGAAAAAATAAGGAAGTTTATTAAACAAAATAAAAGGAACATATTCTTGCCAACAATTTTTCCGCAACTTATTTCTGTTAATAAAATTACATAATTTTTCACGGAACATATCGTAATAAGAAAAGTCGTAATTGTTTGAAAGCTAAACTCTTCAATATATAAATAACAATAATGAAGTGTAATATACATAAATGTTTATATATTTTTGCACGCAGATTTTTTTTTTTAATGTGGCTTTCTTTTTCTTTTTTTTTGTTAAAAACTGGCTATGGTTATCAATTTAGCTTTTTTTGGCCTTTTTTTCTGAAATGCTTGGCTTCATTTATTAAATAGAGTCTTACAACCCAATTAGGGTCAGCTATTAGACAGGTTTACTCAGTGGCAGAGAGAGAGAGAGAGAGAGAGAGAGAGAGAGAGAGAGAGAGAGAGAGAGAGAGAGAGACTCTTTAAGCTAGTGCCGAGACGGGGAAAAAGAAAAACGGTAATAACCGACGTGTGTTTAAAAAGAAAGAATGCCAGCACGGGTTTATTTATTTGTTTTATGTATTTGTCAATTTGCGACGGTACATGTTATATTTATTTTTGCTTTTGTATGTCTGGACACAAGCTAAAAGTATTTCTCTCTGTCTAGCGGTGGCCACATGTCTATCTTCCCTGCCTTGCGTTTTTCTTTTTGCTCCAGTACATGCTGGCCGTAGACAGTCATTGCTGATGTCAATCTATTTCAAATGCACTTTTTCTTCTCCCGACCACATGGTGTCCTTTTGTACATTTATTGTCGCGTCAGCTGACGTATGGACCTTTATCGGCTACTGCGCCTAATATTCTCGCAAGACATCCATATTATATCTGCTGGTAATATTTTCCATCGTGCTCATACGCGTTCTGTTACATGATGGCATATATGGCTACATATACAATACTCTATGCACAGCCTTGAACAAAGGGAGAAGGATATGTCACTATTGAAATGTTTACAATTAAATCGCTGGCGATGTACAAAACTTACATGAAGCAACTAATATAAAGCGACAGGAATACTAATGATGCCAATTTTTTCTTATGTTGATTCTCGCCAATCTTCCACAAGCGATTGCCTCTTACAAGTGGAAAATATCAGTGAGCATTTAGAAACTGTACAGGAGGAATTGTAAAGGTCTGGCCAGCGTCTGCCAAGGCTGCCTTGAAGCCGTATAGTGTGGGTTGGTTTACGACTTCATCGGGTAGCTGGTTCCACGAATATGCTACCTGAACCGAGAACGTTACGGAACCGTCGAAGGTAGACATTTTTTACGTGCTCACTGGGGCCGCGGCCCGGGGCAGGAGTGAGAACAAGCACGGCTACCGAGAGAGTAGGCCGATGAACATGACAGCGTGTGTTATATAGCGCCATGACCTCTAGGTTGGGAACGGTCGTAGTTAGTAAGTTCCCCGCTGCAACAAGCAGCCGTCTTTTATTGATCGTCTATTTTGTTTAGTTTTCTGGTTGTTATGGTAACGGCCAAGACAGCAGAGTTATTTCCCCCTTGACCGTGCATTTTCCTCTCTCGGTTTTCTCCAGCTGTCATTCGCTTGTCATAATAATGTTGCCGGCTGAAAGAGAATTAGCATGCACACAAAGATCAGGCGTAACTCAGCATACCAATCAAGACGTAAGACACGCTGGCTTTTTATATAAAAATATATTTTGTTTTGAAATTATTTTTCTCGTTCTGTACATAGAGATTTTTAACAGTTCAAAATTTAACGGTGTGGCTTACTGTTCGTTTCAGTGATGGAGAGGGGGGTGAAAACGTTATGCTCTCGACAACGCACGTCTCCTATCGGCGTCTCTCTCTCCTTTTTTTCTTCTTCTCCTCTCCTCTTCTCTACCTCTTCTCCTGTTGGACTCCAAAAATCACCTTCTTTATATTAGCATGTGTTTTTTTTTCGGTGATTTTCCACGCCACGCCACCTGTCGATCACTTTTTTATCGATAATGGATCACGCATTTCCTGATCACGTTTCTCAGTTACACATGCATTCCTGCATCTGACCCAGAGACATCGTAACCCACTTCTCTTCAGCTGACCGACTATTGACTTTGTTTATACACGTGAGTCCATAATGTCATGCTAGCTTCATATAACATTCCATTCTACATTGCAGTGCAAGGAATGTCACGTTTCATTTTTGTAAACAAAAAAATCGTCGTCTGATTTCTCTGTTTACGACGTAATGGGTTTTTCGCTTCGACTGGTGGACAACCGATTATTCGATGCCCACTTTTCAAATCTTTTATTATCTTTTTTTTAAATAAGTTTTTCTTTTCATTCATGTATCGGATGGTCCCATCCATCCATTACATAACACGTGACCTCATTACCAGATCCGCATGTAGGTAAAGGGTGCCTAAAGTTTGTTACAACGTCGTGGCCATAAAAATATTTTTCGCTGCCTTAGAAAATTACTGTGGTAATTTTATGAAGGTTGTTCCAATGTGCATGTTTTTTTTATTAAAGAGAAAAAACAATTATCCATTTGGATAATTATATAATTGCAATTATTATAATAATTGCACATTGGGGTAATTTAAATCCAACAAAATATAACGGTGAGTGAACTTGTTTTTTAACCTGTATTTCTATCGAAAAAAAGCCGATTATTTCATTTTACTTATTTTTTCAAACTGCAAAACAAACAATTTTTATATGAGAATATTTTCAGTCCTTTCGGTTGGTAATGAATAAAACTTTTCATTGAGTATTTCAAAATATTTTAAAGTTAGAAGGATTTTTCACAACAGTTTTTTTTAACTAAAACGATCGAGGAATTAATATTAAAGCACCGAGGGTAATTTATTTATTTGAAATATATTTAAAACTTAACGTTTTTGTTAGTTTGTTTTATAACCTGTACATAATTTACATGGGTGAAATGGGAAATTAAATACAAAATTCACTATTCCCGAACGCAAATTCATCTTCAACATCCATTAGCTTCTCAGTTTTAATTATAGTTTTGATAGGAACTAAAAATAAAGAGTACATTAAATTTAATACAAAAAAAAGCCAAAAAAACAGTATTTTAATATGTATGGAAAATAAATGCAACAAAAAATAAAAATACTTAGTGTGGAAATATAATAATAAAAATTATTAAAAATAAACGAAAATAAAATAAAAACAAGCTCGAAATAAAAGTATGAATAAAATTCAATTAAAGAAATTTTTAAAATTCGAAAGATAAATTAAATACACGCTCGATTGTGTATGACATATATATACGAAGACAGTGGAAGAAAACCTCAGGGAGCAGCCATTAAATTAAAATTCTCCGTGAAATGCAAAAAAAAAAAAACCCAAAAAACTGTAAATGACATCGACTGGCGCCACACCTACTAGTTATGAAGTGTCAGGGAGGATGGAAAGTTTGAGGTGGGAGAGTACTAACTAACTGAAGGTGTATATTTAAAATCTGGTACAAATCTGGTGGGCATTTTGTCACGCAAACCCCAGGAAACACAACGAGAAATCAATCGCAAACAGCTATTGCGATAACGTGAAATCATCTGAACAAGTGGTCAAGAGTTGGAGAACACTGGAAATCTGGAGAGACTTGTTGTCACTGGATCTCCAGCGAATATCACAGGTTACAGCCAGTGAGCGATCACTGATGATGGACTGTGAGACAACTCCTATTAAGTGAAATAATAATAATAATAATAATAATAATAATAATAATAATAATGCCCCCCCAATTCACCACCACCCTGATTTAATATCGTAGATGTGTACTATATTTTCTTAGTTTTTAACGAATGTTGACTTTATGATGTCTTTTAGTAGTTATGTGAACTTTATTTCCGTATTCATGTATTCTGCACTGATATGAAAGTAAAAACTATAGGACAAAGTATAGGACTACTCACTATGTAACTGATGGAAATACGCTACATATTTTGATGAAAAACATGGGGAAAATGGAGATAGGAGAACAGAAAACCAAAACTTTAAATATAATTTTTGTATTAAATGTAATAGCTATTTAAATATTTCAACATATAATCTTGTGGTGAAAATCCAGCTCCCTAATAAGGGGCAATCGGGATAAGGATAAAAATAAGAATAAGTCATGAAAGATTACTCCTCTACCGGCCGAGGTCAGAAAAGATGAAGTGTAGAATCAGAACAAATACTACACTGTGATCCTGTCCTGAAGGCCAAGAATTGCTTGTGTGTTATGTTTCTTTAATTGTTTGTTCCTTAAATTCATAATTCAGTTTTATCAGCATTACATTGTATATTGCTTTAAAAGTACGTAGTTTTACATAGATAATAATTAAATTTTATATTGAATAAAGTTCAGTTTCATTATTAATCGAATTGGGTTGCTTTTTTTCATGTTTTCATGATCGTTTTAAAATGCGCTCATATGGTATCGAAAGTGGCAGTTTGATAAATATTACATACATTGCTTGCAGGCATTTTTCAGTTAACAGGCCTTCTATATTTCGGTGGCCGCGGAACAAGTACTGGTCCAAGCCTCACCGTCCATAAAAGATCTTGTAGGCGAGGATGAGGTCACCTCGAAGCCTCCTGCACTCAGGAGGGGGGGGATAAAAGATTTAGAGGTCTTAAACGTTGCTCATATGATAGACCTCTGAGGCCAGCCACCATTCCCCATGTCTGTCGCTTAACCTGTTCGGGACGTCAAACGTCCGTCACGTAATAGGAGGATATAAACTGATTACCATATTTAAGAATCGGGGGCACCGGGGAGGTGTAGATGGAAAGAAAGATGGAAGGAATGAGGTGACGAAATACCTATTTTTCTCTGTTTCTAAATTTTTAAGATGAGGATAAACAAGTAATATTATTTAAAAGATTCGAACAGCTATTTCTATCTTAAAACTTATTTCCACAAGATTTCGGTCGATGTAACCTCCGATCGCCTTCAGGTTTATCTTGTCGAATTCAGTGATCTGTATGGAATTTAAGATGGGACGCTTTGATAAATCCACGGGTATATCCATTAGCACAAGGAGTCGTGGCGTAGTGGATATATTACTTGATAAATTCAATTATAATTAACACTTTTATAAAGATTAATTGCTCAATCATCAGTGATGGTGAAACTCAAAATAGAATTTTGAACTATGTAGGCATGACGGACGGGACAAGAACATTCTACGGCCGTAAGTGAAATAAAATGTTCCATCTGAAATTTCCTGAGTATTCCCGAGTATAACAGAAGAACAATACGGTTTTGATATCATACATCTGAAGAAGACCATAAGTAAAGGAGAAAAATAATTTGAGTAGGCGAAATAAAACCGTTTCTATATTTTTATCCTATTCTATTTTCTATTATTTATTTTTCTTTGCCTTCAATTTATTTGATCGATTTTGTGTTTCGACTGTTTACATTTATTTACCTTTGCTACGATCAGCCTTTTTAAGTGTCTGCACTTAATTTATCCTCGTGTTTCTAATTGTGCTCAACAAATCCGAAGGAGCTTTCACCAACACATTTCTCGCGGCCGCATGAGCAAAGTCAATATTTAGGTGGGCGTAACGCAGCTGAGCATTCCGATTAAAAAAGGCTGGATAATGACGGGGTTGGATTCGCGCTGGGATAGAGCAGGCAGTTAATACCAATAATTACGTCGTCGCTGTTGACGGTGGCTACGTCGATGGAACGGGAACGGGGATGGATGGCAAGAAGAAATAATCGAAAGTGGCCGATGAGAAGATGCATCTCGGATAGACACGTGTGCGTAATATAGAAAGAGAGACAAGACGAAGCTGCTGGCATTCTATTTTCTTTCTTTTTTTTTTTCTTTTAAAGAGGCACTCGAGAAAATAAACAACAATAGGACAGGAGGGGTTAGTGGGAAATAAAACAAAAGCAAACAAAAATATTTTAGGATTAACAAAAAAAAAAAAAAAATTAGTGAAGACGCTAACATGGTATATTTATTTCTCTACCACGACGGCAAGATGTGATACAAAAATCGGAAAATGTGATGGAAAAATAAGCGCCCTAACGGAACAGCATTTTTGCCTACTAAAGTGCCTGGCATTCCAAGGAAGAGGCCCCCAACGTGGTTAATAATAAACTACCCCCTTCTCAATCGCCGTAATGTTATATACTTGCGCCTTATTTACAAGCATTTAAATAAAATGTGCTTTGATGAATTCATATCACGTAGGTCTCCTCGACGTAATGAGATAATATCGGTCGCTTATATGAGTGCAACATTTAACATAATAATTATAATAGTAAAAGCATAAATAAATCAAACGATTATTTATAAGGAAAACTATAATCTATATACCTATAAAAGTGAAATTGTCTGTGTGTGTGGGTACATATCACTACTCTTATATGAAAGGGTTGTCCCCTTCTCATTTAAGTAAGAAGACATACTAGATAAATGAAAATGATATTTGGATAAGGCGAGAATCGAACCCTGTAGGCAAGTGTTAAAGATAATGGAAAATGGAATGTTAGAAATTCAGTCCATTGTTAATTCTATTAGAAATAGTTAAATATTGTTAATTTTATTAGAAATAGTTAAATATTGTTAATTCTATTAGAAATAGTTAAATATTATTAACTTTATTAGAAATAGTTAAATATTGTTAATTCTATTAGAAATAGTTAAATATTGTTTATGTCGGAAAAAGAGTCGATTGTCCAATTTTTTTAAATCTGGATATTAAATACGTCAGTTAAATGAATGCACAATGCGAGTTAAAATATATTGTTTAAAAATAGGTTAAGATACATAATTGAGAATTTTTTGTTTGCCAAAAGTGTGTTAAACGGACATGTGTAGAAAAAAGTGATATAGTCGCGTTGTTAAACAAACTTCTGACGTCATAAACAACGGTAATTTCCCAATATAGGAATCTGAGGGTTCGAAGTTAGTTAATTGATGAGAGGTGATCAGATAATCAGAGCAGATCACACACGGTGATAGAATCAGTTGGAGAGTAGGAGCCCTTTAGGGGAGAAGGGAGATGATTAAGCCATGTAGTCGATAAAGCTGGAATTCCTGGCATCGATCGGTCGATTGAATAATAAAGGAACCATCTATCTTTGTAACTCGTGTCGTCATTCCTTACAACCGATCATCATTTTATAACTCCCTTACAAGTAATGTGCCTCCTTCATCATAAGTGAAGTATCTTCTCCCCTCTATATATGTTAACAAAAGTCATCCCAGTCTGTTATAAATGTCTCCCTCCAGATTTGCCATCAAAGCCGTCATGATGTTCAAATAACTTTTATAAATGCCTCCCCCCTTCATTATCATCGTCATCTGTTCTGAGTCCCCGTTAATTGCCCCAAAATGTACCTCCTTGCAAGAATGTCGTTGATTTAGTGCTCGTTGCCAGGAAGCGCAAGTTGATTTAGTGCTCGTTACAAGGAAGCGCAAGTATGGATTTTGACGCAGGGAATGGAGGTTATTTAGTTAAGGATGATGTTTTCTAAGATTTGTCAAAATGTTATTATTTTTAAAAAGAATATTAAAACATGTTAAAAAGAAAAGAAAGTACCCACTTCGATTAATAATGAAACTGAACTTTACTCAATATAAAATATAAATAGTATATACGTAAAATTACATAATTTTAAAGCACTATACAATCGAGTACAGATAAAACTGAATTATGAATTTAAGGAACAAACATTTAAAGAAACATAAAACACAAACAATTCTTGGCCTTCAGAACAAGATCAGAGTGTAGTATTTGTTCTGATGCTACATTTCATCTTTTCTGTTCTCGGTCGGTGGAGGGGAAATCATCATGATTAAGACAATTTTTATTTTTCTTCCTGTCCAGATTGCCCCCTATTGGGGAGCTAATGTTTGCCCCACAAGGTTATATGTAAAAATAATATAGAAATTATATTTGAAGTTTTTGTGTTCTGTTCTTTTACGTCCACTTTCCCATATTTTTCACCAATTTTTTTAATAATAATAATAATAATAAGAATAATAATAATAAGAAGAATAATAATGGTTTGTGCAGTGTACGCTATATTTTAGATAGGATTTTCAAATTAAATTGTTATGGTATTTTTTTTTATTTAATTAATCGGTGAAAGTGCAGAATAGTTAAAAAAAATCCTCCCCTGTTAAGAATGGCTTTCGTAATAACGACGTTTTTTTCAGGAGGGTGCGTATAACATTCCCTCATACTTTACGGGGAACGTGCATACTGCGTAAACGGTGTTTTTATTTTCTGATCGCTCCCTGTAAGCGCATGAATAAAAGGTTTTCTTTTGTTTATTTAATCACGAAAAAATTTTTGCAAGTACTGTTTGAGGCAAAAAAGGGGCACTATTTGAATAAACATAAAAAAAAAAATAATTTAACAAAAAAATTTAAAAAAATCTTTAGTGGAGAAAATAATAAAATAAATTAAAATGAAATAAAATAAAAACAAGCCCGAAATAAAAGTATGAATCCCCCCTCCAAAAAAAAAACGAAAAAGAAATTAAATTAATTAAATAAATACACGCACGATTTTTGAAAAAATCTGAGATATATACGAAAAAACAGTGATAGAAAACGCTCTCAAGGAGCAATCATTAAATAACACAAAATGTTTACGCAGGGTCCACGTTCCACGTGACGAGCCCATTTATTTATGAGATAAAGCAACAAGAAAATATGTTTACTAAAGTTTAATGCACTCTTTATTTTTAGTTCATATCAAAACTTTAATTAAGACGTATTAGTTAATGCATATTTAGATGAATTTGTGTTCATATGTTTCAATAGAGAACATGGCATTTCCTATTTAATTTCCTATTTCAGTCTTGTAAATTATTTACAGTTTAAATGTTATAAAACAAACAAACTTTAAGTTTTAAATATATTTCAAATAAATAAATTACGCCCGGTGCTAAAATATTGAATTCATCGATCGTTTTGGTTAAATAAAAAAAAAAGAAAAAAAGAAAAAAAAACTGTCGTGAAAAATACTTCGAACTTTAGAATTTTTGAAAATACTCAATTAAAAGTTTTATTGATTATCAAAAGAACGGACTGAATAATATTCTCATATAAAATTGTTTGTGTGTCAGTTTAAAAAATAGAAAGAAATATTCGATTTTCTTCGATAGATATGTAAGAAAATTTTAAATACAGGTTAACGTATTGTTATAATTTGTTAGATTAAAATTATCCAAATGTCCAATTATCCTAATGAGCAATTACATAATTATCCAAATTACGAATTGTTCTTTGTCTTTAGAAAAAGAAATATATGCACGTTTGAATTACCTTCTCAACATTACCACAAGGGGTAACGAAAAATATTTTTATGGCTATTAGCGTGTAAGAGGCAACACAAATATTTTTATGGGTGTTAGCGTCTTCACATGGTTGAACAGAAGAAACTTAAGGCACGATATACCTACATGTTAATCTGGTAAAGACGTTACGCTGTCCTGTTCATTGGCCTTTATTCTCGGTAGCCTCGTCTGTACCCCCTTAAGCGTGAGCAAGGTTTAAAAATCGAATGCTGGACCATTGATATCGCAACAATCAGCAAAGTACACTTCCCAGAGGAGACTAGCTTTAAAGAGAATGGAGCTGGCTACATCCTCTACTGGTCAGGCAACATGAAAATCCAGAGACACATTTTCTAGCGTGGGATTTATGGTCAGGAACTCAATTGGTTCCAAGCTGGAGAATCTTCTAATTGCCCACTCGGACCGCGTTATGTGTATGTGCCTTTCCCTCAGAACCCAGCAATATATCACCCTCTTCAATGAGTATTCCCCGATTCTCCAAGCAGTGCCTGATAAAACGGATAAATTCTGCTCTGATCTGCGCAATTTCCTGCAGGGCACCCTACAGACGACAAGGTAATAATACTCGGTGACTTTAAGGCCAGACGGAGTAAATCTTGGAGGTGAGCACTTGGGAAACACGGATTTGGAAATTCTAACGACAAAGGGCGTTTATTACGCGAGTTCCCCACAGAGTAATAGATTACTATCACCAACATCACATTCTAACAAAAGGATAGTCTGAAACCTGGATGCATTCCAAGTATAAATATTGTTACATCATTGATTTCATCATAGTGCGCAGAGAAAACCTTAAAGATGATTTACACACCAGCGTGATGCCCAGTACAGATTATCACACTGATCATCACCTATTTCGCTGATAACTTCAAACCCAGGCAAAGAAAGAAGGAGTCCCAAATAAGAGTATGAACGTTAGCGGATTCCTGTCAACTGAAATCCAGGCATGGAAAGATACAAGCTGCCCAATGGACACCTCCCGTGTAACACTCTGGGAACACCTGAAGCCTGCCATCCTGAGGACATTTGAGGTAGTCCGAAGTATTGTTACCAAGAAGAACAGGGACTAGTATAGGAAAATGATAAAAAGACCCAGGAAATTCTGGTAAAGAAGAGATCAGCTCACCACGCCACCTTCGCCTTACGGGCTTGTCCCATATTGAAAGCAGCTTTCACTTTGTATATAGCAACCTCCAGTACTAGCTTCATAAGACCAAGAATATGTCCAAGAGAAAACTCAAAAATGCACAGACGGCGGTACTGAGGAATTCTATGAAGCCCTAAAGATAATGTATGACCCTACAAAAAAGTTCATTCCGCCTTTTGTGTGGTGTAAACGAACAGTCTCTCCTCACTGACAAGGCGTCCATTTTTAATCGCTGCTCTAAACTCTTCGAAGCCTTTTTCAGTGTTGATCACATTGTCCAAAATGTTTAAATTCTCTGTATTCTGGGGAACAACTAAAAGCGGAACTAGATGAGTCACTCACGATTAGAGAAACCCTTAAAGCAATTGAGCAGCTAAGAAACAGCAATGCTGCAGGATCTGACAGGGTTTCACCAGAAATCTCGAAATATGGTGATCATATGTTGCATTCAAAAATCCATCAGCTCGTTGTCTATTGCTGGCAGCAGGGCGAATTGCCTGAAGACCTCCGCAATGGTGTCATCATCACCTGGTACAGGAAGAAAGAGGAAAGTGCAACGGCTGGAGCTCTCCGCCGCAAGAAAACCATTGCAAAGATTCTGCTTAACACGCTGGTGCCATCTATTACTGAAACCATCTTTTAGAAACCAAGTTAGACTTCATGGACAACAGGATCACTATAAATATGATCTCTGTTCTTGGACAGCTAAAAGACAAATGCCGGTAGCAAATTAGCGGACTATGTTACCTTTGTGGACTACACCGATCCTTTGAGTAAGGAAAGAAATGCGGCAGATCATGGGAACAACTCGGCCTCTCTGAAAGTCCCTCAACATAGTTTTCTAGCTGTATGAAGACAGGTGTGGCAAGTCAGACTTAATAGCGACCTCTCATAGCCTTTTCCCCATCATCAGCGGTGTAAAACAGGGTTGTGCCATTGCTCCAACCCTCTTCACTATCTTCAGTATGATGCTAAGACAGGCTACTGAGGATCTTGATGCTGAGGATAGTGTTTACATACTCTATCTGTCTCCAAAGGCACATTCAGGCGGAAGCAACTCAGCTCTTTGGACTAGAAATAAGCTTGAAGAAAGCAGAGGTCCTCCATCAGCCCGCACCTAAAGAAAAATACAAAATGGATAGACAGAGGTGGACAACTGCAAAAAAAAAAAAAAAACTCTGCGTGTTTTTGTAAACCTTATCAACGAGTGAGAAGCAACACTTATCTGAAAAGTCGACTAATGTCAGTGTATAAAGCCGTTGTACTGATTAATATTTTGTACAGCTCACAGTTGTGGGTAACCTACTGGTGTCATCTGCGGCTCCTCGAACGTTTCAATCAGCGCTGCATTTGTACAATCTTCAACATTCACTGGATAGACTTCATCATCAACTCTGAAGTACTAAAACACGCCCAAATAAGCAATATTGAGACCCTGCTGCTGAAATCACAACAACGCTGGGCTGGTCACGTCTCCACGATGGAAGACCACCGCCTTCACCAAAATCATATTGTATGGCAAAATGCCCACTGGCACAAAAGAGTATCAAAGAAACGGTACAAAGGCTGTCTAAAGAAATCTTTTGATGTCTGTCACATCGACTACCGCTAATGATCAACATTTGCCGCGAGTTGAGGCCCACCATTGATCAAGCAGTCTTCTTGGTCGAGACCACTCGTCGAACTTTTCTGGAGGACAGAATACGCAAGAGAAAAGAGCGTCAACTAGTTCCAGCCCCAAACCTAGACTAGACCCTAACCTGCACGTTACGGACCTGCAGGCTTATTTCGCATTGGACTAGTTAGTCACGAGCGTGTCTGCGGAAAACGTAGAAAATCCCTCTTCCAAAATCACTGTTCACGATGCTAAACCATGATATCAAATATTTATGAAGAGGAAAACAGGTGTATGTATATACATGGATATGATCAGTTTAATTGTTTATATATATACATGTAAATCTTGCACGATGGATGTATATACAGAACACAAACATGTGCCTTGGTATGTATGTATAACATTAATCGTTTATACGGTGTACGTACCTGTAAGACATTTAGCATCTACTTGCCTGCCTCACACACAGACAAGGTTTTACAAATGCAGTTGATATAAACGGAAAATAACATTTTAGATACAGTTCTTTAACAAACGTATATATATTTCATCCTTTCTGCATGGTACATACAAAGGGAAACATACCTCTTTAATTCCTTCTTTTTCCAGACCGTTCGCTTTTTACATAACATCTTCTAACAGAAGATATCTCTCTCTAAAGGAAATTACATAATGTCGTTTATATTTTACATAGCTTTCTTTTCGTAAGATTATGACTTCCTTAAAGGGGTTGCAGCGTTTCTCTTTATGTTACATATAGGGGTTTTATTAAAAGAGAGTCTTAGAGAGAGATGCTTCGAAAGAGAGTTTTATTAAGAGAAAATTGAAAGACTCAGAGAGAGAGAGATGTTGTTGTAGAAGAAGGGAGATTGTTGTTGTAATAGACTTAGAGAGATATATTGTTCGTTTATAAGAGATTGTTCATGTTATTACGATTCCTATATTTTAAATGTTCATTCCTTAGACGTGTAGAAGAAGAAAGCTCTTAGAATGATGAGATAGTGTTCACTGTTCAGACATTGTGTAGACAGGAGATGTCGAGACGTGTATGAAAAGACATTTTATAACACAAATATATAATACAACTTCACTTTACCTTTTTGTAAGAATCATAAGACAAGACGACGTTTTTATAAAACACATGATGAGGTTTATTTCTTCACGACCGGCCGTGATTTCCATCATCAAGAATTCACATTTTAGTTTCAAAGTGATCGTCTCGCTTCTAGACGTCGAATTCCAAACTCCAGACTCTCTCTGAGTTTCTCACTGACTGACTTCTTTTTTCTCTCTAGTTTTTCTCTATCCCTAGAACTTTCTATTTTCCGTGACGTCATACACATGTTAAAATATGTGTCTTCTTTCACGTGTTCTGGACATGCGTGTCCAAAACTTTTCCTATTTCTACAAAAGGAATTTTAACCTATACTCAGTAACCTATTTTTCCAATATGTTAAAAACATTATCTTATAAGCTGCATTCTTTCAATTTAAAATTTCATAACAAACTTGACAGTTCACATTCTTTTCTTGAAATATTTTATTTCTATTCTAAACAAACGTTTGTTTTACATTTTTAAATTCTCACACGTAATCTATTTCTAAACCTAAATTACGAGGTTCGAATTTCGTCTATTGCTATTTGATTTTCCTTTTAACTAAACTCTCTATTTTTATACTTACATGAAACATTTGCATTCTACATCTTTGTTCAGCTTCTATTACCTACTTCCATGGACGTAAAACTATATCGAATGATCTTGAAAATAGCAGTCCGTTAACTTTGAATAAACTTACTTCCCGGCTGTTTACTCGGCTATGTCATTACCGTTTCACTGTTCTATCTTACATAAACCTTCCGTAAAATGCCCCCTTTTCATTGTTAACTGCAAATATTATTGTTTTGCTGAACTAAATTACAAGCCTATATTATTATAAATATTTTAAATTTGATACGAAAAATATTTTATTTCGACTAAAAAATCTGATATTTTTCAAATATTTCATATTTCTAAATCAATGTGATACATCGCAGTGTTATTTATTATTATTCCCTCTCTCAATAAGGATGTCTTATCCGCCATCTTTATTCGATATGAGCTCTTCTCCTATGTAAATATATAGATGGAACACAGCAAAAGAAACAGATAACGTTTATATGAAACAATGATAGGTGTCATTTGGGAGCTCAAAAGTGTAGCTCAGATGGTCAGACTACTTACTTTAAAGTAGATTCTGCCGGATCTACCGTGCCTTAGTATTAGAAATAACCTATATATATATATATATATATATATATATATATATATATATGTATATATATATATATATATATATATACGTGTGTGTTTGTATTATATATATATGTATATTACATATACATAAATTGTGTGTATTTATTTTTAACACTTAGAACACAGTACAACAATAACAATTGTTATCAATTACTGTCTTATTATTGTCTTTGTAATAATTGTAAGGAATTGGCACGATGTCAGAACCCTATAAATTCATTACAGCAATCGAGATTCTAAATGATAGAATCTAAAAAAAAATGTGCTAATATTTACGAAACATAAATCTAAATGATGAAGTAATAACCTTATTTAAATTCATCGCGCCGTTCGCTCGATGTAATTATTTGCTTTGTCGTTTGCGCACTGAAAATAAACTCCCAGCAAATAATTATGCGAATCTATGAATTGGAATTCGTTGAAATTACACCTGCAAGATTGAATAGCAATTATATTAATTTGAAGTAAAGGTGAAGACCGGTGGTTAATTTTGGCATTGGATTTCTTTTATCTTTGATTTTGGATTTATTACAGACGAATCCGCCTTACAAGGAATCCATCGGCTCTAAAATCTCGCAGTCGGTTTTGAACTTTGTGTTTTTATTTATATATAATTGTTTATGAAGATGTAAACCTTTGAATATTCAAGAATTGTAGAAAGTATTAAATATTTTTTGGACGTGTGGAGTTGCGTAGAGATCAATTACTTTTGTATTTGTTAAAACGTCCCGGATATGCATGACGCCGAATAAATATACACATGTAATGTTATAAAGGACAGACACGTACATATAAAGTACGTAGTTAAACAAATTAATTTTAAACACACGTAAACATCTCTATTATGTTTCACCTTTTTGTCTGTCCATTCAATTTTTTCTCAGGCTGAACTTTTGTATGGTATTTTTTATCATCATCATCATCATCATCATCATCATCATCATCATCATCATCATCATCCTGCAGCCTGTTAGCCTTGACGATGACTAGTTGGGGCCTCAGTGCTTTATCCTTTGGTACAGGACTTTCCGCGTTGGCTCTTAACTTGCTTGCGCAGTTTAGCTGTAGTATCTGTTGCGGATCAGATAACCACCCCATGAACCTCTAATGCTCATTTCCAGTGAAGCGAACCCGCGACGACTGGCAGTAGAAGAGGTCGCAGCTTCTGGCCGAAAGTAATCTCAGGGAGGTAGACAATTACCCTATCGTGTCCACTGCTACGCCTTTTCTTTCTGAGTGAGGTTTCATAGCCTCTTAAGGAAATCTGCAAGGCAGTATTAGGATGTGAAGTCAGAGTTCCCATCTCTTTCCCTTTTGCTGTGCTAAGGCCCACAATGCAGTGGTGTTTGATTTTGCGGTTGGTTACCCTAGTCCTCGCCCAACCAAGGGCTTCCTCAAGACAATGGGATGGGGGTTGCTAATGTGCACGGTCGTGTCCACACATCGCTGGGACATAACGCACTACCTCGGGGGTCCCCTTCTACTCCGAAATCTTCTACAGGTTTAGCCTTGGGCCGCAAGGCACCCAGTTACCGTGTGAAGCCAAGTGACATGTTTTTATTGTAAGGACAGAGATTAGGTTTTATAGTATCTGTTCGTTTAAGTAATTATAAGAATTAATAACGGCAGTACCGTATTTACTCTATCAGTTTTCTAGATACTTGATCTACCAAGTTGAAATATTATATTTTTCTTTCTTATTAACAAACTAATTATTATGCAATCTAATGTATGCAAAGTATGGGATTATTATGGATTAATAGTAATTAATATTTAATTAGAAAATTAGTAGAAATTTAATCATACTTATCAATCAATTTGCCACCCATTTAAAGTTCACAGTTCTAATCTTTGCTCGAGTTTTATGCTCATACATAGTCAAGTATCTCTACTTTAAATAAATATCTTAAAATTAAGTCATCCAACGTTTATTACTGTAAAGCTTGTGGAGAGAATGGGAACGACCGATGAGACGGGTCAGAGAATTTTGGAACACCGGTCGTCATGCGGTGTTATAAATTAAGCGCTAGTCTTGGACTTGGTAGACTTTTTAAGTGCACTATACATGGCGCTACGAACAAAATTTATTTTTACTTAATTTATTTTTACAGGATTATTTTCTTATTGTAATTTGAATAGTAATAGCATCAGGACAACGCGATGACGAACATTACTTGCAACTAGTTCAGCAGTTGGTAAATTTACAAGCAGAAAAAAAACGAGCTTCGCGCTGTCAAGGACAATCTGGTGGGGATCAGCCATTATTCATAGACACATTAACCCGGTACAAAAAATGTGCGGTTTAACTGACCCCGTCGAAATACGCACAAATAAGCAACTGCGTACTCGAACGAAGTAAGCAGACTTTTGTTCGAACTAGTTGGGTATAAAGCTCCCAATTAACCACAGTAGAACTGCTCTTACGACATATAACGGATCGTTGCGGTGAAACGTCTGTATCAAGATGTGCATAGACATAGACTCCACAATATGTCATAGTAGAAAAGGGAGAGTTCTGCACAATTCTTAGCAAAGCTTCGCTCCCAATCGAAGTTTTTCAATTTTACTTTCCAGTGTTCTAACGAAAGCCGCCGATTTACTATTAACTATTCGGACGACATGGTGACTAGCTAACTCGTAGCTGGACGTGTAACTACAGAATACCAGTGCGAGCTGTTGGCTGCACCCAATATTTTGAAAACAGTGGAACAGGAAGTCCACAGAATTATTAGTCTTGAGGCAACAGATACGCCGACTCCTTACTTGCATGCAAGGTAGCCTTATTTAACGTTCAACGTTTAGCTCAATGAAGTCCGAGAATAAACAGCCTCCAAATCAACCGTGTGAAGGGTGTGGAAGAACATAACCCCCCACAGGGTTAAAAGGAGAAAAGAACTATCCGGCGGGGGAACGCAGATGCCACAATTGTGAAATTGCTGGACACTTACGAAAAGCCTCTCGAAAACTAGAAAGGTCGACAACGGAATTCAACGAGTGATTTAACACATCACAAGTCAAAAATACTTAGCAGCAGAGGAGTAGAATGGCCAGCGTTTTATATCTTTTTTTTTACGGAAACAGAAATTAGCAGCAAGACCACATCTTGCATGGGTCGAAGGTAGATTCAAAAGCATCCCCCGAACCGCTACCATCAATGAAAGTCGAAGTATCTTTGATACCGGAGTTCCATGTCGAATTTAAGCGTGCTTTAGATAAGGGGACTTGCCGTTGAATACACCATATCCGTCGCGGATACTGGTGCTCAAACATGTGCAAGTGGACTTCAAATACTGGAAGTCTTAGGATGCACTACCAATTGGATATGTAAAATCACGGGCGACCTACTACACATTAAGGGAATAATTTTTACGCGTATTTAAGTTGGCCTTAAAGAAACCAGACAAGTCGTTTACAGAGAACATGTTGCGAGTTCACTTATCGAAGTCGGCGCTGAAAGACTTAGAGCTAATCTCTCGCGATTTCACACTCCTGATATCGAAAGCTGACATGTTAACTTTGAATAATGGGATAGCACCATGTGGATGACCCCAAATTTCAAATTAAAACCTGGGATAGAATCGAGGCCGCTGCGGCCACTGACGAGGAATTCTAAATGTAAGCAATATATAAAGGAAATGCGTATCCGAAATCACGACACGGACTGCCACTGAGAGTTCGGCAATTCTGGGCGATGGCAGACGAACTATATTGTTTGAAAGTGTCTTCATAGAAGGGGATAAACATCTGATACCAAATCAGCTTAGAGCTGAAGTACTAGACGCACTGTATTCCGTCCATGATAGGGTATTTGGAATGTTCGCTAACGCTAGACAAATATTATTTTGGTCCGGTTTATACGTTAGTATCCGACAAAAAGTGCACAATGTCAAAGAATGCAATTCGGTCGCTCTGTTCAAACCGGAAGAACCACTATTGCCACATTCAAGCCGAGAAAAGACTGTGATGGACATACTGGGTATGCATAAAAAGAGTTATATGGTATATGCAGACCGATATTCCGGCTGGTTCAAAGTTATCCCTCTATCATCAGGGAAGGCTGCAGCAATATGCAATGTATTGAGAAGTTGGTTCTGCACACGGTGCACCGGAGGAAATATCGTCCGTTGGAAGGCCACGATTCGACTCATTCGCGTATAAATTGTTTCATGGAGACTGGGGCGCAAAGAGACATATATCACCCGCACATTATCACGAAAGTAATGGCCGAGCCGAAGTAGACGTTAATAAATACCAAAAGAATGTCCATTGACTGATTTAATAGCTACAGCCATTAAAGTAACCATGGGGCAGCACAGGTGATGATGACTCATATGGGCCACGCCCCACCAGGACCTCAGGTTATCACCAGTTAAAATGTTATATGGTCGAACAATAAGGGGTCACCTCCCAAACTTCGCGAGAAGAACCGGATTCACGATCGGTGGACAGAAACCAAAGAATTGAGTGAAAAGGTGATGAAAAACGGGCATGTGCTAAACAAAGAACAGTATAACATGCACAGTCGTCCACAGCTTCAGGTTGGTGAATCCATTTAGGTGCAGAATCAGGATGGACCATATCCGAAACGATGGACAAAAATGGGAGAGTTCTCAAGATCATGGGTAATTTCCAATGCTAGAAAGTATCCTTGTTTCCTATCATGCATACGCCAGATTATTCGCCCGCACAACCACCTCTATGAGGTCAAGAATGGAGGACAGCGTATTCCCGTATGACGTACACAAGAGAATATACGTGGAAATACGAATGATGACGTAATGATGACAGTCGACACATCTGACACAGATATGGAGGTGGATAAACAAAATTCGATTAGGCACCAACCAAGGAGTTCAATTCCACGATGCAGTATGGAAGTAACACGACTACCAAGACCATTATCCCCACAAATGCGAGGACCAACTCAGAACTACACAGAACCTTCTCAACAAGTGACCATAAACCACCGGTGTTGCGGTCATAAGGCGGGGGGTGTAGAAAATGGGGACGACTGATGAGACGGGTCGAAAAATGTGACAACGGTCGTCATGCAGTGTAATACATCCAGCGCTAGTCTTGAGCTCGGTAGACGTTTCAAGTCCACTTTACAGGTTACTTTCGGTGTAATATAACGCAGACAATAAGATATAAAAGTTAAGATTTGAGTAATGTTTAAAAACAGACTCGTATTACAAACTAACTAATGCCCTAATAATTCCTATGTTATGCAACAACAGCTTTTTCCTCATGTGTCACAACTTATCTAGGCCTAAAATACACCCGAGGGCAAGGGGTTCTGAGGGTCAGGTGGACAGTGAAAACAACTTCTTTGTGGTACAGTTCTGAATTTTTTTAAATAATCCAAATAATACAAAAATGTGATGATATGCAATAAGTGTGGTAATATGGCAGAGTTTGATTATTTTAGATAGCGACTCAACAAGAATCTGTTTATATAGGACTTGGAAAACTATCAGAAATGGGGGTAACTATTCAATGGTAATAGTTAGAGTAGTTTATGGATGTTTTCAAGAGTTGAGGATTAGGATAGATTGAAGCTTAGTAAAGCAGCTCCCACGAAAATAAGATAGTGTAGTAAAAAAATTAACAACGCCCCTTCTGTGAGCATGGGGCAGTTAGAACGAGAAAGAAGCATTCCCTGCTAGATTGCTAAGTTGGTTTTGAACCGTATTACACTGATGCTACAAATGGTGCAACGTTATTCAATCCAGTTGGAGAATTGAGTAAGGAGTGGGATAGTCTCTTATGTCTTTCTTTTTTTATCGGGAAGACTATAAAACTATAAAGGACAAATCTGAAAAAGATTAATATATTCATGATTGTTTGCATTTAGAATCTACCGTAATTGTATTCATAGGAATTATATTTTTTTATAATTTACATATGATATATTTATTTTATACAGTTTTTTTGGTTAGGTTACAATGTAGAGAATATACAAAAAAGAAATATAATAGATGTAGCGAGCGGCTGTACTTCGAACGTGATAACAAAGAAAATGATATTAGGTGTATGCAGTAATAATTTCGTTTTTTGACGTTCTCCTTTGAAAGATCATAACTCCTTTCATGATAAACTTTATTAATCGAAATAAGAACCATTAGATTCGACACATTTTTGCTAACGAGAAACAAGTTTATTTATTCCATTAGCATAGAAATCCGGAGTTCTGGAAGCGATAAAGTCATTGAAGGCCGATTTAGCATCATGCTTCGAAATCCGAATTTCGAAGCATTTTTCGCGCAGAAAGTCGAGATGCTTAAAAAAGTGATAATTGGTGGGAGAGATGGCAGATGTATATCTCGGATGTGGCAGTTTCGTAGTCCAATTCGTTCAGCTACTGCAGGGTCAGTTGAGCAACATGCGGCCAAGCGTTGTCATGAAGGAGAATTTATCGCTTTATATTGACCAATCTTGGGCACATACCTTGAAACTACTCGTGCATTTCGTGAATTTGACGACAGTACATCTCCGCTGTAATCGTTCCGCCCGGATTCAAGAAGCTGTGATGGATGAGACCGGCCGCTTACTACCAAGCAATCACCATCACACTTTTCTGGTGCAATTTCGGTTTTGGGAATGTTGTGGAGCTTTTCTGGAATCCAACACCTGTGCCGAACGTCGCCGGTTGTCGTAGAGAATCCATTTCTCATCACAAATCACAATCCGCACGAGAAATAGAGCCATGTGGCGTCACATAAATTTTATGACTACACAAGATTATTTGACATTATAGTGCACACCCGGTAACCCCATATCACTAATTTTTTTGTGTACATGTAAATATCGATCTGAAGACATCTTTTTACACGTGGTATATAACGCATTCCTATAAAATGTTCTCCCTCATTCATTCCGATTAGAACCGTGTGACGTTATATACGCTTCATGACTACAGCAAGTGCACGTGATATTTCAGTGCATACTCGTTGACCCTACGGCACTTGTTTCCTGTGCATATATTAATATCGAGCTTGTCATGTAATGTTCGCTCCAAAGCTACCTAATAAAACGCCCTCTTTCTCTCGTTCCAATTCGAGCCATGTGATGTAAATTTCATTTATAACTAAAGCCAACTGATATGACATATGAGTGCATTTTGTTAACCCCATGGCACTGTATATCTGTGAACACTGTCTTATGCATTGCAATATATAGAAGAATACTAGCGAGCGTAACCTTTATAATTTACACTTATATTAACAGCATCTTTTCACGATAAAACATCCAGCCAGTATTAATTACAGCTTTCGGAACGGTAGAACGTTGCACTCATATTGCAAACCTTAATTATTGTATATGGTATTTTAATGAAAAATGATTTACCGATTTAAAATAAATTATTGAACACATTCTTAACACAGAGTAATGGGTTATTGATCCTAACATTAAGACATTTATTAAATTTCGATATTAATTATTTCTTCAATGATGACCCGGCGTTATGGTTTGCTCCGTATATTTCGGGTCGACATGGGTTCTCTTCTCTTGAACTTAAGAATCTCCAGATAATTTGTACAGACTTCATGTCAATTTTGGTTACAAGAAAGCCCTGCAGCATTGTAGTCTATGATGACTATTCTGATAATTTTTCTGCCTTCATTCTGTAATTATTATATTTATGTGTAAAATTGACACGGTTTAATTTCAAAAGCGAACAATGCTGACATGTCACTCTACAAAAAGCAAACGCATTTAGACGTGAACATTTTTACATTATCAGGGTACTTATTCGTTATATATATATATATATATATATATATATATGTCAAAACACTGTTAATTCATTACCCACACAGTAGCAGTCATATACAGCAATGGCGAGAAGCCTTGACTGTCATTTGAACGGTCGGATTTCTATCCTAGCTTGATGCAGTTGCCTCTCTAGCCGCACTGATGAGCTGTGAAACAGCGAAACTGTACTCTATGTGAATGACTATTACGGATTGTCCTTGGTGCGATATCGACTCTAAACTTTCTTGATTTTTTATCATAAAATCCATATATGTAATTGTTACATGATAAGGGCTGTCCCCTTTTCATGTAAGTATAAAAATAGAGAGTTTAGTTAAAATGAAAATGAAATAGCAATAGACGAATTTCGAACCTCGTAATTTAGGTTTAGAAATAGATTACGTGTGAGAATTTAAAAATGTAAAACAAACGTTTGTTTAGAATATAGATAAAATATTTCAAGAAAAGAATGTGAACTGTCAAGTTTGTTATGAAATTTTAAATTGAAAGAATGTAGCTTATAAGATAATGTTTTTAACATATAGGAAAAAGAAGTTACTGAGTATAGGTTAAAATTCCTTTCGTAGAAATAGGAAAAGTTTTGGACACGTATGTCCAGAACACGTGAAAGAAAGCACATGTTTTAACATGTGTATGACGTCACGGAAAATAGAAAGTTTTAGGAATAGAGAAAAGACTTTAGAGTTGGTCAGTCGGGGAGAAACTCGGAGGGAGACAGTCAGTCGTCTAGGAAGCGAGACGTCACTTTGAAAGTAAAATGTGAAGTTGAATTCTTGATGATGGAAATCACGGCCGGTCGTGAAGAAATAAATTCATCATATGTTTTGTAAAGCTCGTCTTGTCTTATGATTCTTACAAAAAGTGAAAATTGTATTATATATCTGTGTTATAAATGTCTTTTCATACACGTCTCGACATCTCATGTCTACACAATGTCTGAACAGTGAACTCTATCTCATCATTCTAAGAGCTTTTTTCTTCCAAGCTACACATCTAAAGAATGAACATTTAATATATAGGAATCTCTTATAAACGAACAATCTCTCTAAGTCTCTTACAACAGCATCTCTTCTCCTTCTTCAACAGCATCACGTAAAATAAGACCCTTTAATGAAATAAAATATAACATATACATATTTTCGACCGGCCGTGTTTTCCATCATCAAGAATTCAACTTCACATTTTACTTTCAAAGTGACGTCTCGCTTCCTAGACGATTGACTGTCTCTCTCCGAGTTTCTCCCCGACTGACCAACTCTAAAGTATTTTCTCTATTCCTAGAACTTTCTATTTTCCGTGACGTCATACACATGTTAAAACATGTGCTTTCTTTCACGTGTTCTGGACATACGTGTCCAAAACTTTTCCTATTTCTACGAAAGGAATTTTAACCTATACTCAGTAACCTATTTTTCCAATATGTTAAAAACATTATCTTATAAGCTGCATTCTTTCAATTTAAAATTTCATAACAAACTTGACAGTTCACATTCTTTTCTTGAAATATTCTATCTATATTCTAAACAAACGTTTGTTTTACATTTTTAAATTCTCACACGTAATCTATTTCTAAACCTAAATTACGAGGTTCGAAATTCGTCTATTGCTATTTCATTTTCATTTTAACTAAACTCTCTATTTTTTATACTTACATGAAAAGAGGACAGCCCTTATCATGTAACATAATTAAATTTGCTTCATATGAAATCGGTTATCTCTCTAAAAACTGTTTCACACTCGGGACTATAAGCTATCTCCATAAATCTACTATCAGGCCATGTATAGAGTACTGTTAAAATACTTCATTGTAATACGGCGTGCTGTTCCAGTAGCTTTTTTCAAAGAACCGTTAGGTTATATAACTTTTTCCTCCTGCTTATTGCCTTGCTTTTTTTAAGACTAAGTACACTAGAAATTTGCAATAATCATATTTCAGTGTTTGTCTGCCCATTATATCAAGTAGTTTCATGTTTTGTCTAGAGCGATATTCATAACACACATTATATATATATATATATATATACATATATATATAACTTTGGTGAGTTAGAAGATAAGAGTGAGCTCAATAAGTATCATTGGAGCTTACGTTCTTCTATACATATATCTACCTATATATCTATATGTATACATATATACATATCCATATATGTACATATATATATAGATATATACATACATATACACACATATATATATATATATATATGTGTATATATATATATTTGGTGAGTTAGAAGATAAGAATGACCTCAATACTATAAAAGGAGATTTATCGGGATAATATAAAGCTCAACAAGTATCATTGGAGCTTATGTTATCTGATAAATATATTCCATCTATATGTATATACATATATATATATACATATATATACATATGCATATATACATATATATATACATATAAACACATATATATACATATATATATATACATATACATATAAACATATATATACATACATATGCATAAAGACATATATATACATATATATATAAACATATATATACATACATATATATAATCATATATATATATACATATATATATATATATATATATATATATATATATATATATATATATATAATGGGTTAAGAAATTCCAACGAAAGAAAGCGTCTGAAACGCGCGTAAAAAGGATTTCAATGACTTAAAAAAAATTATTAGAATGTTCCAAACATAATTCTCAATGAAAAACCAAGACACGGAATAATAAAATAATGTTAATAAATACACATTGTTAGTGACTACTCCCTTATATATATATATATATATATATATATATATATATATATATATATATATATATATATATATATATATATATATATATTAGGGGCCTCATTTATCAAGGTTCCATGATCACTTTGGAATAATTTTTTTTTTTTTTTTACATTTTCACCTCAAACAAGGCAAATTGCCACTTTGGTGTAGGGGCTACTATCAGGGGCAACAACTACTGGGGTGCTATGTAGGGATTTGGGCAGCAAGATGTCGGTTCACGTTACACTTAAACTTCTGCACGTCAGTACTGTTGGGGAAGCAGGGACCTGGAATGGAATTTCAGAGTCTAGAGGTTCTGGGGAAGAAACTATTGGAGTAAAAAGATCTTTTACATCTAGGGATCTCTACAGTGTGGGGGTGGGATTTAGCAGCCTGTCGGGTTTGTCGAGGGTGCTCACGTCGTGGGGGCACAAGTGATTGCAGTTCGTCAGAGCATTCACCACTAAAATACTTGTAGAAAAGGCAGAGGGATGCAACATTTCGTCGATGGGACAGAGGCTGAAGCTTAGATGCCAGTTCAGGGCCTATCAGGTTTGCGACTCTCTTTTGACCTTGTCAAGGAGCGAGAGACTAGTAGAAGATGCACCAGCCCAAATGTGGCAGCAATACTCCATACATGGGCGAATGGTGGTCTTATAGAGGTACAGGATACTTTCGGGTGTTAGTTGTTGTCTAGCACGGTAGAGAGAGCCCACCTTTCTTGCAGCGGCCCTGGCAATGCCTTCAATGTAATTGTTCAAACTCATGTTTCCTGTGAACGTTAGGCCAAGGAGTTTGAAAGATGGACTCTCAGATAAAGAGTTGTTGGCCATTGCTATGGGAGGTAGGGAGGGTTTCTTGTAATTATTAAATGAAACTAGTTTAGTCTTGGCAGCATTTCACGCGACCAACCACTTTTGTCCCCATTCCACTACAGATTGGAGGTCTTCCTCTAGTGTTTCTGCCATTTATTTAGAAATGTGTTCATTCGTGTTCCTGTCGTGCTTCCATAGAGTGTAGTGTCATCAGCATATATACCCATCTCAGAGGCAATGTTGTCGGGGAGGTCATTTATGAATATCAGGAACAATAGAGGTCCAAGGATAGAACCCTGGGGCACCCCCGCATTTATATCATATTGTTTAGATGTACGACCGTCGAGGACAACCTGGATTTTTCTCTTATCTAAGAAGGATTTAATTATGTTAAGTATTCTACCAGTGATACCGTATGATCTGATTTACCTTAGGAGACCCTCATGCCATACCCTGTCAAAAGCCTTAGATATATCTAGAGCTACCGCTCTGCCCTCCCCCGCTTTGTCCAGTGAATTGTATATACGTTCAGAGATCACAGTTAGGATGTCTGCTGTGGAACAGGCTTGTCTAAATCCATATTGTTTGTCAGTCAGTAGTTTAGCATCTGTAAGATGATGGACTAGAGCATGGTTAATTATAGTCTCAAATATTTTGGCAAAAAGTGGGAGGAGGCTAATTGGGCGATAATTTGATGGCTCTGTTCTTTCGCCAGAATTCTTGAATACTGGTACAACAGAAGCAGTTTTCCAAAAGCCCGGAAAGCAAGCTTCATTAAGGCATTTGTTGTAGAGTTTGGAGAGGACTGGAACTTCGGCTGAGCACTTTTTTAATAGCACAGCCGGGATAAGATCGGGTCCACATGCTTTTGAATTGTCAAGGTTTTTTATGATAGCATGCACCTGAGCAGGGGTGGTTTTCAGATCGTCTAGCGTGGCGTCTGTCCGCATAGGCAAGTCAGGTAGGGGGTGGTTGGAAGGGTCCAGTGTGGAGTTGGAGGCAAACCGACTGGCAAGCATGTTAGCCTTGCCGGTTGCTGAGGAGACAACCTCGTGATTGTTGGTTAGTGGGGGAATTGTTGATTGCCCATTATTTACTACATTGTTGTAGATTTTCCAGAAGTCTCGAGTTCTTAGTTTTTGTGCTTCGATGCGCTTTTTAGTGGTTTCCGTAAATTCTCCCTGAGCGGTCGCTATTTCTTTCTTAACGTTATTTCTTGCTTCTATATACTTCAGTCTGTTTGAACTGGATTTATGTCGGTTAAACCTACGGTATGCATGCTGCTTTTGAGCAATGGCAGTTGCACAAGTCGACGTAAACCATTGGGGAGAGTGGGGCTTAGTATAAAATTTCCGCATGGGAACATGCGCTTCGATTGCAGTTTTGAACCAGTCAGTGGACTCGTTTGCACATTGTTCAGCAGGGAGAGAGAAAATATTTCTCCATGGGACATCTATAATTAGTTCCCTGATGGCTTCCCAGTCAGCCTTATTATAATATCTCGTTGTTTTGAGCACTGGCTCTTCAGTTTTGGCTGTAGAGTTTCGGGCGACTTCAACCATTATCACTTCATGATCAGCGTTCCCGACTGGGCTGTGGGCCTTCGTTATGCAGTCATCGGGAACTGTGGTCAAAAGCAGATCTAGAAGTGATGCGTGTTGTTCTTCCTGGTCAGGGAAACGGGTTGGAAACGTAACAATTTGTGATAGGGAGTGAGATATAGTGAAGCTATGAGTTGTGCTGCCCGCTGCATCTGTGTAAGTAGAGAATCCAAGCCAGTTTTTGTGGTGGACATTAAAGTCACCAAATACATGGATTTGTGCGCTAGTGTCGAGGGACAGCGCCGTGTCTATGCTGTCAGATACTTTGTTTATTATGGTGCAGTCCTGAGTCGAGGGAGAGCGGTAGAGAAAATAATAGTAGCTAATATTGTGTTGCATGTTTAGTCTAAAGCACATAAATGCGTGATCATCTGTTTCTAGGTTTGTTTCTCTAGTCAGGGGAAGGGTATTACGAATGTAGACTCCAAGTCCATGCATATGTCTGTCAGAGTCCTTACGGCAGAGTGTGAGATATCCAGGCATGTTAAAGTGGTTAGAGGGAATGGAGGAGTGTAGGTTAGTCTCACTTAGTGCTAAGATATCCGGGGTATTTGTTAAGAGAAATGCTTCAACATCAGCTAAATTAGTTCTAAGCCCACGGATATTTGTGAATGAGAGCCTCAAGGGAGGAGGCAAGTTTAATTTGTCGGTCCCTAATCCTGGTTTAAGCTTATTTTTAGATTGTACTGTCGTCATATATAATAATAATAATAATAATAATAATAATAATAATAATAATAATAATAATAATAATAATAATAATGATAATAATAATAATAATAATAATAATAATACTAATAATAATAATTAACCAACTCGGGACAACAACAACCATACTAGAAATAAAAATAGAAATACTAATAACGAACAAGATAAATGCAAATGTAGATACCGCACATTTTGCCCAATTCAAAATAAATGTCTAACCAAAAGCATAGTTTACCAGGACACAATATTCACGAAAGAAAACCCGAATAACAATCAATACTACATTAGGTATGACTTCCTTAGATTTCAAAACTCAATATTATGGGCACAAAAGTACATTCAACTATAAAAAACACCGTATGAAAACAAAGCTAGCAAATGAATATTGGGAACTCTAGGAAAGCGGACATTCGCCGGTAGTCGAATGGAAAATAATAAGACAAGCTACCACGTGTAGAGACCTAGACGACCCATGTAGATTATGCCTTCATGAAAAATGTGCTATCATGTACTTTAAAGAACCCCAACATCTATTAAACTGTAAGAGAGAAATAGCGAACAACTGTGTGCACAGGATAAAATTTACTCTAGGATACAAAATAACTTTAAAACTAACAAAAACAATAGAAAATAAACAAATAAATAAATAAAATAAATAAACCTGCATATACATAAACTATCATACATATATATATATATATATATATATATGTATGTATGTATGTATATATGTATATATATATAGGTGCGTATATATATATACACATATATATATATATATATGTAAACTAACATGAAAAATCTACCCTAGATTTTAAACAGGTCAATACACTAGATATCCAGGCGAAATAGAACACACACAAAGAATCGGGTCAATCAGAGGTCAAATTGCATGTTCATTGGCTGATAGGAAGGACACGGTGGATACTAGAAAGCTGATTGGCTAACTAAAATCTCAATAGAAGGGGCGTATATAAAAACGTCAGACAACTACAAAATTCGCACATAAGCCTGACGAATTCTAGAGTTGATTAAACGGGGAATATTCAATTTAGCTTAATCGCCATATATATTTTATAAATTACTAACTAGCTCTACCTACGTATTGAGAACTTTTGAAGTAGATATTTAAATTAAGGCATAAATTTATACTTTTCGTATATTAATTTTATGTGAGTAAATGAAGTAGTTATATATATATATATATATATATATATATATATATATATTCACGAGAAAGTTAATTTCAGTTAAATTAATAATTTTGCACACTTAAAGTGAGTGTAAATATCAGTACGGTTGTTTATATGAACATCCCAACTAGATGAAAAATCCCAATATTTAAGATAGAGCAATAATATTACAAAATAGGTAATTAACATTTCCAACAAATTTATTTTCCGAGAAGAAATACAAATAAACAAAATATTTCTGGATTCTATGGAGTTTCAATAGATGGCCCATATCATCATAGTAGACATTATTAGCGAAATGTTATTCATACACAGTCCACAAATGTTGCTAGTTGGCAAATAAATTGCAACTAAAATTACGAAAAAAAAAATCGTAACTGTGTAAAAGCTGATAAAATACAGAAAACCAACACCCCGAACTTGGCCTTCGGGTCAAGATCAAAGTGTAGTATCTGCCGGAACAGATACTGCAAGCAAAAACCATATGTGGGGGTAACTCCACATATAAGACCTTGGTCAATGTAGGGGCAACCCTTCATACCAATTGTCACTATCCAGCTCCCCCACTCCCCGGGGAGTTGGTCCCCATTTCCCCTTCACTCCTCACTTTAAAAATCGGCCTTGTGCCTAATTTGCTCAGTGGGGGACCAAATAAATACATCAAAGTGTAGTATCTGTTCTTCAGATCTACACTTCAATTTCTTGTTCTCTGTCAGTGGAGGAGAAATCCTTCACGACTGAGACAATTTTTATTTTTGTTCCTTTTTTCTACATTAAAAAACGACCCTGGTGTCTAACTCCGTCCCGTAGGGAGGCATTGTAAATAGGAACAATATTTTAAATGCAATCCAGATTCGATGAAGAGAAGAGGTATAATCAACTAATAGTGAAAAGGTTGAATAGTCCAAGAATATTACATAGTCCAGATAAAATAGAAATCCTTAGAACTGGTGTGCTAAATCCAATACGAGTGTAGCATCCCAAACATTGCATGTTATTAATTGGAAATGCTAGTTTCAAAATAGCTCCGATAAAAAAATGACTGTATGCTTTCATCGATATACAGAATATAATAAAGAGGTAGAGAAAAACTAAAATCTAAGTTGAATACTTTAAGGATGGGCACAGGCATTCTATTTCTAAAGCAAATTACAACTTGTCTCTTGGCTTTTACCTTCAATGTGATCTAAACAGAAGAAGGGGGCTTAAAAAGAGAAATGGTAAAAAGGAGATTAAAAAAGAAATAATGCAACTAATACCAAGTCAGTCATGTAAGTGGATGGATGAAAATTAACGATATTTTATATGTCGCAGAAAAAAAACAACCTATGTACAAAATGTGAGCATATAGTGGATAAGAGTCGAATTTTGAAGTTAAAGAAAAAGCTTATATAAATTTTAAATACGAGAAATTTACGCTAATAAGCATATTTCAATACCTGAATAATTGATGTTTTTTGAGTGAAAAATGAACAAATAAGGAGAAACCAACCACTATTTTAATAGAACTCAATATATGAAGCCAAATTGTTCTGTTTAAAAGCTCTTTGACAAAAGTTCCAGTTTAAATGCCTCACTCAAAACTTTGGATCTAATATGTTCATATTTTGCTTTGAAACCATATACAATTTGTGAAGCTCATATTGATAACTTTCCAGCCTTTTCTACGCACTGAATATGTGAGGGCAAATCTGACAGGTGAAGCGTGCTTCGATTTCACAATAATTCCAGAAATTTCAGATTCAGAAAAATCTTTCGGCATTAGTTGTTCAAAAATACCACTTCATTTGAAATCTATTAACGATGTCCAATATACAGTAAATTTTAATTTTACTGCTTGACTCTGAATTCTTGCGAAAATTAAAAAAAAATAGTTAACTGACTTATTAAAAAAATCCAATCTATATTTATAAAAAATCTAGTGAAATGATTCTATAAATGGAAATAAATAAGCGAGTCAGTTATATGGGAATAAATAGTTCATTATCTAATAACGAAACACATTTTTTAAGCTTCTTTTATTTCAACGTTTTCGTATTTGACTATGAAATATAGAGTTTCAAAGCAGTAAACAAAATATATTACTTTGCATATTTTTTAATGCGACTTGTTGACTTTTATAATACTGCTACTTAATTCTCGAGATCATCTTATAATTGCACTTGTTGGTTTGATTTCACATCATCTATCCTATTTATTATATAAGATTTATTAAACTGTGAAGTTTTATTATAAGCATATAAGCATATAAACAAATGATTCTGCCGCCCAAATTTACCATCTTGCTTGGTTAAAAAAACAATTTTACAAGAGACATCTAAATTTAACCTTACCTCTTGGAATACCTAATAGAGGAGTATTTCCAAGTTAAATCCAGAGAACTACTGATAGTGGATAATCATGTTAAGAGTGATTCATGGCAAACGTTTTAGCATAATTTCCTCAGAAGATGCACTGAATGCTGTAAGGGATTTTGCGCAACCTTCCCTGTTTTTAAAAAGGGCTCTGAAAAATTGTTATCGTTCAAAGGGCAACCGATTTTGGGAAGATTTAAAGAAAATATTTTTTCTAAAATTGCAACCATTCCACTTTCACACTCTACAATACCAACGTATTAGTGTGTCAACAAGAATTCATACAAAACATCTATCACTTGCTCTGCATGAACAACATCTGTTGCACCATTACACGGAAGAACTGTATATGCCAAATATTTACTTTCATGGGACGTCTTTTTGAAAAAGTTAAATAGTGTTCTGGTCCCTTAGTTTTTATTGATTTCTGTCCATTCTCATCCAAATTTTTTTTATAAAACAATATGTCCTTATCCGCTACCTAAACTTCAATACATATCAGATTTTACAACGATCTTATAATTTTTTTTTGCTGTGCAGTTTTTTTTTTGCTTTAGTCAATTTTATATGTACTAATAATAATATTGCTTCTATAAATATTCGGTATAAGCAGGCCCATAGCGTTCAAATACATGAGTAAAGTCTTGGCAAGGCTGACTCAAAATTCGAAAATATTTTCCATCTGGCTATTTCGATAGCATATCTTGGTAATTTGATAAGGCTGTAAGGCCCTCTTGGAACACTTTTTGGTTTTCAATATCCTTCTTCCGAGTTTTCACTGACTTTTAAGGTATTTAATTGCGTGAAAATATAAAGGAGAAAACGTTTATGTATTAAGAAAGAAATATATAATTTTCTTTGTATTCGGGGCGAGTACTCTGCAACCTGAGCAACCGCGCATCACACAGGAAAGCATATGGAAATAAAAAAAGTTAGGGAATTCACACTCGGTAGGCTAATGTAATCCAACACATGTATACAGAAATATATATATAAATATATATATATATATATATATATATATATATATATATATATATATATACATATATACATACGTTACCTAGTTATTGAATGCAGTATTTGTACGTCTATTTTACGAAAGTTTAGATACAAGACTTTTTTTTCCTGTTTTCCTTGGATATTGTGAGCGAAACTTTTATAAAAATCCACTTCAATAATCTCGCCTATGCTGAAAACAACATAAGTTGGTTACGTCTATCATATAAACTTGACATATTGCTTCTCAGAAATTAACATAATACAAAAGAGACAACGTGTGATATATGTTTAATCATTGGCTCCTCTCCAACTAATGATATTGAACAAAGCTAATCCCGAAAAGAAACTCTTTAGAGGAATAATTTATTAGAAATTCCGTTCTCTATAAATCATAACAGAGGTATGAATAAAATAAACGTTGATTCTTATATATATATATATATATATATATATATATATATATATATATATATATATATATTACAAATGAGTAATTAAAATTTAATGATGTAAAATGATTAAATATCAAATAGAAAATTGTTATTATATGCAAGCCTAAAGAAAACATTTCAATAAGTATATCTCCTTAACCTATAGGTTTTCGATGTTTACCCAGCTCCCCGAGGAAAAAATATTAGCAAATATGTATTGAATTATTTAACGGTTTATATCTAATCTGCTAAATACAATAAACACAGAAAATAATAATTAAACGTTTTTAAATCACAGAGTAAAGTAAAATATGTATTGGTTCAAAATGAACTTCATATCCAAATTGTATGGTAAATCATGAAGTGAGAGTTTTTGCTAGCAGTGAGGTAAATGGATCCAATGCGTATCTTGATTCTTCCAATGTACAAGGTAACAATCCGAAGTAGGCATAATTCCTTGGTTTCTCCTTTAGTTAGATGATAAATCCGGGAAATATTTTATTATATAAGTTCGGTGAAGATGTTTCTTTTTTTTTTTTTTACACAGTGGTCACCACTTATCAAGGCCCGGAAGTCACTCAGGGATAAGGGTTATTGCAAGTACATTACGTTAGTGTGGAGATTTGATGACGTGTTTACTTAAGGGAACGGTTCATTAGGAATCTGTTAACGTTGGACTTGAACACATCCAAGTTGTAGTCAGGTGGGAAGCAGGCAGACGGAACAGAGTTCCACAGGCGTGCAGTTCTAAGAAAGAAGCTTTGTTCATGGAATCCACGTTTTGATTCAGGCATAGATAATGAGTGGGGGACATTTTTCACAGTGGATTCAGCTAGACGGGTGTTTTTCGTGAAAGATTCGCGAGGGAGGACCAGAGATTGGAGTTCAGACGAGCGCCGGCCATGGAAATAACGATAAAATAAGGATAGGCTCGCAACGTCTCTTCTGTGGGAGAGAGGTTGCAGGGTAGAGAAAAGGGCATCCCCCACTAAGCCACGGAGTCTATTTTGTACTCTGTCAAGGCAGGATAGCCTATTTTTAGCAGCTCCGCCCAGATATGGCAGCAGTATTCCATCCGTGGACGTACTTGGCTTTTATATAGATAGAGAATTGCATCCGTAGTGAGATATATTCTGGAGCGGTAGAACGATCCCACCATCTTTCCAGCGACCTTGGCAACAGACTCTATGTACGTGTTCCATTTCAGATCAAGAGTAAAGGACAAACCCAGAAGCTTGTCAAATCACTGGGCTTCTCCAAGACGAGACCCATCCATCCCAATTGATGCCAGATGGGGATCAGACCGTTGATGATGTAAGGATAGGAGCTTGGTTTTAGATGCATTAAAGGTAACCAGCCACGTCTTCCCTCACTGAACCACGCGCTCGAGATCAGAGGAGATAGAATCAGAGAGAACTTTGTTATTTACATCCTTTGACGTGTTACCGTAGATGGTCGTGTCATCAGCATAGATGTCAATGAATGATTTAAGTATGTGTTTAGGGAGGTCATTGATGTAGATCAGGAAGAGAGTTGGGCTCAGGATTGACCCCTGAGGGACTCCAGCATTAATACTGCAGGCTTCTGATTTTTGTCCATCGACCACTACTCTAATGAGCCTATCTGAGAGAAATGATTTAATAATTGAGAAAACATTTCCAGTTATACCCTAGCTGGAAATCTTGTGAAGTATAACATGTTTATAAACATATAAATAATATTACCTATAATTTTTTTAAATATTTATTTAATATTTTATAATGTATGGAGTTCCATAATCCACTCCGAATGTAATTTCAATTTGTGAATAAAAACCATTTCACATCATGAAATTTAAATTACTAACTTATGATTTATTAGCTCTATCTTGTATATTGAGCAATTTTTATTTAGCTGGGATTGTTTTTATAAAATATTACAGCCAATAATACTTTGTAAGACTAATAACCACTGGATTTGCATACGAGTAGATTTATTGCATTACATTATTCTGAAGTGTATGTGTGTATATATATATATATATATATATATATATATATATATATATCTCAAAGGCTAATTCAATCTTTAACAGACTATGGATCCCAACAAAGATGCCTGCGCATGAAATCTTATTGGCAGGAAGTGCGAAATCTCCAAGTCGACATCGTTAAATAGCATGGCAAGTGAAGTGTATGTTCAAGACGACTGGAAACAAATGCCGAGATAAGCGGGGAGCACACACAGCGTCTAGAATTCCCAAATGGTCATGCATCTGGTGTTAACCAGGCTCACATATATATATATATATATATATATATATATATATATATATATATATATATATACGTGCAGACAAGTATTGTTAAATATCACAGAGTATTTTGCTTAATAACCTTTGTTTTAATTTTTAAATTTTCGAATTGTCGTTCTGATTTCTCGATCGAATCTGTGCAAGAAAGTTTCATAATCGTGTTGTCCATCCCTTTTTTGGTTGTCTTTTGCAAATACTTCGACAAGGTTTCATTAGTCATGATCAGGCGGTATTTTATTAGTGTTCCTTTCAAATCTGGATGATTTTATATGAATCAGTTAAAATTATATTTAAATTTCTAGAAGTAATGAAGCATCGCGTGTGTACAAAAATTATATATATATATATATATATATATATATATATATATATATATATATCTTTAATCTCTTAAAAGTGTGGCTCAAATAAAGGTACAATGAATTTTAAGGAGTGATTTACAATATAGAATTTATCCTTTTACATTACAAAATCTATATACATATATGTATGTTACTATATATATATATATATATATATATATATATATATATATATATATATATATATATATGTATATATAGTAATTTATAAAATATACATGGCGATTAAGCTACACTGAATATTCCGCGTTTCATCCACTCTAGGATTCTTCAGGCTTATGAAGAATCCTAGAATGTTCAGTGTAGCTTAATCGTCATATATTTCTCATAAATTACTAACTAGCTCTACCTACGTATTCAGCACTTTTGAAGTAAATACTTAAAGTTTACGCATAAATTTATACTTTTGTATATTAATTGTATGTGAGTAAATGAAGTAGTTATATGCATACACACATACATATATGTGTGTGTGTGTGTGTGTGTGTGTGTGTGTGTGCGATAGTTACGTATCCAAGCACTTAAAAATGTTACTATTGTTAAAATTTACATTGCTTTTTATTTTGGTTGTTTAATTCTTATATTTATTGCTTTGTATTTTTAATCTGTTAACGTTTGAATCAATATGGATGATATTTGTGTGTTCAACTAAGACATTTCTGAACTGGGAATATGGGAAGCCATGTTTTTTAGGTATTGGCAAAGGTGTAGTGTTAATCGTCTGGAGAATGTATTGGTCATGTTTCCAAGATTGCTATTGGTGTTGGAATTGCATGCCTCCAAGAAATATATGAATTAGTAGGCTACATTAGTTTCATCGACAGATTTTGTTGTCCGGGAAGTGTTGTTTTTAATTATAAGATTAGCAGTTGTTGATTTCTCTCCTAGTAGATAACAAATCGGAACTTATTATTGACTCGGGGTATATATCGATGTTTTATATTTCTTAGTTCCTTTTCATCGGATTTAAATTTGTGGTGAAGAGGATTAGATAGAATATATTGATGGGTGGGGATTATTAACTTGGTTATTATTAGTTTGGTCGAGGTTTCTAATTGTTATTTCAAACCATTTCAAACAATAGCATCGTGTATTAGTCTCATCTCCATTAAGGCCAGAGGTTTTGGGCGAAATTTCAGATATTTTGTAATTTATATGCAAAATTCTGAAAACAAATGTCTATACTTGAAAAATTTTATGGTTGAAAAAAAGTGCTAAATTAAGCTCTGGATGATGGATACTCCTCTTTATGTGCGACCTTTAGGGCAAATGTCACATAGTCTACTACACTACGCAGGTGACTACCTTCTCAATGGGCCTTTATATGCTTAATTCTGATTAATAGTCACTGAGATTTGAAACTTATAAAATTGCCAAAAGAAGGTGGAATATCTATGGACCACTTATATATATATATATATATATATATATATATATATATATATATATATATATATATATATATATATATATATATATAAGTAGCTGCAAGAATTCCCCACTGGAGTAGCCTTGCAACAGTAGATGCCACATAAAATTCAATACAATTAGACTATTAGTCACTATCTTACCTAGCATTCGAACACCTTTGCAGACATTCACTCGTGAGAATAAAATACTCATTAAATCCTAGAGGAAACACCATCACAATCACAACATCGTTAGAAAACAAGTTACCTATTTTTCCTCCAAAACATCTAAATCTACAACCGCCACCAGTTGACACCGATTCTACGCTCACATTTTGTCCGTAACTGGCTCATACATACACAAATATATACATCTTTTTCCTATAGTAAAATAAAAATAATAATAAAATCCTTTCTCGTGAAAGTCAGCTGCCTCTTATTGGTTTTCTGTTAATTCTTTTATCTCAGAATTAGATTGTTCTAAACAAACTTTTTAGAACATTAAAATATGGCGTCGCTAAAAGAAATACTTATTTGTAAGGCGCTAATTTCCGTAAATAGACACATATTTTCAACATAAAACAACAGCGAACGATTAATCAACCCTTCTTAAGCAACTAATATTTGTTTAGCAAAAGCTAAAGACTAAAAAATACACAAACATATTTACTACTTGATAAAATGGTATCTTCTAGACTGTACTTACTTTCTTCGTGGCCGTCGCTGTCAGATGAAAATAACTTCCGAGTAGTTTCAAATCAACCGTAACAGTTTACACGCGGAAAACGATGTTATCCGATATTATATCAGTCGCGGTTTTATGAATAATGCTTACTTTCTTTCCTTTACACATCTAATTTTACACATTAAAAATTTTTTTAGGATATCCCTTTATCTTCCCATTCTGATCGCTTACAAATATAAATGCCGCGGTTTGACGAACAATATTCATTATTTTTTTTATTTATAGATTAATATATTTACCTATTCACTTTACTTTTTTTGACATCCATTATATGTTGTTTTTTTTTTTACTTATGCATTTATTAAACCTACCTGAAATAATAATGTGATTATCAAGAAAGGCATTACCAACGTGAGCGGGGGATAGTGTCTTGCAACTATTGCATACTTTCATCTAAAAAATTAATAACGAATGTGGTGAAGCTTAAATTAAACTGGAATATATTTTTTAAAGATTACTAAGGCAAAATAATTGCACGGTTGTTTCGTAGAATACATTCTAACATTAAACAAAACAAACAAAAATTCTGTAGAACAGGCAATAGTGCTAAAAAAACAAATGCAAAGATAATAATCGTTCAAGAACAGATATTTAAATACTGGTAACCTTAAAATTATCCTAACGTTCCATAAATACGGACAACTTATTTTTAACAATTCCGCATACATGCTTAGATAAAAAATATATATACATTACGTCATTTAACACTGATAATCGCATATAATTAAACCACCTTCTAAAAATTATGCAATTATGCTAAATACCTATTAAGCATATTTGAAATCTCGATAATCGGTCAAAATGATAAAAATTAAATACTGGAACTCGTAAAATTTAAGTACAGGGAGCTCTTACAAAAGGTTTGAGAATTATTGGCATTTTAACACGCATTGCTAACTCTTTCCTTGCGCAAACGGAACTACGGTAAAATGTAAACAAACACATATTCCTCTTTCCTTGTTCCGGAATACTCTCAAAATGTAGACACAGCATTGGTTTGGGAATGTAAATATGCAAAAGATACCGACACGCCGCTCCCCCTCAAAACGGCTCTAAAAATTATTTTAATTTCTATTTTGGAGCGATTATCAAAACTCTTATGATTCTATAGTTTTTTCTTTTTGCATTTCTTTCTTCTGTTGACAATTTGATTGAATTTTATATTCTTGACCGATTACCAAGCGTTCTAAGCTGTGACTTATCCCGTCGACATTTCCTTTATAGAACTGAATAAACGCTTTCAAATAAGTTAAAAGACCAAAACATTACGCATGCAGATTTCTAAGAAAATTGTCTTGGTTACAGAAACTCTTATTTGAATTTGGTTTTCTTTTTCTTTTACCACGTTTACTTTGTGTTTAGTGTTTTGTTTAATTTTCTTTTCTGAGTGATTATTGAGACTTCAAAAACGTTATCGTTGTTTTTTTTATTATACATGTATGAAATTATAACAGTATTACTTAGAAAACCATTCTTCACATGCAGAAGGAAGAGTGTTTTGTAATTATTCTGTACTTTCACCTTACAAGTAAAAAAAGATGCTGTAAAACTGGACGTTACTTTAATACTATTTGTAGAAGATTTGATTCCGCCAACCATCACCCACCCCTTAAAAAGAAGAGGAAGATTTAACAAAAACGGAAACAGCCTGGATTACGTGTTAATTCTTGGTATTTATGTTGACGATAAATGCCCTAAAAATTGACCAGTTGAAGATGTGCTAGTGCGTACAGTATACTGAGACGAAAAACGATGGCCAACTAGAAAGATATCGTCATCGGTGTAAGTCTGTTCTCTACCACTGATTTCGATCACTCTAAATTGTTAAGTGGAAGGGCTTACACATATACACCTGCATGCATTCATATATTCATGTAATCTTGCTCTTCCTTGTGCCTTCTCCCATTGTAGTAATAAAATATTGCCCGTAGTTTGTTAGTGAGGGTTTCGAATATTTTAAGAAAAGTATCTCAGCGTGTGCCTCCATCGAATGGGAGTTTCAGGTTAGTAATCACCTTCTTAATATCCATCTGTGTCGTAGGTTTACTTTCCGCGTGTGCCCAATAACTAGGCTGTCAGTGTAAAACTGGCTTCTTCTGAGAGTTCAGGAAATGCCATACTAGTTCTGTGGCTCTATAATAGTGAACAATTTAACTTTTAATTCTAATCATCGATTTTGTCGACTTCTAGCAAAGTTAACCGGCATTGCCTGGTATAATATATAACAGTTTGTTTTGCTGATCACACAAGGCATATTTTTATTCTTGAATTATTCGTCTGACTTTTAAAAATCACTATTATATATTGGGTACAATGTAATTATCATTAAATAATTTGCATTATAATAATAAATAAAACATTTGCATGAATTAAACACTCATCTTTATACGTATTTTACTAGATTGCAATGCCGCTAGTATAAGAATACATACGCATAAAAGCTTAAATACATTTGTTACTCTCTTTCCCTCTCTCTCTCTCTCTATATATATATATATATTTATATACATACATATATATACATATATATATATATATATATATACTTCATTTACTCACATAAATAAATATACGAAAGTATAAATTTATGCGTAAAACTTTAAGTATTTACTTTAACAGTGCTCAATACGTACGTAGGTAGAGCTAGTTAGTAATTTATAAAATATATAAAGCGATTAGGCTACACTGGATATTCTGCGTTTCATCCACTCTAGGATTCTTCAGACTTATGCTTATGCTATATTTATATATATTTATGTATATGTGTGTGCGTGTGTATGTGTGTCAGCGCGTTTATGTGTGTAAACATATATTTACGCATAAGCACGTATTGTTAATAAGTACGTTAATCAGTAAGTTCGACTGACGTTGCTCTGTGATATGAACGTATGCTTCTTACAAAACAATACAATCTAAACACATTAAAAGTCGTGTGTTGTCAGTCAGTCCCCGCATTGTACAGAAATAGTAAATATAATTGTGCATTTCGCGCACGTGCCAATACCAATTCGTGACGGCCCGTTGATCCAGCACAAAAAAACCCAAACAAACAAACACACAAAATGCAGAAATATGACTTGAACACCAGCTATTAAAAAAAAACAACTAAACAAATAAAAATGAATAACCGTACCGGGTTTTACATTGCCGTCTCCTCTTCAGATCCATAAATCTTTTTTTTATCATTGTTTTGTCAACCGGCTCCACTGTTTATCTTGCTGTTCGAGTCACCCAACGTAAAACAAAGGGATTCCGTTTATTTTTTTTATTATTTCATCTTGGCATCGATGCGGACGACAAAAACATCGTTGAGATCAATACAACCTCATTTTTGTCAGTCCGCCATTTTGAAAAGAAACTTTTTTATATTTCGTTTATTAGTAAGCCTTCAAAACATTTGCTTGTGGATTAGTAACTGTTTATTTTCAATGATTTAATCTATTGAAGTATTTCTTTTTCTTTTATAATTTGTCTCTTCTTTCTGGTTTTTACTTTTATCTTATTTTTTGTATTCTTTTCATTTCCTTCGTTATCGTCCATCCTCTTTCTTTCCTTTCTTTACTTTCGTATTAAATATACCTGGGGTGGTACTGCTAGGAATTCCATGTTCTGCTTTCACATGAGACGAATCAGACTTCGCAAAAAAAATTGCGATGCCTTTTTTCTCCGTACTTTTTTTAACATTTTTTTTTACACAGTGATCACCACTTATCAAGGCCCGGAAGCCACTCAGCGATAAGGGTTATTGCAAGTACATTACGTTAGTGTGGAGATTTGATGAAGTGTTTACTTAAGGGGGCGGTTTATCAGGAATTTGTAAACGTTGAACTTGAAGACATCCAAGTTGTAGTCAGGTGGGAAACAGGCAAGCGGCAGAGAGTTCCACTGGCGTGCAGTTCTAAGAAAGACGCTTTGCTCAGGGAATCTACCTTTGGATTTAGGCACAGATAACGAGTGGGGAAAATTATTGACAGTAGTTTCAGCCAGACGGGTGTTTCTCGTGAAAGATTGGCGAGGGGGGACGAGGGATTAGAGCTCAGACGAGCACCTGCCATGTAAATAACGATAAAACAAAGACAGGCTCGCAACGTCTCTTCTGTGGGAGAGAGGCTGCAGGGAAGAGAAAAGGGCATCCCCCATTAAACCACGAAGTCTATTTTGTACTCTGTCAAGGCAGGATATGCTGTGTTTAGCAGCTCCTGCTAAGATGTGGCAGCAGTACTCCATCCTTGGACGTACTTGGCTATATTTTATATATATATATATATATATATATATATATATATATATATATATATATAAAGTTAAACAGTACGAATAACAGATAACTATGTGCTGACCCTCCGAAGTTCCAATACTAATGCACACAACATTTCCTACAACTGTTATGGATTTTGGTGTTATTATCAGTGATGAAAATTTAATGCCACCATGTTTCCTTCCATAAAGATTAAAAGCCAATTCTACAACTAAGGTTGATGTCCTGGGCATCGTTATTAAGCCATGGATAGATACTTCGAATAATGGTCAAAATCGACGGGAATCATCTTATACATGACTGCCAAAAGGTTAAGTCTCGAATAAATACTGTCATATAGGGGAAATGCGATTTTATTGAATTAACATTAAATAAAAGTGTCGCTTGTGTACCAATGTCGTTTTATTGAATTACAGATATCTTGTTATTATTTTTATTATCCTTCAAAATGCAGTAAATGATCTCAAATATTGAACGAACCTTATCGTTCACAAAGTATGTAAATAAAAAATTTAAAAATTAAAAAAAAAATGTTTACAAGTGTTTTTGATATAGATGTACATAAGAATATTTTGATAAGTATGTTTTAACTTAAATAGGGATGGTATAATAAAAATGTGGGATCTGCGTTCGCCACTGGCCTCCATAGAATGGAAATAGGCACACACTTTAATAAAGACTTTTCATATCTATCTGCGTAAGTATACTTTGATAATTATGTTTCAGTTTGAAGAAATTAGGTATAATAAAATTAGGGGGGGGGGTTCGTTCGCACCTGACCTCCATAGAATAGAAATATATCACAAAGTTTAACAAGTTTTTTTTTTAATATAGATCCACAGAATATTGTGATAACTGTTTCAGTGTGAACAGGTATGGTATAATAAATTATGGGGTTTATCTATTTTATTTTTACTTTCATCATATTTTGCTTTGGTTTTGATACTCCTAAATTCAACCCAAATTTACAACCCTTCCTTTTCATAACCTATCATCCTTTCATAAATCAGAGTCCATTTTCTGTGGGCTGTTTTTGAACCAATTCAACGACGGGTCCTTTTTCTAGTATATATATATATATATATATATATATATATATATATATATATATATATATATATATATATATATTAAGGTATGCATGTATATATTTTATTATTGATATAGACAGATTTACATCGTAACGACACTGGACATACTTATGTTTTGGACTGATGGACTGGCAAACCACAAGTCCTCGTTAAGCGACTTAATAATGTTTGCCTTCCACTGAAGAAGTTTGATTCTTTCATGTAAAGAATATTACTTGTTTAAATTAATTAATTTTATAAATGATAAATATTTATGCACACACACACACACACACAAACACACACACATACATATATATATATATATATATATATATATATATATATATATATATAATTATGCACATATATACATATAGAGAGAATAAACAAGATAAATAGTGAAGTTAAATTGGAACTTTATTATACTATGAAATCAATAAGAGCTACAGAAAGAGAAATAAGGATCAAACCTCTTTCAACCATGGTATTTCGAAGCTAAATGCTTCTCGCCAGAAGAAGAAATAAACTAGCATTATTCTCTTGCTCTTAACGGGTAGACCTTTATTATTCAGATAGGTTTGCCTTATCATTGAACATTTATTTTACAATTATATATATATATATATATATATATATATATATATATATATATATATATATATATATATATATATATATACAGTGATGATCATATTTATTGGCACGGTAAAATAAAAGTTAAATTTTGTCTAATAAATTCTAAAAAAGGGATTAAATTAAAGAAAATAACAAAGTATAGTATGTATTTTTAACTGGCCTTTCCGATGCAGCAATCGGATTTTAGAAAAAATAAATAACAAAGCAACAACAAACATAATTGCAAAAAACCCTTGTTCAAAATTATTGGCACGATTTATTTAATAATCAATTGTATAGCCTTTGGCCTTGATTACCTTCCTCAGTCGCTTTTCATAGTTTACAACCAAGTTGTTGCACTCTTCAGTAGTAATTTTAGCCCACTCTTCCTGACAATAATCCTCCAATTGAATAAGATTCTTAGGCTTCCTTTGCATTACCCTCAATTTTAATGTTCTCCATAAATTTTCAATTGGATTAAGGTCTGGGCTTTGTGATTGCCACTCCAAAACATTAATATGATTGTCCTCAAGCCATTTCTTAGTCAGTTTAGCCGAATGTTTTGGGTCATTATCTTGCATGAACCACCAACGACGACCAAGTGAGAGCTCTTTAGCAGAGTCTTTCAGGTTTTCATCCAATATTTTAACATAATCTTCCTTTTTTATGCTACCTGTGACCTTAACAAGTCGCCCTGGTCCAGAGGCAGCAAAGGATCCCCAAAACATCAAACTGCCTCCACCGTGCTTCACTGTGGGTATGGTGTTCTTAGGCAGGAAAGCTTCGCCAGATTTTCTGTAAATATAAGACACTTTATTATGTCCAAATAACTCTATTTTCGTTTTGTCAGTCCATAGAACACGTTTCCAGAATGCAACATCTTTATCAATATGACGTTTTGCAAAGGCTAGCCTTGCTTTAAGGTGCATAGGCTTCAATAAGGGAGTCTTTCTCGGACGACATGCTTTTAAACCAGCTCTCTTCAAAACTCTACCAACTGTATGTCGAGATACATTCACTCCAGAGGTGCTCTGTTCATCAACAATCTCCCCAACAGAGATCCTTGGGTTTTGTTTTACTTGTCGAACAATTTTCCGTTCATCTCTTGGGGAAAGAATCCTTTTTCTCCCTCTACCCTCTAAACTCATAACGTGGCCTTGCGATTTGAACTTGTTTATTATGGCTCTAACAGTGGATTTGGGAAGGTTTAGCTTCTTTGAAATCTTATCATAGCCCTCCCCATTGGTATGGCATGCTACAACAAGCTTCCTGACATCTTCGCTGTGTTCCTTAGTTTTAACCATGGCGATTGAAAATTATAATTTAGTCACTTATAATAGTTTAAATAAATCGCTATCTAAAAATTATCTGAAAAAAATAATTCACTGAATTAGCGTTAAACAAGCATAATATGGCTATAAAAAGTTCAGAAAGCACGTAAACCGGAAATTGATTGATATTATACTGATACTAAAAGAAAAACAAAGCCGTGCCAATAATTTTGAACAAGGGTTTTTTGCAGTTATGTTTGTTGTTCCTTTGTTATTTATTTTTTCTAAAATCCGATTGCTGCATCGGAAAGGCCAGTTAAAAATACATAATATACTTTGTTATTTTCTTTAATTTAATCCCTTTTTTAGAATTAATTAGACAAAATTTAACTTTTATTTTACCGTGCCAATAAATATGATCATCACTGTATATATATATATATATATATATATATATATATATATATATATATATATATATATATATATACAACCCGTTACGCGAAGGCGGAAAAGAAAATGAAAGAAAATCTTACATTTTACCGCTTCTCTATGACTCGTTCAAATAAAACGTAGTGAAATAAAAAGATAATTTGCAGAAATGGTGTTGCTTTTCAATCTCCCACGAAGGTTGTTTTTAATGTGGAGAAAAACAAGCTCCCCCCAAGAAGGGTGCACTCAGGCAATGTCCCAATAAATAACAATTGTCTCGGTATGAAGGATTTCCACCACATTGACCAAAACCTAATTACTTAAGTGAAGCATCAGAACAGATCCTACACTGTGATCCCGGCCCTGAAGGCCAAGTAGGCGTTCAAATAGGTTCGCTTTCTTTATACGAAAACAAACAAACAAGGAGACGACAGAAAGGTGATGATTTTGTTTCACTCGATCAAAAAATAACAAGAAAACATAGAGACAATGTTCATTTGCGAAGGCGAGATATTACGATCTAGAAAGTATAAGAACAATTCTATCGAAATAACTCCGACGCGAGAACCCAATGCAAAAACCTTTCATGGACATACACAAACGCTCCCGCCCATTTTGCCCTTTATTATATATGCCTGAGTGTTAGGAGGAGTGTGTTGAGTAAAAACAAATGTGGTAGTAAGTCGGAAAGCTCTAACCTGAAGAGGAAGTGAACCCCCCCCAAAAAAAACCCGGATGTCTTAACGCTACTTGACGGGAAGTTTGGAACGTTTAAATTAAATAACGTCATTCCAACCGACACGAAGATTTTAAATCTCCGTGTAGAAAACTGCCCAGTTGACGGTGAAGGAATTAATGTTTTTAGCAAATTATTCGATAATTGTCGTCCGAAGTGCCGATTTTCAAAACGAAACCGATCTCGTGAAAATCCGTCGCTTCAATCAAAAGTTTTAGGCAGGCATACAAACATACATACATTTAAACAGACAGCTAAGATTTATATTATAGATTATTTTATATTTCCAGATACTTTTGTGTTATGCTTTCGTAATTTTTAGTGTAGGATGTGTTAATTATTGCTAATCTGGAGATTTTTTACCCAGTTACAAAATCACCCTTGGCTCAGAAGGCTAGTAATCTACCTCTTGGTTACCAGAAATTAAAACAAGTCTTTAAAAATGTAAATTATTATGAATTCAATGTTCTAACCAAAAGGACGTGGCTTACTTTTCTTTAGAATTTCAGTTACATTTCTTCATGATTTACATCCTTATTACCATTTATTGCCATCCTTCTTCATTGCATTCTGCTGAATTTCGCACCACGTGTGGATATGTTTTCTAGTACCGTGGACAGCAATCAATACATCTGATAGTTGGATGTCTACAGTTCTGGGAACTGTGCCAGAAATCAAAGGGGGATAAAAAAAATTCCAAACTACGGGAAACTTGGTGGAGTCACTTAGTCTACGGCCGCACCTGCCAAAGTATAAACGTCACAAATCGACAATACAGAAACTTCGGTTGTTGTTGTTGTTGTTGTTGTTGTTGTTGTTTGTAATGTTTAATTGGGAAATTGTTCTACCACTTATCTGTCACCCCTCCCACCCAGAAGTATGCGAGTCGGAGCAACAATGGGCTGATTTGCGTGAAAGGCTAACGTAGATCGCTGTGACCAGCAGGGTATACAGTTCATTAGAACTAGGACTTTGAGGCGTCGGTCGGAGACGTCGTGCAGAGGCCACACCAGAAATGTTTTAAACTTGGCTATTAATCACGGCGGTCACACACGAACGCATCACCGTTGAAGGGTCGCAGTTAGCAATGTCCTGCTTGCATAGGTTTCCCTGGCGAGATTCACGGGGTGAAATCGGCGCCTAAAAACTTATAATTCGCCCCTCCTTATTTATTCGACGCTTTGACTGGTTATCGCGGATTGATCGAACAGCCATCATCGCTCATGCTGTGAAGAAACTTTGGCCAACGTTAACTTGGCAAGTTTAAGAATATTACACTGGTTTCCGCTTAAAGTCACACTTTTGCGATTTAAGAAGTATTTCGAAGCTGATCTTATAGAATAGTAATGATAATCTGCCATTGTTAGAGGCGCGCTTGATCAAGTGGTTACCGGCGCCGTCCTGACCATCTAGGCGTACAGAGTTCGACTAATATCGATTACATAGAATTAAGTTCACTTTCAATATTGGCAACTTCCACGTTATCTCATCTGTATTTACCCGAACAAGAAAAAATGATAAAACAAACGATAACGTAAAATCGATCTGATTCAAGAAGAATTATCATTCAAATAGGAAAATTAATTATTTAATAGCCGACCATTCCTCCCACTCAGAATTCTGTTAATCTGGGAAACTATGAACTGATCTACGTGAAATCACTACAAAATTGGTGTTCTTTTCAATGTTAATCATTATAACTGTACGTGTAAACGCTTTACGAAAGTGTTACAATTAAAACGATCGACTTTTCATGCTCCAAGTTTTTTCGTACCTACCAATTCACAATGCAATTTAGCAAGGAATGCAATGGTGCGTCTCTGCTTCTGGCGTACATCTATGACAGGTTTTTATTTTTTAGAATCTCACACGGTTAATACCAACAACAGAATGATTAAACTTTCAGGTCAGGAATGTATAAGTTCCGCCATGATAACAATGATCAATCTCCTGATCAATTAGAGCGAAAGAAAAAAAGGAGGCATTACTTTTAGGTCGCTTAGCGATTATCTGTAATATGCTTATATATTTCATAATAGACAAAAATAAACATTCTTGAGGATTCATAAGTAATGAGTATTTATGTTACGATGATACATCAAGTTAATTGTCTAAGATAACCTCAAGTACCAAACAGCTTGTTTGATATTAACGTATTTTCATAATGCTACGCAAGTTGGCGTATGCTCTCTATCTTTTGAAGTAAATACACGTCTTTCCCTCTCTCTCTCAATCTTTTTTCTTTCTTTCTCTCTCTCTTTTTCTCTCTCTCTATATATGTGTGTGTGTGTGTGTATTCTTTTTGTAAGCATATTTATACTAAAACTCTATATTTCTATTTATTTTAAAGAAAAATAGAAATTTGTTAAAAGTAGATAGACAGGTGGTGAAATTGCATCCATCTGCAAAAGATCAAGCTATTTTGCATATTTTTAAACGTTCATTTAAATTAATTCTCTACTAGTTTTTTCGTTTTTTTCTGATTGGATTAACATCTTTTGTTAACTATTCCGTGTAATTATATTTATGTAGATATTCGACATGATTTATACTTGCGTTATATTTGCGAAAAAGGGTTATAGCAAAAACAAAGCTCTTCTATATATATATTTATGTATGCACATATATATATATATATATATTTGTTTTACACATTTTGCCTACCAAACGCATGTGTAAGATTTTTGGCTACAAACATGAAACTTAATATATAAGGTATTCAAACCCATCCGAAACTTTATATCTTCATTAATCCAAATATCATATTTAAGAGCATTTTACGGCTGGGCAATTCAAGACGGTCTGTTAGTCCCGTTTTTGCTCGGGTTTTATGCACCACTCATAACTTTATATGCATATGGATATATATATATATATATATATATATATATATATATATATATATATATATATATATATATATATATATATATATTTAAAAGTTTAATTCATGTCCAGGTAACCTAGATCTAAAACTTCAAGTGTTTAGACCTGAATTTGGCGGAGGAGTTTGGGAGAGTCTGCAAAGTGCAACACTTTCAGTTTTACCCCTTGGCAGCCAAATTTTTACTCAAAACCCGATTAAAAAGCTTGTTTGATGCCTGAATACCCTTTATGTAAGATTTCAAATTTTTAGACACAAAATTGTTGAATAGTTTGTTTCTAAGCCGCAAAGGTCAAATCATTTGAACTTTGACCCCTTGGCAGCCAAATTCTCGACAAATAGAAAAAAACCATTAAAACGTTTGCCTTATGTCGAAATATACTGTATGTAAAATTTCAAATGTTAAGGATAAACATTGGCTGAGTAATTTGGTAAACACCATAGAGGTAATTTTTTTTTAATTTGACCCCAATAATGGAGAGTAGACAACACATTGTGGATGCGTTATCGGCAGTTCTCGATACTCTCGCTTCCTCTTATTTGTCCCACAGTCCTCATTTCCAATGAGTGATGTTTCTGACAAAGGGCGAAGAAAAGCTGCTCTCCAGGACGACAGTACTTCGTGAACAATAGCCTGAGATGTCGGAAATTTTCTGCTCCTATGTCTAGCCTTGTGGCCATGTCACTAGTCAGGGTGCTGGAGGTAAACGTTTCACCTGGGCTGACGTTATCCGCCTGATAGTCAGGGACCCCAACCTTCGATTAAATCCTAAGGATGCAGTCCTATCAGCAGGTGCAAAATACTGGGGCTGCTGTATTGCCATTTGGTGAATGGACTCTGGACCATGCACTAATTTCGAGTGGGGCCTCTCGATGCCATACTAGTGGGTAATTGTTACGGCTTTACCTTATCATGGCTAAAAAAAATATCTTCCTCTCTTTTTCTCTCTTGCCTTCTCTCTGTGTCCTGCTCTAACCAAGTCTGTCGACCTGTTCCACAAATCCCAATTCTCAACATGAAATACCTCCAGGAAAATAACACATGTAAACCTAGAACCCCATCCTCCAACGTAGACCCCTACTAGAATGTCTCCTTCTCCAACATCAGGGTTCCATGTTCCAACCTTCTAGAGGGTGGAATGTCGCTCGCATACCGATTTCTTTGGGTTATATATAGAGAGGGTAATCTAAAGTGACGCCCTTTGCTGTGCTAGGGCTGATAATATTTCGCTTACGGCGTTGCCTTTAAATTCTGTTTTATTGTTTTTTTGTCCCTTCTGTTTGTTTATTTACTTAATTACGTTGTTTATTTGATGTTTTTATTTAGTTAATCAAGAAATTGCTAAGAAATTTTTTATTGATTGTTGACAATGCGTATGATATTGAAAAAAAAGAACATATTATTTCAAAGCAAAGCCTGGAAAAGGCATGGATTACATAGATATATGCGAGCATGCAAAGTTATATGGTTAAAAACTAACTTATAAAAGCAAAACGACAAGTTGTTAAAACTGGCAAAGAAAAAGGCAAGGTCGTCTAGTAAAGATTTTTAATAAATTTATAACTTAAAATACGCAGCATTAACAATTCAAAAATAATGTTAAATTTTATAAAAATTCTAATGCTGCAATATTTCAAGTTAAAAAACGATGGACCTCTTTACCGATTTTTGGTCTAAACATTTGAAATTTTACATAAACTTTATTCAGAAATATGGCAAGGTTTTTGGCAGAAAGCTCTACTAGACGAGGTCAAAGTTCAAAAGACTTGACCTTTGCGATCTCTAGCAAACTATTCAGCCAATTTTGTGTCCAAACATTTGAAAATTTACATAAAGGGTATTCAGAAAGGCAGCAACATTTTTAACCAGTTTTTGGGCGAAAGTTTGGCTGCCAAGAGGTCAAAGTGGAAAGAGTTGACATTTGCAGACGCCTTCCTTCGCCGATTTTGTCCCAAAGACTTGAAATTTTAAATGTGTATATATATATATATATATATATATATATATATATATATATATGCACATTAAGTAATAAATAGTATATAGGGCCAGAGCAAAACCGGCCTGAACTGCTAGTATATATATATATATATATATATATATATATATATATATATATATATATATATATATATAAATATAATAGAATTAGAAATATATAACATTAACATTAATTTATTGAAAAATCTATACAAGTCTTTAAAAATATGGTAACACCTTAAAAACTTGATTTTTGTATTTGTATTCTACTATTTATACAGCCTTCCAAAAATACTATTTTTTCATTGTTTTTCATGACGGTATATGTTTTGAGGTCAATATTTTTATAGTAAATGAAAATGTATAATCTGGTCAGAGATTTAAAAAAAAAACTCACCATTTCATTGAAAAAAATACAGATTCAAGACTGGCAAGCAGATCGACACAAATGCTTAATTATAATAATTCCGATTGTTCTTATAACTCGAAGAATGAAATGTATTAACACATAAAATAGTTTATTAATATTTCCGATATATATATTTTCACTCGTTTTTAAAATTTGTCCGTTTCGCAATTTGTATTCATTTTGTATATTTATCAAATAATGTACACTCATGTTTTATATGACAAAAAATAAAAATGTGGGTATAGATGTAAATAGATAAAAACAGTTTATAGAAGAAGTAAACTTTTCTTAGCGTTCTTATTTATTTATTTCTCTTTTATTTTGCGTTTCTACCGGCTATTTTTTTTAACTTTATATTTCGTATTATTTTTTACTTTATATGTCGTATTATTTGTCGGTGTTTTGAGGGGTGTCATTGTGATTACGAAGTTGATTGATACGAATTGAACAGCTTGCCGACTGAAATATCGGTTTGAAATAACAAAGTTCAACCGATTATAAGCCATGACGAGAGAATGAAAGAACTTGAGGATATGAAGAGGAGGCGAAGACGAGACGAGACGTCCATTTGTAAGCGGCGATTTCAGAGGTAATAAAACCTCTGCAATTTGGAACATTTTTCTTCCTTCCACACCCACGCACTTCCTTAAAGAGCCGCAACATTAGACGCAAGCTATATATATATATATATATATATATATATATATATATATATATATATATATATATATATATATATATATTAATATCTTGTAACTCACGGTGTTTTCCTTTGCCCTTCCTTACTCTGCCTCATCGTACCGTCGGGGCGTGCCCATTCCTCACACATAATATTTCATTTGCTGCCTCACATATTGTTTTATTGACGTGCCGTAGACGGTCTCAAAATTGATTCGTCTAATCACGACTGACGTCTAAAACATTGAGAGATTTTGTAATAGATATGTAAAGAATGACAGGATAATGATAGTTTATATAATTTAGATGTATGACGAGTGTTGAGACAATTAATCGTAATCAGAAAAAAAATCGACATTCTTGCGGGTATCAGAATCAGAACAATTTATGTTTATTTTCCGATGTAAAAAAACAAACAAACAAACAAACAAAAGAAAAAAACAATCATTTTAATATATATTTTTTAATCATAATCATGTTGATACACCGCTTCCCACCAGATAACCGAAGTTAAGCAACGAAGATCCTGGCTAGTACCAGATGGGTGACCATTTCAGAAGGCTAGACGCAGTATGTACCGCGCCAAGTCATAAGAAATTTTCAGGTTGTTATCAACAGTCGCATTAATTAACTGGGAAATATGCACTCTTAGTTTTAGTTAAGACAAGCATCTAGAAGATAACTCTGATGCCGCAGGAGGTTGGATGACCATGGAGAAGGATGAATCCCGAAGATCGACAGTTCTATGGTATTAAGTGTTGCATTAATCAGCTGCAGCTATGCGGATGATCTAAGGACAACGGATAGTTGCAAACAGTCATTTAAAAATGCCACTGAGCTGGGGAAGATAATGCAACCAACCCTATGTATTCTACTAAGTCCAATTCATGTGATGTTTTCAGCGGAATCGGACCAACAATGGATCGAAGCCTATGGAGAACCCTTACCTTGATTTTATCTACGACCACAATACAAGAAGGAGAAGGATATTTTCTAAACTTAATTTTTAATCATCGTGTATAATGGCACTATAATAACTATTTATTGATTTAAAACTATGAGTAGAATTGTAATCTATCATTAATCTCCCTTGAAGAATATTTATTATGTTTGCGAAGAGATATAAACATGGGGTTTACGGTAATTCGAGAAATAAAAACCAGAACAAGTATATACGTGAATATTTAGAGGTTCCTAATGAATTGGAATCGAAATACGCATTTATATTTGAATCGAAAATTAAAAAAAGCGGAATCTGTAATTGTATCGGAAGCGGAGAATACTAGAATTGCCAGTGCAAAATTTATGACTGAACATTTCTGGGAAGTTGTATTAAGGGAAATTAAAGAAAAAAATGAGAGAAAAAGAATTTCAAGTAAGTCATATAACAAGTAAGAAGTTGAGAGTGAAAAGTGTAAAATACTCTTAGATTTGAAGTGTGCGACTAGTACAGATGTGTTTTTAGAGGTATTCTCAGCCCCTGCATAATAACAACTGTAATATAAATGTATAAAGTGAGAAGTGCTACTTATGGTACTTTATACAACAACAACAACAATACTACTACTACTACTACTACTACAACTACAACTACTACTACTATTACTACTACTACTACTACTACTACTACTAATAATAATAATAATAATAATCATAATCCAGGCAACAGTAGAGGTATAAAGGTTGCCCACTGCCTCGGAGATTCGTAGTTATTTTTTTTTTTTTAAATGTCTTCTTAGATGTCTTTATATTACACAAAGCTTATCAACAACCACCGAGATGGCCTGGTTTGTAGTATGTTCATGCGCCTTAGCTCCAACGCTTAAGGAACATAACTACAACATTCTCTTTCTTCATCAAATGTATGCCTTATTGCACTGAAAAGTCTGCGATTTATCAATTCTTTGACAGCGTGTCAATGACTACCACATCCGGAGAGTATGTTCCGATTGCTTGGTTGTAACAACACTTTTGTACCACTATACTTCTACATTGCCATCCTCACTTGTACTCACGTACGTTCTCAAACCATTGCCCAGCAGATTTCACTCCCAACTTCCTACCCCCCCCCCAGCCAGTATATCTGCGGTACTCTCGCCGAGACATACATTACACCCTGCTGCAACGTGTGCAACTCAGAAAACTTTCTACAAGTCTGACATTCTTGAATCATTTTCTTAAACAATTGTCTTTCTAGTGCCTGCTCTTGTGCCGCTAAAATATAGAATTCAGTGCTCTTAGCCAGATACACATCTCTAAGCCAATGCCATAATACTTCATCCATCAAATCTGATACATAATGGAAGAACTTTCCGTACATCTTTTTCCCAGTCAATTCCACTTCCTTTTCTGTGTACATACGTTTCACATACTCAGTCTTGTTTTTATTGGCCACAACTTTTAGCATTCACTCTTCACTTTTAACTGCATACTCAGCTCCAACACAATCTTTCAGATTGATCAATTATTTCCGCTCCTGCCGTTTTTTCTCTTCTTATACTACAACAACAACAACAACAACAACAACAACAACAACAAAAATAACAACAAAAACAACAGCAACAACAACAACAACAACAACAAAAATAATAATAATAATAATAATAATAATAATAAAACTAGTTAACAAAAAAGTAAAAGTTCTATCAGATTGTAGATTTTGCATTCCAGCAGACCACAGAGTGAAGACCACGTATACTGAGCAGCGGAACAAATACACAGAATTGGCGAAAGAACTGAAAGGGCTATGGAAAATGAAGTAATCCAAGCTAATATAAGTAATAGTAGGAGCGATATGAATAATGCTGAAAAACTTTGAAAAAAATTGAGAGATTGAAATCAGAGTGATGGCTGGAATAAATTGTATAAAATGCAATACATTGTATAAAACGCAATAGACTGTATCAAATGCAATTTGTATAAATCGTAATAATTGAATAAAATGCAATAAAATGTATAAAATGCCATAAATTGTATAAAATGCGATAAATTGTATCAAATGTAATAAATTGTATAGAACGCAATAAATTGTGTAAAATGCAATAAATTGTAGAACACGCAATAAATTGTATAAAACGGAATAAATTGTATAAAACACAGTAAATTGTATAAAATGCAATAAATTGTATAAAATGCAATTAATTAATTGTATGAAACGCAAAAACTGTATAAAATGCTATATATTATATAAAACGAAATAAATTGTATAAAATGCAATAAATCGTATAAAACACAATATATTTATAAAATGCAATAAATTGTATAAAATGCAATAAATTGTATGAAATTTAATTAATTATGTAAAACGGAATAAATTGTATAAAATGTAATACATTGTATAAAAGTGATAGATTGTATCAAATGCAATTTGTATAAAACGCAATAAATTCTATGAAATGCAATAAATTGTATAAAATGCAATAAATTGTATAAAACGCAAGAAATTGTATGAAATTTAATAAATTGTATAAAACGCAATAAATTGTATAATATGCAATAAATTGTATGAAATGCAATAAATTGTATCAAATGCGATAATTTGTATTAAATATAATAAATTGTATATAATACAATAAATTAATTGTATGAAATGCAATAAAAAGTATAAAATGCAATATATTATATAAAACGCAAAAAATTGTATGAAACGCAATTAATTGTATAATATTCAATAAATTGTATAAAATGCAATTAATTGTATAAAATGCAATAAATTGTATAAAATGCAATAAACTGTGTAAATCGACATAAACTGTATAAAATGCAATAAATTGTATGAAATGCAATAAAATGTATACAATGCAATAAATTGTATGAAATTTAATAAATTGTATAAAACGCAATAAATTGTATAATATGCAATAAATTGTATAACACGCAATAGATTTATTAAATGCAATTTGTATAAAACTCAATACATTGAATAAAATTCAATAAATTTTATAAAATGCAATAAATTTTATAAAATGCAATAAATTGTATGAAACGAAATAAATTTTATAAAATGCAATAAATTGTATAAAACACAATAGATTGTATCAAATGCAATTTGTATAAAACGCAATACATTGAATAAAATGCAATACATTTTATAAAACGCAATAAATTGTATCAAATGCAATAAATTGTCTGAAATTTAATAAATTGTATAAAACGCAATAAATTGTATAAAATGCAATAATTTGTATCAAATATTATAAATTGTATAAAATACAATAAATTAATTGTATGAAACGCAATGAAATGTATAAAATGCCATATATATTATAAAACGCAATAAATTGTATAAAACGCAAGAAATTGTATAATATTCAATAAATTGTATAAAATGCAATTAATTGTATAAAATGAAATAAATTGCATAAAATGCAATAAATTATATAAAATGCAATAAACTGTATAAAACGCAATAAACTGTATAAAATGCAATAAATTGTATGAAATGCAATAAATTGTATGACATTTAATAAATTATGTAAAACGCAATAATTGTATAATATGCAATAAATTGTATAAAACCCAATAGATTGTATCAAATGCAGTTTGTATAAAACTCAATACATTGAATAAAATGCAATAAATTTTATAAAACGCAATAAATTTTATAAAATGCAATAAATTGTATAAAACTCAATAGATTGTATCAAATTCAATTTGTATAAAACGCAATAAATTGAATAAAATGCAATAAATTTTATAAAATGCACTAAATTGTATAAAATGCAATAAATTGCATAAAACGGAATAAATTGTATAAAATGCAATAAATTGCATAAAACGGAATAAATTGTATAAATTGCAATAATGAGGATAATTAATGAACAGAATGGAATCACGTATTTCGATGCTATTCAATTATAAAGGGGTGTTTCAACTTTGAATTTCAACCCTAATATCTTGAAAAACAAACCTAGCAAAGGTCAATAAATCACGTAAATATGTAGATTCCATTTCAAACCAAGTAATGAAAAAAAAACACTATGATATGATAGTCATCGTCAGAACTTCCTCTATTAAGTAGGTCATTTGAGGAGAAATACAAACAGACAATGCTTTCTTTTATTAAGTTCGAAGCGATGATACATCTTTTTGCGAATGCTCGTAGAAATCACGATTTGGCGCTCGGTTGCTGATGCTGTTAACCAAAATCAAGTCTTCTTGTTACCAAGTAAGAATAGATCCAGTCTTTAGAATCGTTATTTGTGCGTAAGCGTGAAGAATCCTACCACTATTCTATGCTCGTATCTTCATAAACAGATTTTAACCACTTCGGTTTAGTCAACGGCTCCGCAACTTCGGTTGTGTAAATATCGGCTGAGGATATATCTTCGGCAATGGAAAACCGTGTTATATCAATAGCTTCTTATTTGTCGGGCTGTAGTAATTTTCCTGGGTAGTCTAGAAAGAACTACTGTCTCAGGCGTTGCCTCCATTCTTTAAGGTAGAGTAAGCTCATTAGATACTGATTTAGCGCCAAAATAGGGGAAAACCGAGGGATTTTCATACGAATTCATTCCAAGTAAATCCTTATACACTTAATTCAGCCCGTTCAACTTTTATAATTTTGGATAAGCTCTTAATGGACAATGCTGTATTTTGTTTCCATAAAGAAATAAACAATAAAAAGATTTCCGCCGTAAACTTGACCTTGTACTTTACTCTGCTTTAGTATTTTATGTTAACAATTCCCAAGGTCGGCAATGCCGTGCAGTGCTTATAAAAATGTCTAGTCTAAAACGTCGTTTCCCGATTTCTCTATTTGTTAAATAACTTGTTTCCTTCTGGTGTTGTGCCTTTCGCGGCACGGTGCTCTTAAATTTGTTCCGCTTACGAGGACATCACCATGGTTACGGAAATCGATGATGGAATAACGAGTGACAGAAGAAAAAGCTACATCTTTCGGCCTCTTTCAACACCGTTCGCTCTCTAGGGACAATAGCATTCCTCTCATTTCCATCTATATCTCTTGATTTTTCGTTCTCAGTAATTCTTTCCCCCATCTCTCTCTCTCTCTCTCTCTCTCTCTCTCTCTCTCTCTCTCTCTATCGCGCTGTGTAATTATGTCCCAACTTCTTTTACCTACTCTCTCCATACATAACTGTTCACCTCTCTCTCTCTCTCTCTCTCTCTCTCTCTCTCTCTCTCTGTATATATATATATATATATATATATATATATCCCTCTCTTTCGATAATTCATTTTCAATCTATTTCTCTTTCTGTAAATCTGTTGTTGTTGTTGTTGTTTTTATTATTATTATTATTATTATTGTTGTTGTTGTTGTTATTATTATCATTATTATTATTATTATTATTATTATTATTATTATTATTATTATTGGCTCACAACAAGCTTCTACATAGGTTTTCAGAGATCTTTTCCTGAAAACAGTCCGGGGTGTTCCCTGAAAGCTGAGTAACAACAAGTCTCCCCAGGTTTCCATTACTCTCTACTTCTTTGGATAACATTTGCAAATAAATTTGCATTATCGCAACAGCTGCTTGCAATTGATTTCTCGTTGGCAGCGGCTAATGATCTTCAATGGAATTTGAATGGCAATATGCCTCCACATAGTCAGTTCTTTTTGCACGTATCCGGCGGAGTTCGTGTCAGTTCCCCGGACTTTCCTTCCTCCTTGACTCTATTCGGTTATTTGGTCTCGTTCTTTGGGGGTGCAGTGATGTGGCAATGGGGGTAGGGTTGTGTTAGAGAACTTATAGATAAACGGTTTCAGTGTTATTGATTCTATGTAGTGTTTCATGTTTTGCCTTTGCAGCATTTTTTTAAAATTACATTTCCACCCCAAACAAGGAACATTGCCACTTTGTTGTAGGCGGCTATTATCAGGGACATAGGCATCAGCGATACTGTGTAGGGAGTTGGGCAGCAAGCTGTCAGTTCACGTTACACTTGAACTTCTGCATGCCAGTACAGTTGGGGAAGCAGGGACCCGGAAAGAATTCCAAAGTCTAGCTGTCCTGGAGAAGAAACTACTGGAGTAGAAGGCTCTCTTACATCTAGGGGTCTCTTCTTTGTAGGGGTGGGATTTAGCTGCTTGTCGGGTTTGTCGGGGGTATTTACGTCGAGGGGGGCACAAATGCTTGCAGTTCGTCAGAGCATTCACCGTTAAAGTATTAAACAGGCAAAGGATGCAAAGTATAGAGCAGGCAGAGGGATGCTAGATTTCGTCGATGGGACAGAGGCTGAAGTTTAGATGACAGTTCAGGACCAATCAGATTGGCGACTCTCTTTTGAACCTTGTCTAGGATCGAGAGACTAGTGGCAGATATACCAGCCCAAATATGACAACAATACTACATACATGGGCGAATAGTGGCCTTATAGAGGTATAGGATACTTTCAGGCGTTAGTAGCTTTCTAGGACGGTAGAGAGAAGTCACTTTCTTCGCAGCGGTCCTGGCGATACTCTAAATGTAATTGTTCCAACTCATGTTTCCTGTGAGCGTTAGGCCGGGGTGTTTAAAAGATGTACTTTTAGATAAAGTGTCATTAGCCATTGCTATTGATGGTAGAGAAGGTTTCTTGTAATTATTGAAGGAAACTAGTTTAGTCTTGGCAGCATTGAATGTGACCATCCATTTATGTCCCCATTCCACTACAGATCGGAGGTCTTCCTCTAGTGTTTCTGCCATTTCTTTAGATATGTGTTCATTTGTTTTCTTGTCGTGTCTGTTATAGAGCGTTGTGTCGTCAACATATATACCCATCTCACAAGTAATTTTCAGGAGGTCATTTATGAATATTAGGAATAACAGAGGTCCCACGATAGACCCATGAGACACTCCCGCATTTATATCATATTGTTTAGATGTACGACCGTCGATGACAACCTGGATTTTTATCTTATCTAAGAAGGATTTAATTATGCTATGTATTCTTCCCGTGATACGATATAATCTGATTTTCCTTAGAAGACCTTCGTGCAATACCCTGTAAAAAGCCTTAGATATATTCAGAACTACCGCTCTACCCTCCCCTGCTTTGTCCAGTTACTGGTATATACATTCAGAGATTACAGTTAGGATGTCTGCTATGGAACGGGCTTGCCTAAATCCAAATTGTTGGTCAGTCAGAAGTTTAGCATCTGTAAGGTGATGGACTAGAACTTGGTTAATTATGGTCTCAAATATTTTGGCGAAAAGTGGGAGGAGGCTAATGGGGAGATAATTTACTGGGTCAGTTCTGTTGCCAGAATTCTTGAAAACTGGTACTACAGACGCAGTTTTCCTGCAGGCAGGAAAGCAAGATTCATTGTCTGGCCCGCACTTGTTGCTCCACATTAAGGGGTTTTTTTCTGAATATTTCAGCTGTTCCTTGTAGTTTTCCAGTCATTCGCTTGATTCCAATTTCTCCCATTCTTTTTTCAAAGTTTTTGGGGATTGTTCCGTGTGCTCCTTGTAACGCCTCCCTCGAGGAGCTGATTAGGACTCTTATTTCTCTGGATTCTCGGCACGTGTTGTGTAGACTCCTCTGGGGCTGTTTCATGAAATCTGGTATGCTGAAAGCGAATATCGAAGCGGCAGCAAGGAAGAAATACAAACGATTGTAGTCTATCTACAAAAGCTTAATTATCATAAAATTATGTACAAAATGTTTTTGTAATTCTCATTCAGATTTTGTAAGTTCTTTTCAAAGTATCAACTCTCTTCACAGACAGCGAGAGACGGATGGATGAGGTGGAGAGGGGTCACGTCTCTTCTCGGACTCAACAAGCAATCTGCTTTGAAACTCTGCACTCGCTCTGATCTGAAACTCTCGCTAATTTTCGCTCGACAGTCGTATATATAGTAAGGTGTGTGGATGAGGTAGTAATTCTCCCCAGCCAATAAGATTCCGCCACGAAATCTCCACGAAATCCTAAGCCTTTAGGGTTTTGCGTGAGTACAATTCCCACACTGAAATCTAAGTATGATTTTCAAGGACAGATGTCAATTCTGACATTCGACCCTGGGTTCATTTAAGGCCAGACAAGGTTCTAAGTGAAATTTCCTGTTATCAACTTTTAGCCGTAAAAATATTTCTCTGGTTTTCAAACAATATCAATTTTGACATGCAATAAAATATGTATATTTATATTCTCTATCTTAAATCTTGTGGTTATCTGACGTCACCAGGGAATAGAAAAGCTACCTCAGCGTAGTTCTAAGTCTCCTCATAAGGCTACTATTATAGGTATTATTTTGATTTTCTTCATCTTCCATATCCCTTTCTGCTCTCTTCATAGCTCTGTTTCTTTGATATTCACCTTGTGATCAGCGGGAATAACAAAGTCTACGATTTTAGAGGATTTTTCTTTATTATTATTATTATTATTATTATTATTATTATTATTATTTGTACTCACTAAGAGTATTCACACATCCTCATAGATTTCTCCCCGAGAACAATTGTAGTGTTCCCTAAAATCTGAGGGACTATACATATCTACAGGTTTCCAGTAGTCTCGACCTCTTTCAATAATATTAGCAAATCAATTTGCGCGATCGCAACAGCTGTACTCGCTGGCAATGACTATTTGTCTTCACTTGAATTTGAGTTGCAATAAGCCTACCAAAGGTCCCAGTCCCCGTTGTTGTTGTTGTTCTTCTACTTCTCATTATTATTATTATTATTATTATTATTATTATTATTATTATTATTATTATTATTATTATTATTATTATTATTATTATTTATTAAGATCTCACTGGCAACGCCAATTGGTCTGAACTTTACATTGGGTGGTTACTAAAAATCTAAAATCTCAGCACTCTTCGCACTAATCAAGTAGAGGTCTGGATAGTGTGTATACTTCTGTACCTTTTCATCATTCTCGATATTTCACAACTATTCTGTGTTGTACTAGCCAGAGCTGATGCCATTTTGGGATGGTGGTGGTTGTAGTTGTGAGTTCATAAGATTTCATATAAAAATTGTTCTTGTTAATAGGACAACACTTTTTATTATTGTTGTCCGTTGTATCTTCTCAGCCATCTCTTTGATTTCAATCTGTCCCATTGTTTATTCAACTTTTTCGGTATTGTTCCTAGCGCTCCTACTATTAGTGATGTTATCTTGAATTTATTAATTTTTCATATTTTTTTCAGTTGTGTGTATTTACTACTATTTTGTCTCGTTGATTTTAAATTTGCACACAGCAAATTCTACAATTTTTGGTCTGCTGGACACAGCAAATTCTACAATTTGTGGTCTGCTGGACACAGCAAATTCTACAATTTGTGGTCTGCTGAACACAGCAAATTCTACAATTTGGTAGAATTTTTCTCCTTGTAATGTATGTTGATATCCAGTCTTCTAGCTTGGATCAAGTCATTAATTTCTATAGATATATTCTATAGGAATTTGTAACTTCCATGTTCAAGTAGCTCTGTCGGTTTGAGTTTCTGCCATTCTTTTGGCTGTTCCAGATTCAATTGTCTGCATAATTGCCAGTTAACTTCCTTCCCATACTTGATCTGGTCTATTTTTATATTCGTGTTGTGCTACTTTTTGCATTTGCTTATTATGTTGTGTATTGTTTCGTCTCTTTCTCCAGAGAATTATTATTATTATTATTATTATTATTATTATTATTATTATTATTATTATTATTATTATTATTATTATTATTACTATTATTATTATTATTATTATTATTACTATTATTATTATTACTATTATTATTATTATTATTTTATTACTACTACTACTACTACTACTACTGCTACTATAAACGATATTTATCCAATTCGATATATAGTCTTTATATAAGTAACTAAGTTATAAAATTGTATCTTACGTGGCTCTCCAACATGTTATTTGCACAGTAATTGTCTGTAGTTTTGAGATGAGGTGTTTTCATTTATTGAGATTGTCGGACTGTCTTCCGCATCTTGGTTGTTATAGTCACAACGTCTCGACCGTTTTGCCCTCCGGCCTTCATCAGGTGTTTTGTATCGAACTGGGAAACCGTTTGTTAGAAGTCTCGAACCCAACCCTTTATTATTATTACGGGGGTACCGTGTTCGAACTCCTTCCACATATTCTTTTATAATTTATGCCCCCCTCTCTTTTTCTATAAGCCATGCCACTCCATCCTACCTATCACAAATCATGGAATTAGTCTCCTTACCTGACCCCTAAACATGTAATTCTGTCATTAAGAAAACGTATGTTATATTTATCTACGCATGGAGATAATTTGACATAGAATTTCTGAACAGTAAATCAAAGGACGTCTTATATACATACATATATATATATATATATATTTATATATATATATATATATATATATATATATATATATATATATAACTACTTCATTTACTCACATAAAATTAATATAAGAAAGTATAAGTTTATGCGTAAACTTTAAGTATTTACTTCAACAGTGCTCAACACCTAGGTAGAATTATTTAGTAAGTTATAAAATATATATGACGATTAAGCATAATAATAAAGAATAATCCGCGTTTCATCCAATGAAACGCGGAATAGTCAGTGTAGCTTAATCGCCATATCTTTTATAACTTACTTTTCCCTCTTATCACTCTCTCTAATCCTTCCCCCAAAATATCCTTCCCCCCTCTTCTTTAACTTAAATTTGATTTTTGTAATCAAATTTAAATCCTTACTTCTCTTCAGTCATGGCAAAGTATATTTTCTCTCCTCTAAAATTCAAAAAAGGTATTGAACCCCTTTTCAATTTTTGAATTTTTAAACATTTCAGCCTGATGATATCAATTATGATCGAAACGGCCTGCACATCGTAGCAAGATATGACTGTATTTACAGAAATGATTATATATATATATATATATATATATATATATATATATATATATATATATATATATATATATATGAGTGACATAGTATGTCTATCTGTGAGAATGTCTCTAGCAAACGTCTCTGTCAATTTTGGGCACAGAGACCTGGCAGTTCATATATAAAGGATTTGAATTTTAGGGGACAAATCAATTTGCGTTTTATCCGGTGCAAATAGCTGCTAAGTGGCCAAAATTTAAAAAAAAAAAGCACTTGAAAGGCGTAAGTTCAGAAATTTTCTTATCTACGCATGCACAAATGTACGTTAATCGGTTAACGTTTAACGATTTATCTGACGATAATTCCAAACGTAATGACTAAGTCTTGAGTTCTAAATTTTTTGGTTTCAATTCTTCGAGTTAGTTTTTTGAACTTTGAAAATCTACTATATATTGTGTACCATATAATAACCTATAAAATATTTACTGTATAATAATAAGTAACAAATGTGCATTTGTCATATGAGTATTATATTTAAGTAGATTTTAACGCCGGTCCACGCTGGACGTTTCACTTCTATATATTGAGTATAATAAAATAATCAATACAGAATTTGCTTTATAATTATTATTATTATTATTATTATTATTACTATTATTATTATTATTATTATAATAATAATAATAATAATAATAATAATAATAATAATAATAATAATAAAATTAATAATAATAATAATAAAAATAATAATAACAACAACAACAACACTAACAACACCCCCACCACCACCAACAACAACAATAATAATAATAATAGTAATAATAATAATAGTAATAATAATAATAATAATAATAATAATAATAATAATAATAATAATAATAATAATAAACAATGAAATTTTCAAAATTAAAATAACATATTTAAAACAATTTTTACAATCGAAAAACGACGGGGTTAGGCGTCATATATATATATATATATATATATATATATATATATATATATATATATATATATATATCTATCTTTTTTTGTCGATACGTATCCGATCGAACTACAACTTTTTAAAATAGTGCCAGATATGTGCATGCATGTTTCAAATGCGATGTCGTTTGGAGTCCAGTTTTGTTAGGTACTGCTATCAGAGATTCCAGCTGAAAGATATATGCACATACTTTGCCAATAATTTGGTAAAAAAAAACGACTGCATAATATATATATATATATATATATATATATATATATATATATATATATATATATATATATATATATATATATAAATAAATATATATCATCAAAAGTGTATTTACAGTATGTTTAGATCTGAAGCTGACTACAGTTGGAATCGAACCGGAACCGCTTAGGTGACATTTGATGCTTCTAATATCTAGATTACATCAGAATGCGCGACATAGTTTCTTGCATTTTCTTACACCAAGTTCATTGCAATGTACTCAATTAGCAAGGTGTAATTTCACTCACTAAAGTCATTTCAATCATCCACAAGAAAACTGTTTTGTTGTATCACGACTCTCCAGGTCGATTAGACTCTCTCTCTCTCTCTCTCTCACTCTCTCTCTCACCCCACCCTATATATATATATATATATATATATATATATATATATATATATATATATATATAAATACGGATGGGTCTAAGTATCACTAGTTTTCTTCTCTTCTCTTTTATTTTCTACAGCGCTTATTGATTCCTACTTATTTCCTTTTTATTCTCTTTATGTTCTGTCTTTTGCTCGTCATACTCCTTCTCATTCTTATGCTTTCTCTATTCAGCACGCATTTATTCTACAACTTTTTTCCTCTGTCTCTCTAACATACGGCCATCTCTTTCTCACACACACCATGCTTTAACATACGTCTTACTGTTCCACTCTTATCGTACTATTGCTTGTTTTCTCTTTTTATATCTCCCATTCTTTATTTCTCTATGGCGCATGTTTTCTCTTTCTTTTTCTTTGATATTTCTCCCTCTGTCCGCTACCATACTTTGTCCTTTCCCGGACCCGTTCATCCTTGTTTTTAAACATGACTTACTCCTCCTGTTTTATTTACCACATCTCTTGCTCGCTTGTTCAATTTTCTCTTTTTATATATCGTCTTTTCTGTTTTTTCTCTTTCTTTTTCTCTCCCTATCTAAAATCCCTCTCTTTCTCTGTATCTCTTATATTCTCTCCCCACTCTCTCTCTCTCTCTCATCGTTTACTTTTCCGACGATCTGTTCTCACTCGCTTTAACTACCCTTACCTTCTAATCGTTTTCCCACTTCCTCCCATCGCCCTCCTCGCTTTTGTGTTGGTTAACTCATCATCCCTACGAGACTCTGTCGCACAGCCGGGCTCAGCCAATCTCATTGTTTTCTCGTCTTCTGGTTGACAGTAAGATGGTCGAATGCTGAGTACAGCCAATGAATAACGCATTATTGCTATAAATATAAAAACAGCGCGTGTCGGTGAAGGAGTGGGCACTGGGCAATTGTCCATTTGCTCTTCTCATAATAATCTACGCATGCGCATACAAACGCTCTGCCAAGAATGTATGTCGACGACAACCAAACAAACTCTGTAAAGAAGACTCGTCGTAATTCCCAGAATATCTAACTTCTTTTTCTTGTATATTTAAGAATATTTAAGAATAACATGACCTATGTGAATTCCGCGGACTTAGAAATATATTTATTTAAAAAATATGTTTTTATGCAACTGATATTTGCCTGATTCAGGGCAGAAAAATCAACAACACCCACCAAATATAAGCTTATTAAATTTTCTATATCCAGTTTCCAAATTCTCCTTTTTCAAGACAATTTTCGTAAATTAGTTGTTTTTTTTTAAGCGATATAGCTTTCATAAACCGCCTTGAGTAGTGTGTCCAAAATATAGTTTTTTACGTTATTCAGAAAAAATATCAGTTTCAGAGCTGCGTATTTGTTTATTAAATATATTTATCATCCTGTGGAATTTCCACGCGTCTTAGTAGTTTAACAATAATATATATGATATCGAAATCGTTTTTACTGTTTTGAGATAACGCAGATAATTATTAAAAAAATAACGCATGTAACAAATATCTAGGGATATTTATGTATTAATAGACTTTAGAAACGTGATCTAATCTGCGTCTGTTTTAAAATTTATTGTTAAGTATGTTTTACTTAATTTATTCAGGTTTTAGCAAATTCACTCATGTTTTAGTTAATTTATTCAGCAATATTTTTAAATTGTTGCCGTAGATTGAAATGTACATTATATTAGATAAATATGTATTTTTTCCTTTTATTGACAGCAAGTGATGATTCAGATTTTGATTAAAAAAAAATCTCGATTATAAGTAAAAAGCAGTGCTTGAGCATTATATGAAGATATCTTAAAAAGCTAAAAAAAAAAAATGTAAATTAAGAAAGGTATGTTTTGTACAGAAAATAATCTGATAAATATCGAACATCGAAATAATTCGATCTTAAAAATGTTCCCATAGGTAAATAGAAGACTTTTTACAAGGGACATTTTTACGTAACACTCGCAAGGGAGATAATAAAATTTTAGCAAATTATTTCTTAAAGAACAAAACATAAAACAAAACAGAAATAGTGACATTTAAAAATATAGTACAGTGATAGCGCATTCGACTACAGATCCCTTGTTCAAACCCGGGTGTATCTCATTATTTAGTTTATTTTTTCTTATTTATAAGTTCAGTTCACGATAAAAGAATAGGTACAATTTAAAATCGTCGTACATTATTTCTTAGTTTGCATATTTTAAAAATATGCAAACTAAGAAATAATGTATATTTTTAAACTAAAGATTAATCAAAGGTGACTTTTCCAGAGTATTTATTATCGTTAAGCACAAATATCGACTGACGTCATACTATAAACAATCTAAGACGGAATATGATGAACGACATTATCATTTTTATTTATTTATTTATTTATTTATTTGCGATTTAGTCCGACGGGCAATTTATTTCTCGTAATATATAATATTTAATAGATAAATTATTCTATAATAATACATAAGCAAGCAGCATAAATTAAAATATCATGTTTAAGCGTATTGTGTGACCGGGCAAACCGGGCGTCCAGCTAGTTTATTATTAAAAGGATAGACTTAAATGTATTTTTTAGTTTTATAAATTTAAATAAATAAAAATAATTAACGTAGAATTTTCAATTTGAGACTATAACTAGCGTAAAATTATGTAGTACTTTTTAATAATATAAAATATCTCAAAAATATTTCGAAACGCAACCCGAAAACAATTATTAATTATATAAATAATTTAATTTAAAATTCTTATGTAATTTTGTTAGTTTGACAACTAAAAAATAATATGAAATATGAAATATTCAACGCTATATATTGACAATACTATCAATTCACACAATGAAATTATGTCAAGTTTTAATTAAATACATTAAAAAATGCCTTTTACCACTCTCTATTGAAAAATAAAAAATATTTCCAAAATATTAAACGCACTCAATGCTCAAGCTATAATAGCCGTTTTTGAGCCAAACTGAGGCAGCAAAAATAATGCGTTGTTAAATAGTTTCGCTTTGAATAGATGCCACTAAGTCCTGGGTCACGTGATTCTTCAGTTCATTAACCTTTTCTCGGTTGACACGGTAAGACCACTAATATCATTTAATTTACCTAAATAATAATTACACCCTGAACTGTCAACAATGGTTTAGGTTAGATAGCGTAAATATATTTTATTCCACAACAACGTTGATTTCGAGAAATGTTTCGACAAAAAATAAGAACACGGTTACTTTGATTTTGTTTTGAAACATTTTCAAAAGTTATTCATGAAATTACGCCAATTTCTATTATAATAAACCGAAAATATTACTGACTCCATTTAATATACACAAACGGACTCATGATGCGTGCATAAAAGTAATTAATTATATTGTCTATACGAATGCACCTTATACGCACTTGTAAATCGTCTATTATAGAAAGGGCTTACTCTGTGAAAACGTTCATGTTGATATGCACAACAATGTAAACAACTAATAAACAAACACCCAAAAAATCTGTAGTTTCTGGATCAGCGTTGTACTTGATAAATGATATCTAAAACTTAGGGTCAACTAAGTAGAGATTCCCTAGGTGAATCGGTTTTACAATGACATTATGCAGTAATTTTATAGTAAAATGCTAACTTATTTCTCTAGAAATCTATAATATAAAGAAGAGTTGTATGGGTATATATGCCTAGTAAGGTCTAGATTAGTGTTTTTTTTTTACTTTTTGCTAGAGGGGAACCCTCATGAAAACATCTTCCTGGCTCATGGAATCTCTATGCAATAATGTAGCCGTCATATGCAATAAATATATAAATAAATAAATAAATAGAAAAACAGCGTTTAAGGAATAAATGAAATGAAAATATTCATGTTCAAATTATTGTACTCTGTGTTGAATATACAATACAAACAAAATTGTACATATTTGAAAAGATTAAATTTATTCTTAACAAAAACTCGATGGGAAACTTGAGCTTGGTGTTTCCTGCGCAGCTCTTAAATATTGGGTCGTGTTTTTGACAAACACACACTAAGTCCATCTTTCACAGACAACAATTGTGCTCAATGGTTGTCAGAAATTTTTATGGCGTTGACCGTATAATAAAAATATATAATAGGAAACCTAATAGTGGCAAGACAAATTAATGTCAAATGTAATGAGTTTAAGTAAGTAAAAATTAGTATATTCAAACAATAGATTTTAATGCATATAATAATAAAATAGATTTTTAAAATTGAATTTAACATTCGGTATTTTTTTTTTGCGTTGTTCTAATTTAGAAAATCCGGGGGCCCTGGACTGTACTGACGGAACACTAAGGTTCCGTGGAACTCTGGTTGAAAAGCACTGGTCTAGATGAATGAGAAAGAGGAGGCTGGAAAAAGAGCGATAGAAATATAGACATTTTAATAGAAATGGATTACTTTTTCAAGCAACTCAGGGTAGGTCTGATAGTCTAATATAAAAATAAAGCTATTAGATACGAGCACATCGAGCACAAATTAAAAAAAAAAACAAAAACATTTTTCTTAATGCTTATCCTATTATTGCGATTCTTTTTATATCATCTAACCTTAAAAGTCGACATTTATTTAACAGTTGTTAAGCATGAGTTTTTTTATATTTTGCAGGATTTGTAAAATTGAAATAGCTTCATGTTAGATAGTGAAACAGTCTTCCAATTTAACGCTCTTTTGTCTATAATACGTTAAGATCCAACTACTATAATGAAACTATCTGGAGCATATTCAAAAAAAATGCCTATTGTATACGCGACTTTTTATGTTCATTAACCGAAAATGAACAGTTGTATATAAAATGTCGAAGAGTTTCGTTGAATTATTTGGAAGTATGAGCTTCTGCCACCACAATTCAAGTGCCTGGAAATTCACACATATTTGTTTGTAAAGGCTTTGCATAGAACCATCCACCCTTTTTGGTATTACTGCTAACCATTGTCGGTGCAGACGACTGCCACGGGATAGAGTACACAGTAAACCTCAGGGTTTTTTTTTATCCGAGTTTCCTTCTCCTAGATACATGTCTGAACGAAGACTGGGGGTGTATCTCTCTCAGTGAATTAATGCGCTCCAAGATATCAACCTGGGCATTTCTACGACTCGGTGCGGTACATATATCGCCTAGACTTCCTAAATGGTCAACAATCTGGTACGTACTAGGCTCAATGTTGCTTAACTTCGGTGATCTGGCGAGAACCGGTGTGTCAACGTGATTGTGCCGTATATGAGAATTATATATATAATGTATATAATTATGTCTAATATATCGGTAAAATGAACTAACATATTTCAAATTATGTCGAATATATATATAACAGGAACCAATATTATGCAAAATACAATGTACAGTTTTTATTTTAAAAAATAATAACATTAGAAATAATTTTTTACGCGGATCAACTGACGTTTAAATATTATGCAATTTCTTCGAACTTCCAATGTTTAGAGTGCCGACGAGATATGTTAACGTTAAAACATTGAGTTAGGCTGTTTCTAAACCTTTTATGCACACACACGCGTGCGCATATACAGTAAAACCCCGGGAAACGGTATAAAAATATTATCAAAATACAGTACAGTATATAGTAAACATGTATATAACCAAATAACATTATAAATGACACCTTAAGGAGGGGCAAATACCGTAAACAGGGGCTAGAAAAACATAGAATTCGACATCGTAACCTACAAAGCCGTATCTTAGGGGAACGTATCCCGGGGCTCTACTGTATCTGTATTTATATAATTGAATACTTTCAAATATGAGTGTCATAAATACATTATATACCGAACGAATAGAATCATATGTGATGCGATAAAATCTTCTCCCACTGACATATGGAAGCTAGTCGATCAGCGAATAAAAAAGGTTACTCTTTCGAACGCCCTATGCAAAGCCTAACGAATTAGATACCGCGAAAGACATAACTCTTGGTAATTTTATATATATATATATATATATATATATATATATATATATATATATATATATATATATATGCGTGTGTGTGTATATATATATGTATATATATATATATATATATATATATATATATATATATATATATATGCGTGTGTGTGTATATATATATGTATATATATATATATATATATATATATATATATATATATATATATATATATATTAAGGGGATTAGAACAACAGTCTAAAAAGCAGAGTACATTTTAATATATTAGTAAATTCATTAATACAATTAAAATAAAATAAAAAAAAACACTGCTCGTTGTAATGTAGATATATAATAAGCTCGATAGGCATACATATCCTAGAGCTATTTTGATATTAAGTAAGAGGATTGATAATTTGTAATTAAAATTAAAAATTAAAAATCGGGTTCACAATGAAGAACAAACAAAATCAATAAATTGTACGATCGTTTCGGAAACGATGTTTTTATTGAGATAGACAATAAGTCTTGCCACAATAATTTTATCATTTAGTTTTTGGAAACAAAGTCTCCTCATCAGAAAAAATATCAACTTTTTGAAGCCTTCATAAACTACATTTAACATCCCAATGAATGCATTGACGATGATACTTACGAGCTTTAAAAGGCGAATCATTAAAAGATACATCTGCCTTACATAAAAAAAAAATGCTAGTTTTATTTTTGGTGTTTTTTTAAAAAAAACGCCACCCAATATATTTGGCTGATGAGGAGACTTTGTTTAAAGCTAAACGTTTTGGTGTTGATTTACGGTGGTAACTTATGAGTCATTCCCATATCTTGGGTTCAATATTATATAATAAGAAAAAACAAATCTGCATTAATAAAAATATAATATTCAAGCGTATTTTACAACCGGGCAATGCCGAGCGCTCTTCTAGTATATATATATATATATATATATATATATATATATATATATATATATATGTATGTATATATATATATATATATATATATATATATATATATATATTACGGACCAACCCTTACTAAATATCTTTCCCTCCCCTACCTTTCTCATAGTTTTTGTTTACTTTTTTAGTCATGCTCACCCCTTACAAAGTATATCGCCACTTGAAATTAAGGACCTACTATTTGGAGCCATGCATAGGAAAGATTAACAAGATATTTGTTTATGTTACATTTAAACCCCTCTATATCAGTACAGCCAGAGAAGCAGGCAGCTGGAAGGGAATTCCAAAGTCTAGCTGTTCCAGGGAAGAAACTATTAGAATAGAAAGCTTTCTGGCATTTAGGGACATCAACGGTGAACGGGTGAGATCTTATTGCTAAGTTGCTATGCCAGAGTTACGTCGTGAAACAAGTTAATCGGAACACATTCCATTAGAATATTTGTAAAACAGTCACAGTGATGCAACATTGTGGCGATGAAACGGGGGCTGGGGCTTAGTTGATAAAGTGGGACCGATTAGATTGACAACTCTTTTTTTTTACTTTATCTAAGAGGGAGAGATTAGTGGTAGAGGCATCAGCCCAGATGTGGCAACTATACTCCATGCATGGACCAATGGTGGCCTTTTAAAGGTGCAGGATACTATCAGGCCTGAGTAGTCTTCTAGCTCGATAGAAGAAACCCACCTTCTTTGCAGCAGCCTTTGCAATGCCCTCTAAGTATTTGTTATATTTGTTCATATTGCCCGCAGACGTTTAGCCGATGAGTTTGAAGGTAGAATTCTCAGGTAGGGTTCTATTTATAATGAATATAGGGGGTTGGAGAGGCGTCTGTATTTGTTAAAGGAGAGCAGCTTAGTTTTACTAGCATTAAATGTTATCATTAATTTACGACCCCATTCCACTGTAGTCTGCAGGTCATTTTTTAACAATTCACCCATGCCTTTAGATTTATGTACATCTGTTCTTCCCTCATGCATATTATAGAGCGTTGTATAATCAGCAAATATACCCATCTCGGCCACAAAATTATCAGGGAGGTCGTTTATAAATATCAGGAATAATAATGGTCCAAGGATCGACCCCTGGGGCACTCCTCTATTAATGTTATGCTACTTGGATGTACGTCTTGTTTAATCGTAGATTCTTAATTTATTTTGTCTTTATCGTTCACGCGTCTACTACTCCACTTTCTCTAATCGTTTCGGTTTCTTATCATCCAAATGTAAGAATCAAAATACAAAATAAAAACATGCGGATCATCTATTGTTAATAATAGCATCCAAATCCACCAGCATTTAAAAAGCATACAGTGAAAAAAGAAAACAAAAAGAAAGATGGATATAGCAAACAGAAAAAAAAAGATTAATTATGTATGTAAATTAATATAATTATAAAGGTTTTATATTTAACTGCTTTACCAAAGTAATATATTCTCGATTCGAAAAAAAAAAAAAAAAAAAGATAACGGGGAAAATTTATTATAGTTATAATATATTAAATTTATTATAGTTATAATATATTAAATTTATTATAGTTATAATATATCACATTTATTATAGTTGTAATATATTAAATTTATTATACTTATAATATATTAAATTTATTATAGTTATATTATATTAAATTTATTATAGCTATAATATATTAAATTTATTATGGTTATAATATATTACATTTATTATAGTTATAATATATTAAATTTATTATAGTTTAATATAGCTAAGTCTACCAAGTTAGTTCCACAGATTTATTCCTGTATATTCTAAAGCTTACATACTATATTTTCTTTAGTTTTAAAATTAATTAATGCTGTGTTTCCATGGCATGGTCATAAAGACAGATGTGAATAACAGGTTAGGTACCGCAAAGATATGCGACAAATGACGGAAGGTGGAAAAATATGTCAGCACCTCAATGGCCCGAGCACTCTGGCACTGCAAAAATACGTGTGAGTAACCCGTCAGAATTCCCCTGTAAAGTTGACCCATACAATAAGCAATAAAGTTGTTCCTTCCGAAAGGCGGAGGGAAAGTCCTGAGAGGATTGACCTCGTAGGTCATTCGTATCATCTTGACAGACCCCCACCCCCAGAAAAAAACATAAATAAATAATAATAAAAATTAAAAAAAAAAACAACTCAGTTTCGATCGGACTGATTGTTGAACCTTTCGATGTCAGTGTTGCGATAATTTCTTATGAGAGTATTTACTCTCGAAGTGGTTATAATTGTGAGAAGAATCCATGAGTGAATGGGTAGCTGTCTATAACAATTCATGAACAAAATAGAATTTCTTGTATAAATTTCACGTAATCAGCAATTACCAGACCATGACCCCCCTATTTTATTCGTTTTTTTTTGTGTTTCTACAACTTACAATTAACTATTTTGTGATTCAAGATAGCTCTTATAATCGTTATGCCTCTGTAAGTATTTAGATCTAGAATGTATGGCTTTATTTAGAAATGTCATTTAATATACTCATATATTTACGCGTACCAATATTAGATTGTACCATAACGAGTTTCTTAGCTGAAATATTACCATCGATAAGGATAATATAGAAGGTAAAATACGGTGATCGATTCGCGTAGATAACTTATATATATATATATATATATATATATATATATATATATATATATATATATATATATATATATATAGATATATATATATATATGTATATATATATATATGTATATATATATATGTATATATATATATATATATATATATATATATATATATATATATATATATATATATATATATATATATATATATATATATATCAGCACAACACAAAGCGTTGCCCGGTCATAAAATACACTTAATTATGATATTTTAATTCATGCGAATTTCGTATTAATTATTATAGCACCTATTCTCTATATATTATTTTATTGTGCCTAATATATAGTAGTGATTTCAAAAGTTTATAAGCAAAATATAACTTGTGTGGTGTCAGCTAGAATGGAAACAAAAACATATAGTAAGTAAGTAAGTGCTGTACTGTATGGAAATACGTATGTATTAGTTAGGTCATTGAATCCGATGATGTTTTTACGATAAAATCGTGCATGCGTCTTATCTAGATTTATATAAACATACATACACACACACACTCACACACACACACACACACATATATATGTGTGTGTGTAATAAATATATTATATTGATATATATATATATATCTTAGATAATATATATATGATGTATGTATACAAAAGATTACAATTCAAATTTAATAAATTTAACTACTTCATTTACTCACATGAAATTAATATACGAAAATGTAGATTTATGCGTAAACTTTAAGTATTTACTTCAAAAGTGCTCAATACGTAGGTAGAGCTAGTTAGTAATTCATAAAATATATATGGCGATTAAGCTACATTGAATATTCGGCGTTTCATCCACTCTAGGATTCGTCAGGCTTATGCGCCTGAATCATAAGCCTGACGAATCCTAGAGTGGATGAAACGCCGAATATTCAGTGTAGCTTAATCGCCATATATATTTATAAATTACTATATATATATATATATATATATATATATATATATATATATATATATATATATATATATATATAATACAACTATTTCTGTTTGTACACGATGTGTCTGTACTTCATCTGTCTAATAATGGTCGACATGTCTGCATGTGCTCTGCTTTAAAATTCATCGACACAATGGGGATCTCGTTTTTATATAGTTTTTTTTTCCTTGTCATTTGTGCCTTTCTGCTTAAATACTGTGTACACGACTAGCAAGAAATATCAGTGTGTGTATACGCGTGTGTGCGTATCTGTTTGTATGTGTTTGTTCTTTGAGCGCACGTGGCTTGTGCTGTTTTCGAGATGTGTTGTTGGCTCAGCGAGATCAGGACGCCGATCAACGATCAAGATAGGACAGTAGATCGTTGCGGATGAAGAGGCTGGAGGAGAAGGTCTCGTGGAGACAAAAAGGTAAAAATAAACGAAATTAGGCGAGGGAAATTGAGTGATAGACAAGTGGTTATAAGAGTGACAGAGGAAGGAAGGAAGGAAGGAAGGAAGGAAGGAAAAAGAAATGACCGTGGTATAAAGTCGGCAGAGAGGCGGGGTGCCCCTTACGTCCGATGAATGATGGGGAAAGAGCACGCGAGTTGTGTTTGTTATTTAAGCTTCGCCAAAGAGGAACACGATGACGAAAAAAAAAAAAAAATTAAAAAAGAAAAGGGGAGACCGTTAACGGGCGGGAAGGAAATAAATGAGATGGAAGATGAAGAGGACTAGATGCTGGGTGTTGATGAAGAAGGAAGAAAGTAAAAGGTTATTTAAGATCAACTTGAAAGAAAAAGAAGTTTGGCAAGAGAGAAAGATAAGCGGAAAGTAAGACGGATATAGGAAGGGTGGTAGGAAAAGTAGAGGAACGGTGATCCGGAGAAGGATATGGAAACGGTTCGGGTTGGAAGGAACTATGTGGACAGGAAACTGGCTTTAACAAAAAGAAAATAGACCACTATAGGAGACTGCGAATCTGATCGATACAGATTATAGACCAGGAAGAGAGTGGGAAGAAAAGCTAAAAAGATAGATAGATAGATAGATAGATAGATAGATAGATAGAGAGAGAGAGAGAGAGAGAGAGAGAGAGAGAGAGAGAGAGAGAGAGAGAGAGAGAGTGGGGAAAACAGGCAAAACAGACGCAGAGTAAGGTTAAACATTATGGATAGACACATAATCTAAGGACAGCATAAAAGAGAGTGAATTATCCGAGAGTCCATGGAGAATGGGTGTGACGAATAGGAAAACTAGGAAGGAAGGAAGGAAATGGGAACGACTGAGAAATCCTGAGGCGGGACAGGGGTGTGTAGGAGATGAGCATTCAAGAGAGGGTGGTATTCGATGGGGGTGGCGGAGCCGGGGGAGCGCCGGGGGTGAAAAATACACCATTCTGCTTTCGCGGAGTGAACGTGGAAGTGGGAGTGTTGGGGAAGACTGGTACGAATGGCGACGTATCATTGTCGGGTGGGTCGCGAACGAAGGAAAAAGCTGAACTGGTGAGGGAACGGAAGGGAAAGAATGGAACACGCCCGTTAGGAAGGAAGATCTGCTAGAAAGGAAGGAAAAGAATGAATGGGCAAATGCGATCGTCGGTTCTCCCTCGACGTGAGGAATTCTAGTAAATGGAGGATAGGTTGAGGGTAGGATGGTACCGGTCGATGCACAAATGAGTTGGGTTCGGAGAGGGGAGCCGGAACGAAAGAAGCGAAAGACAAGAATAATCGTATAAATAATAATAATAATAATAATAATAATAATAATAATAATAATAATAATAATAATAATCAATACAAATAACACAGTAGGTGTATGTGTGTGTCTGTGTGAAAATATTTAACCGATAAACTCTTAAACTACTGATCACGTAACATTGAAATTAACCGGAAACAGTAATCATACACCAAGGATGATTTCTAACGAAGAAAATCATTGTTGGGGTTGAAGAATAACCCGCGCAGAAATATATTGAAAAGTTGAAATGCTAAATATTTATTTAAGTTTACTGACACATTTCTATTATTTTGCCTAAACTCATTAGTAGCTTCAAGTGGTAAAATTGTAAACCGTCTTATTTATTCGATAGCATATACTGTAGGAATCGTGGCTGGAGCAAAAATATTTCGGTTTCAATTCGATTGATGACAGCAAAGTTATTTTCTTTAATCCTTTGAAGTCGGTATTACATATTAGGTACAGCATAATATCCAGTAGAGTATTGATTTAGTGCTACGAAACAGATACTGTCAAGAATTGTATAAGTCAACCTACTTAAAGGAATAAATTATAAGATGGTCAACATCACGAATTTTGGAATATAACTTTTTGTCATTTATTCTCTCTCTCTCACACTCACACACACACACACACACACACACATATATATATATATATATGTAGTTTTTTGTTGTTGATTTTTTAAACGATATTAAGATTAGCGTTTTCACCTTGAAGATCGGATGTTTTATTTATTTTTTTTTTAGAAATTGCCCATTTTTAATTTTGGACGTAAACAAATCATATTTTTATTTATTTATTTATTTATTTATTTATTTTTAAACCAGTAATCTACGTACATGCATGTTTCGTGGCCCTACCCCTCGTCAGCGTAGCTTAACTGTTATTAGGACTCGAACCCTGGACCTTATGTATTTCAGTCCAGTGTCTTATCCATTACGCTATGATGCCATAGACGATTTACTGTTTAGTTTTTAAGCGATAAAAAACTAAACAGTAAATCGTCTATGGCATGGTAGGGCCCCGAAACATGCATGCACGTAGATTACTGTCTTAAAAATAAATAAATAAATAAATAAATAAATAAAAATATTATTTGTTGACGTCCAAAATAAAAAAAAATGGGCAGTTTCTAAAACAAACAAAAAACATCCGATCTTCAAGGTGAAGACGCTAATCTTAATATCGTTTAAAAAATCAACAACAAATACTGCGTAAATATATATAAAAGATAAAAACTAAACAGTAAATCGTCTATGGCATCAAAGCGTAATGGATAAGAAGCTGGACTGAAATACATAAGGTCCAGGGTTCGAGTCCTAATGACAGTCAAGCTACGCTGATGGGGGTAGGGCATGTCCGTAGATTACTGTTTAATATATATATATATATATATATATATATATATATATGATGATTGCAACGACTTGTCAGACGAGTGCCACTCCCTCAGCCACATAAAGTCCATGAACCCAAATGCCTGAGGGAGTATCTATACAAAGATGATGTTACAGAGTCTTAGCTTTGTACAGCAGCTAAGTCTCTCTCTCGGTTCAAAATGTAAAGATTCAGAAACAAGCAAGAGCAAGATAGCCAGCAACAAATTAAACTGCGGACCAACTTAATGCGGGTACTGGTCTCCCGTTTTATGGTTTTTATATCAAGGATTTGCTTCTCCTATAAAGGTTGCCTTCACCACGGCTTACGGAAAGTCCTCTCCACCCCAACACACATATACACACACAAAAATATACACGGTGCTAGTTGGCCGTTGGCCTCGAAAAAGGGTTCATTCGCCCTTTGGAAGGTATTGTTTTTAATCCTTCATGGAGATTAGCCGCCCTCCTCACTAAACAAGTTTGGTGGGTGAACCAGTTTCGTCGCCGGTGACCCGACCATGAGGCAGGTAGTACTGGGTTACATGGTACCAGTAGCATATAACATGACCTGATAGGTAGATAGATATATAGATACATAGATATATATCATACTATAAAACTCAAATTGTCTTGCTTGAGCGTTGAAACCCTATTTCTGCTTTACGATGCGCATGTGTAAAGAAATAAATCAAAACTGAATCTTTTTTTTACATCGGCATTTAACGGATTTTATTAGTATTTTTCTTTGCAAGTTGGAATAGTTTTCAAACAAAAACAAAATAAATGTCTTTTATATATTCTGTAATCGAGAAAATTACTCAAACCTGCTCGCCGTCCTCGTTGAAACAGTGTTAATAAAAAGAGAATCCTTAGCTATCAACATATCATAACGTTTAATATGTTTATAATTTTTATTTTAAATTGATTTGCCTTACAAACAAAAAATACCGAACAAGATTAGAAATTGAGTGCCAGAATACTCTCGATCACTATTTCACATGAAAAGAACAAAATTCTCCTAATAACCGTTATGTTACCATGTAAACAATAATAGCGATATTTCAAAAGTTAAGTTTTAAATAAGCAGATATTATTTTTCAAAAATACTCAATACAGTCCAGCAGATACGTGTTTTTAATCAATTTCAGTGAAAATTAAATGAAGAATGCTTGAAAACGCATGCTACCCTATCGTACGCACTTCCTCATTGCAAATGTTTATCGTTATTTTCATGGAAAGTGTTCGACTGAGCTTCAATCTATGGTCCCCCCTCGCCAAACTTTCACAAGAAACACTAGACTAGCTGAAAACATTATCAATAATTTTCCCCACTCTTTATCTGTGCCTAAACCTAAACATAGATTCCATGATCAAAGCTTCTTTCTTAGAACTGCACGCCTGTGGAATTGTCTTCCGTTTTCCTGCTTTCCAACTGTCCATGATATGGTTGTCTTCAAGTCCAACGTGAACAAGTTTCTGATGAGCCGTTCCACTTAAGTTAACAAATTTACCGAACTTCCATTACTATCGATTACTATATTGTCCTTTTGACTACTCTACACTCTTTAACCCTTATCCTTGAGTGGCCTATCGGCCTTGATAAGTGGTGACGCCTATGTAAAAAAAAAGTACTTTCTACTTTTACAATATACGTCCCACATTACATGGGTAATAGCAATAGTACTAATATTGAATAATCAACACTTCTCTAATTAAATATTTCAACTTTGAAAAACTAGATATTGGAATCGGTAATTGTATTGAAAGAGAGCATTTAGACCAGAATCGATAATTTTATCGGAAATTGTGGAAACTATTGGAATCATCCCATCAAAAGTAGAATTACCCCAAAAGTTTGTCTTAAACGACAGATAAGATGCTAGATAACACGGATACTAATAAATGTATCCCAACAACACAAGTAAAGTAGTCGTTGTAGTTGTTTTTATCTGTCATTTTATGTGTGCATTTAAGGTGCGAAATTGCTTTTGGCGAATTTACAATATTTTAAATCATGGAAACAACAAATGCAATTCGCATCAATGTTTTTATACATTATTTATTCTTACCAGTGCAACTCTACTACATTAATGTGATTAATAGAATGGTTAGAATGATTAAGATAATCTTGTAGACTGGTTATAAATTTAAAATAATCTAAATAAATGTTATGTTTGACGTTCATCTTCGTCGCCAACTGTTATGTTTGCAGGTTGAACCAAATAACGTATAAGGCAATACAAATGAAGACTCAACAAACAAAGGTAGATCAATAAGAAGTGTATTAGGAGAAGTATATTTACAGTATATTTACATAATGGTTGTCAGGTAAGAGAGTCTCGGCTGGAGAATTTATCTGCTCTCGGTTCGGCCTTCAGTGGGTTTTGGTTAACACACACTCAGACTAATCGAGTCTTGTTATTTGTGTGTAATATTATCCACCTATGTAAATGAGTGGGTGCCACCACAACAATATTAGATGCTTCATTTATAAGCCCGATTGCCTCGCGCTCTAAACGTGTAACTATTGTTTTTTTCGATAATTTCTGAAATACGACGTACATAATATAATCACATAAAAGAAAAAAAAGATTCATGTAGTGATTTAACTGAATGGTTACGTGTCCCTTAACCCTCTGATTGAGGGATCATTTCATTATTTCGTGCAGCGTGTCCTGGACAAAAATGAATCAACTAATATATCATATGCACAAAATCAATGTCTCAGATGTTTAAACTTTGTCGCATTAATATGAAAAGTTTTCCCTTCAGAATTGTAAAATTATGGTTTTTAGACTGAGTGAAGACGGTTGGATAGTACAGTCTGTGTTATTCAGTCACGAATGAAAAAAAAAACGCCAAAAAGAATGTAAAGTGTTCATTCATTAATGTATTTATCTTTTTCATGATTTTAATTAACCTATAATTTTGGAAAAAATAACTTTGATATGTATGGCAAAAATCTGTCTGCACTTTTCTTCCTGTTTATTATTGTTTTTTAAATCATACGAAGTCTACCAAAATTTCTACTTGATTCATTGACATGGTTCGACTGTGAATACAGAAGAGAAAGAAATTTGAAAATATTGTATGCGGAAATTGGTTTAAAATTGAGTCTGCTTAATGCAGGTTTGGGTCTCTTACCTGCCGCAAGTATCTCCCCCTTTTCAAAGAAAAAATTTAAGGGCATAACTGGAGAAGGAGAAACATCACTTTACTTATAGGCAACATCGTATAATTTTTTATTTGTTTTTCTATCTTAAAGTGTTTTTTTCTTCGACTTTAGCGTCAAGATGTAGGCAAACACCAATTTCTGTTAATTCAGTCATTTGTTTAAATTGAATATATAAAAGGATATAACGAAATATGTCGTTTCTTTTGTATATGGAGCAGGACAAAAATTCTACAAGTACAAATATCGTGTAGGGAAAACACTAAAATTGAAGGCTGTGTTATAATGAGGTATCAAAATAGCGAATTAAAGGACACTTCTAGATCAGTGAACTAGACAATCCGGAGCAAAGGACACAAGAAATAGTTCAGACAATTTTGAAGAACTCTTGCTCAAAATTTATTTACAGAAAATATCGACACTGGAAAGATAACGTATGAGAGCATAATATTGCAGAGAATATGAACAACATTGAGCCAATCAGCTTACATGTCCGTAACCGTACCTTATCAAACACTCGAAATTACGACGGAGATTTATCAATGAATTGGAATTTATCCGTCTGTTAAGTAATAAAATAATTCTTTACCTTTATAGGGATTTTAGTAACTTCAAATAACTCAGTAAATAGGCCATTGCCAGCACAGCCATAGGCATTGTATATTTTCTGCCCTAAAAACACGTATTTGTCATTTGCCGAACAACGAAAAGCATTACACCAATTTGAACCTGAAGTATGACGTATTATTGACTCCTGTATATCGACGTAAATATTAACCTTGCGTCTTGCTCAGAAAAAAAAATGCCAGTAACAGCCATGGCTGACTTTGCTGATCACCGTTTGGTACAAATACACGTGTCGTTCAATTTGCTCGGCAAACCCGCATTACAAAGATGAACGTGCCAAATGTTCGTGATTCATGAGAAAAAAAAAACTTGAAGGCATCGATCGATCCGATTTATGACTGCACTGGAAATCTAAGGAGCTACTGCTTCGCTGATTTCCGGTATGTATTAATATTAAGCAAAAGAACTAAACGGATATTAGATTAACAATAAGACCACTTGCGGGTTTGGATTCGGTGGTAGATGAATGAAATGCCGGGCCGGCGATTCAAGAGGTATATTGTTTTGTGTATGATTTCGTATAAGACCTGAGCTTAAACCATGCCCATTTTTATGTTGTATATGAAGGGAGCCTCCTACTCTTCAAATAAAATCCCCCCCAAAAAAAAACGAATCAAAACCGTGACGGATCGATTGCGATATAAAACGAAACATAAATGCCTTATTCTTCTGTCTAGGCCTTACATAGGTTTCATTTTACCTTATTTCGACTGATTTATCCCCGGTGTATTATGCACAGGCAATATGAATTAAAAAAATACACATAAAACTTTGCCGAGGTTGCTTCAAAGAATATGGGCTCTCTCTACTCTGCTAGAAAACTGCTCAAACCTGAAAATATCTTATATTTCTACAAAGCCAGCATTGGCCTATACATGGAGTATTGTTGTCACATCTGTGCTGTTGCATCTACCTGTAGTCTCCCATTCTTATATAGAGTTTAAAAACATAGTTTACAACTAATAAGTCAATTAAATTCCACCTCCCTTTTATCACTGCAGTTATCCACCTCTGTGCCTACTTTACATCTATTTTAATGGGATTTGTTCCAATGAACTGGTAGCACTTGTCCTCACTGAATATGAATACCCTCGATTAACTTGACAGCTACAAAAATCCAGCTCGTGCAATGTAAAAATCCATTCTACTGTAATAGTCTCTTCCATAGAATCCTACTGACATGCAGAAATTTAAATGTGATTTTAATAGACACCTCGCTGCGCAACTCCTAGCATAGTGTTCCTCTACATATACTCTAAAAAAGTATCCCCTTTTGCGTCCAAGTGGCGTTGTGCATTGTTTAGGGTGCATAAGATTTAAAAAAAATAACAAAGTAGAAATCCAGTTATGAGATTAGTGGGCTGTAGATTTTTTTTCGTGTAAGTAGAGTTATTAGAAATTCTGTATATATGACTTGTCTAGGGGTGTCAAGTATACCGGAAGTAATGTAAGAAATTATGAAATCGAATGAACCTGTTTGATTATTTTCGAATACCTGCATCAATTTTACATATAAAGTGTGGGTATATTCGAATTGTATATATTGCTTGTATTTAAAAACTTATTGAGTCTGTAGTTTTAGGAGCAGAATTAGATCATTGATTTAGATTTCATTTTTTCTCTTAAAGGAACAATTAATGCAAATGTTGATAAGGAAACAATAAATTAAATTGAGGCTAGATAATTGTGTTTAAATCACTTTAAATATTTGAAAAATTATGACTAAAGACAATGAAAATATATTCCAACTTAACCTCTCTAAAATAAATTTATTGCGGTACATCGAAAATTATTCCCAATTTTTACCAAGGGAAAGCAAATGTTCAATAATCAGCCGCTTTTCGTGTAACTCATATACTTCAAAAGTTGATATGATTCGGCCTTTCTAATGACTAATGTAATGATTTGTATATTTGACGAAACAGGTGACAAGAATTCTACGATTAGTATGTGACCCGGCCAGTCACTGTAAACGAGATTGCCCCGAAAGGTGGGGAACGGAAAGCTGTGTAGAGATTTGGTTGGGAATTGCCCCTTAGACGGGGCCAGTGAAAAATGGATGAGAACTTAAAAAAATTTTTATGACAGTTTCGAGAAACCAGCAAATATCCTTGCTGATTGAAAGAAAGATGGCGTGATCGCCAATGTAGAATACCTTTTTCTTGTAAGGGAAAGAACAAAGTCGGATTTATGAAACAATATTACTGTAAAAGTGATATTTTGCAGATATTTAGCGGAGGCAAGGATGGGCTACCCGTTGTGTGAGAAAATAATCGATGAGAACCCTCGCTGTAGAAAACTCCCTGATTTTGATGTGGGGAAGAGGTAGCTGATTACCCAATTAGGACGGATCATGGTGTGACGGATTAGACGATGATTGGTTAGCTGGAACACCCCGGGGTGTTCCGAACTGCCCAACCCATGCATACATTCGCTGATGCAGACCAAGAAAAATGTGAGTTTTGTGGAGTTTTTGCGAAGTTTACAGCAGTGATTTTGAACTCGGGGGAAGCTATCAACCGCTCCACACCCGGCCGTCCGAGAAGTACCCATCTTTGACCGATCAAAAGCAAAAAAAAAACAGTTATTGAACCCAGATTGAGCCTGGCTCACCGGCTATCGTAACTATCAAGAAAGAGAACCTGCAAACGACGTTATATTTTTTTTATTTCTTTTATTCTCCTGTGAAAAAACTGTACATACTTATTATTTTTTCTCTTTTTTATAAATAAAAAAATTACATATAAAAACTACAACCAGAGTCACGTTGTTTACTGTTGCTACTACTTAGGAATAAACAACCAAGTTGAATGCTCTTTCCTTTCAGCGCAAGCAGGAGGAAAGAATAGATCATCACTGCTACGTCCAACTTCATATCAACCCTGTCTTCGTGAGAGTGACTAGTACTGTGTCGCAAGATCTTGGTGGAAGTTATAGCCGAACCACATATTACTGCACTTATAATGACGGGAACACCTAAACATACTTCTTCCGCTCTGTCATAAACTAAGGGTTACTTGGCTGTTTTTATATAAATGCAGATTCCGTATTTATCATTATGGTATTATATACATAATATATAGAATTGATTTAAAATCAATAAAAATAATAACTCGTGCACTACCTACGAAAATCGAAACCAAACTTTGAGCTTACGATTTACTTTTTCCTGTGAGGACGTGTTTCAAATAAAAATATGCTAAAAGTTAAAACATGAACCAATAGTGATCAAAACTAAAAATTAAAACATGATCATTATTACGTTGTAATGCCCTTGTATGGCCGACATCTGGCAAATTCTATTTTTAAAAATGTTTATATTTTGCACCGATTTTCCCGGCTTAAACCGAAGTACAAAGTGTTGTATAGGTTCGATTACCCTATATATATATATTTTCATGTTTGTAGACAAAATATATATATATAAATAAATAAATAATGGCATACGCGTTTCGTACACAATTTTTTTTTTGAAACAAATATATTAATACGCTTGCATAAATATACTAGCAGGCCGCTCGACATTGCCCATACTTGAAATACGCTTAAATATGATATTTTGATTAATGACGATTTCGTATTTAGTATTATTCTATATTGGCCTTTATATATAATAATGATTTAAAAAGTTTTAAAAAATGACCCATGCGACACCATTAAGAATCGAAATCAAAATGTTTTTTTTTTTACTTTGACTTTAATGCTTATGGTATTAGTCTATATTTGCTGCAAGAGTAAAAATTAAAGATGAACCAAAACCTATTGCATCACGCATGCAGATTTTTACCTGGCAAATTTAATTTTGTTAAATTCACACTTTTGTAGCGATTTCCCCGGCTAGAACTAAACTATAATGTTTCGCTTGAGTTCGAATACCCTATATATTTATTAAGTCTCATATCTGTAAACGAAATATTGTGAAAGGAGTTTGGTAGGCAACACTTTTAAGGATATATATATAATATATATATATACGCATGCATAAATATATATAGAAAGAGGCTTGTGTTTACTAAAACCTTTTTATGCAAGTATTACGCAAATATAAATCATATAGAATGTCTGCATGAATATAAAGAACATAATAGTTAACTAAACATGATCATCCCATCAGTAAACCGAAAAAAAAAACTAACAGGTAATTAATTAAAATAGATAAATCAGTAAACCGAAAACAACTAACAGGCAATTAATTAAAATAAATAAATCAGTAAACCGAAAAAAAAAACAACTAACAGGTAATTAATTAAAATAAATAAATCAATAAACCGAAAAAAAACTGATAGGTAATTAATTAAAATAAATGTTTAAAAGAATATGCAAATCAGCTAGATTATTTGCAGATGGTGCAATTCCACGACCCATATATTACAATGTACTATTTTCTTTTTTTAACTAAATAGAAAACTTGCCACAAACTAGAGACTCTATCACTATCGTTGCCCAAATGGAAAGTTATCCTGATTTCATATGTAATTATCGTTATAACTCTAAGGCATGTCTTAGTTTAATCAAACACTTCCGGTTCTGAATATCGTTTCTAAAATCTGGTCACGATTGTAATATGCGCCCCATTTTTGACACGGTTCATTTGAAGTGGTTTGTTAATTTTTACCAAACATTATATTAAAGCCCGGTATAAGAGACTGTTCTACAGTATCTACTTTAAATAAGTTTTCCGGTTCCTGAATTTTAATTATTTTCGTAAAGTTAGTATTAAATATATATTTCATTTTGCTGATTTCAAATTCAAAACTATTCAATCATGACGACAATACAAATAAAGCATTAAATATAAAATATTTATTGTAATTTGTTTGGACATCTGAGCTCATCTTAACGAGAATTTGAATAATTATTTGTCTGATTAGATTAATTGAGAAATGGAAAGAAAATCTATTTCAAATTCAGAAATGATTTCACTCATGAATGTCACTTCCTGGAATAAAATTATGAGTAACATATAACTAAATAATTATTAATACGATTCTTCAATACGTGACACGGGAATAATAATGAAGGTTCTTCGAGAACGTCCAGAAGGCATTCAATATAGACCAGGTTCACTTACTCCTTTTATTTGGAAATAATATATATCAATACATCAATTTTTTCAATATCCATTGACTTACTCTACTAGGGGTAATCACAATACCAGATTCTTAGGCTACTTTCGCCGCCCCAAGATGAAAATATTCGTGAAAGCCACATTTTCATTTTATGAGAATATTTTTTGGCTGAGTTATAACCGTCAGCCATTCTATTCATAAATAGATGGAAGTGTTACAGATATTGCTCCCTGACAAATAGAGATTTGAAACGTCATATCAAATTTTATGGCCGACATTTACAAAAAAAGATCAAACATATGAGCAAAAAAATCGAAGGTAAATAAGTCAGAGAGAAAAATAAGAAATAATTTCGTGTGGAGCAAAAGACGTAAGACCCTTGAAAATAGTTCAGTTAGAACTAGGAACCAGGCAAACAGTATTTTGTATTTCCTAGGGTTAGAAATATAGTGTTAATATATATATATATATATATATATATATATATATATATATATATATATGTATATATGTATATGTATATATATATGTATGTGTGTGTGTGTTGTTTTATTTTTTGTTTTAAAACGATTTCATCTTGCAATGAAAAATACCAATACACTAAACGTAAATAAAAAAATTGGGACGCGAAAAACATACATTTTTATAAATTTCTAATCTGGACAAAGAAAATATTTTTTTAAATATGTGAATTGATCAAGTATTTTTTATTTTACGCCAGAAACAAAAACATAGTTTTGTTTGTTTTTAGTTTGAAAGGATTCCAACTTTTAACAATTTTAGTTTAAACATTCACTGGTAAAAAATATATTTGAAATTGTAGAAGAATAGAAAAATAAAATGTATAAATCTAGTATAAAAAAATCAAAAACAAACACAATATCGTAAAATGTCAATTATAAAAAAAAAACTTTTATTTAATTTGGTTTCTTTTAAACAGAAAGTCGTAAATCGGAACAGGGTACACGGTTTCACTACCCAAGCAAGAAGATTTGAAAGTTATAGTATAATATATATATATATATATATATATATATATATATATATATATATATATATATATATTAAGTAATGTGATTGATAATTTAAAATTTAAAAATCAAATTATAATTAAATTAAACATTAAAAATCCGTTTCATAAGAAGGAACAATAACAAAATCGAGTTAAGAAAAATAACCAAGAGACAAAAAAAGATAAAACCAAACCACAAATATTAGATAATAATACAAATAAACAGCAAACCAAAACCCGTAAACGTAAGAATAGACACAAGGAGATCCTATGGTTCAACCCCCCATATTCCAAAAACCTAGAAACAAACATAGCCAGAGAATTTTTTAAAATATTAGATAAGAACTTTAAAGCCCCCCATAGATATAATAAAATTTTCAATAAGAACACAATTAAAGTCTCTTACTCTACTATGCCTAACCTTCATCAGAAAATAATTAGCTCTAATAATAAGAAAATTAATAAACTACAAAATACAACTATACAAAATACATCTGACTGTAACTGTAGAAGAAAAATAAATGCCCCCTACAAGGCTCATGTAAAATTAAAAATGTTATCTATAGCTGCACAGTATCAAAAATTCCAAATCTACATGAACCTATTAACAGCCATAACTCAACTACCAGATTAAATAATAACACCAACTTAAACTAACCTACCGATCAATTACTAATCAACCCACCATATAATAATCCAACAACAGACCTAACGGAAAATAATCACAACAAGCAAGAGGTAATATATTTTGGTTCCACATCTGGCCTAATAAAACATAGAATTTCAACGCACAAACATTCTTTTAAAAATAACTCTCTATCAAACCAAACTACTCTATCCAACTATGTTTGGCAACTAAAAAACAGCAATATTCCTTTCACCTTTAAATGGCGAATAATTGAGACTTGCAAATCATATAAACCAGGAGATAAATTTTGTGCACTATGTACAAAAGAGACCCTAAAAATTTTAAAATATGAAGATATAAAAAATACAACCAAACTATTAAATTCAAGACAGGAGCTTATATTTACATGTAGTCATAAACGTTGATTTAAATTTAATAAATATAAACCACCATAAATCATTAAAAATTACTTATTAATAAAAATAGATTACAATTATTTTTTTATTTTTTATTTTTTTTTAATAAATTAAGTTAGACTAATTATCTCCCTTACACCCTTCAAATAAATAAAGTAAAGAAAATATGACAATTATCTCCCCTTAAAATATTTAATTGCACAAGCAACATTCTCTCTATATAAACCGTAGCGTCTTTAAATCAAAAATACGCTACCGGATATAATTTACTGCATGAGCGTCCCCCCTTTTTTAAATTCATCATTCAATAAGATAAAAAGCTATAGCAAACATCTAAATGAATATTTTAACCATAGTTCCTGATTTCAAAAAGCGAAAAATTAAAAGGTAAATATCTCTATATATTTTTAAAGCAAATTTATTATGTAAATTCAAATCTATATTTTTCTCTACTTATTTCTAACCCATATTAATTTTCTTATAAATTTTAAATCCATACCTTTTATTTCAATTTTTTTCAGATTCATCTGCCTTACTTTTAATGCTAGGTTTATTTATGGTTTCTGTTAAATTCAATAAAAAACCCTTCAAAATTTGCTGACGAGGAGACCTTGCTTATTAAAAAACTATATGTAATTATTGTACATAACTTGATGTATACCACAATAAAAATCATTGTTTTCCGAAACGATCGTACAGATAATTGGTTTTGTTATTGTTCCTTCTTATGAAACGGATTTTTAATTTAATTATAATTTGATTTTTAAATTTTAAATTATCAATCACATTACTTAATATTGAATTAGCTCTAGGACATTTAACTATCGAGCTTATTATATATCTAAATTACAACGAGCACTTTCTATTTCCTGTATTTTAATTAAACTAGTAATTTCACTGTTACATTAAAATACACTCAGCTCTTTAGACTATTGTTCTAATTTCCTTTAAATTATATATATATATATATATATGTGTGTGTGTGTGCGTGTGCGTGTGCGTGTTTGCGTGTGTACGTTTGGGTCTGTGTGAGAGAAGTTATGTGTCTGCGTGTAAACATATATATATATATGTGTGTGTGTGTGTGTTTGTGTGTGTGTATGTGTGCGTATGTGCTTTGTTGGAGATCGCCCCTCATATCCAAAATCTTATTATTGATTGTATAAGACTGGCTATACTGCTTGTGCAATTATAATGACCTGGAATTAATTTTAACATGCATATATTAAAACCCATGGTCCAATTTTGCTTTAAACAGAAACAGTCATTTCGAACGAATCCCTGTTTATCATTAAACCGACTGTTGATTTTATACGTCGGACTTTTCGGGTGTGTCGTAGTAAAACTTCTCCGATGCGCTTGTGATGTTAGACTGTGTAATGTGATTACTCTGCTCAAAATCGCCTGTTCTAGTTTTCATCGAATGAATTCGATTAGAGATTATTGATAAAAATCGAAGACTATCTAATACAAAACATGTCTAAGAACAGTTTACGATACATAAAGTACCTTTGCGTGAAATTTCATAAAACACGACCGAGCTGTTTCGGACTCCATAAGGAAGTAATTAACACACAATGACATTTTTTTTAATATAATAGTAGATAAATAGATAGATAAATAAATATATAGATAGTTAAACTATATGCGATTATATATAATATATATAAACACACCCGAACACAAACACGCCCCCACACACAGATACACCAACCCACAAATATATATATATATATATATATATATATATATATATATTCCAATGACAAATATAATGTTCGTATGTGAAACATTCGGTGATCCTTATTCCATCTCGGGTAAAGTTCAGTCTTTCAGTTAGGACACAAACACACACAGCCACACACACAACACACATACACACACACACACACACACACACATATATATAATATGTGTGTAATTGTTGTATAGATTGGTTTGCTAGTGGTAAATCCAATGAAAACTGCCTGATTATGAATAGTGCTGAAATGGAGACAGAGTTGATACATAGTCTGTTTATTGTATAAACATTATTGGTTACATATGTGCATACATGTTTACGTGGAATCCTAATTCAAAGAGATAAACATCGTCAGACTAAAAAGAGAAGCGATATTCAAAAGAGAGTGAAGATTACATTCATTTCTTATAAGTTTATTCAGTGATGTTTCTGCTTTGGAAGAAAATGTGGTGTATACCTTGTAAATGTGAGCAGCTTCAATCTATGCGATTGTACTTCCCATCCTTCCCTTCAGCCTTTTCCCTTCTTTCACCGCACCTCCCTAAAAAAACCCTCCATCATTAAAACTTTCAATAAAAAAAATACACGATTAAATCCGGCCCTCCAACTTCTAACGTAGACTCCCACTACCATCTCTTCTTCTCGAACATCAGGGGTGTACGTTCTAACCTTTCAGAGGTTGAAACCCAATTACAGGAGACTAAACCAGAAATATTATTTCTAAGGAAAACTGGCATTGGACAGACCAGGCTCCTAGATGAGTTCGTAATTAAATGATACTCTAATTTAACTTCAAAATCTGACCCGCAAGATCGCCACGGGCATGGAATATGTGCCTACATAAAAGATGGCTTTCCATGTTGGATGGACATCTCCAGAGAGTGTCCTAACTTACTTTATATGTGCTTCCGGGTTGCACTTGCTCAAACTACTACATTTATATTTGCTCTCTATTGACCCCACAACAGCGGAGTCACTAAAAGTCTTTAAAAGCATATCTGAGAAAATTGACCACATCCTATCTGCTTATCCTTCAGCTAATACTCATGTCTGTAGAGACTTCATTGTTCACAATGTGGAATGGTTAACTCACTCACACAAGACCGATGATAAGGGGAGGTTTTATTCATGATTTCTCCATTATTTATGACCTCACTCAGATTGTCCACGAACGCAGCATAGTGCCAGATACTAATGGCCAGTATGCACGTCGCCTAGACCTTTTTCTCACAAATTGCACTGAACTGTATTCAGCTTCCGTTCTGTCTCCACTTGGATCGTCCAACCACTCTGTTGTATCAGTTAAGATAAAAACGAAATGTACCTCTCCATCGTACAGTATATCGATACTCTATGACTGAGTAGGAAAGCTTCCGTACATTTATATCAGATCTACCTCTGCGTTCTATGTTTAAAAATGATGTGTCTTCTATAGTATCAAACCTGACAGATTAGTTAATTGTAGGTATAGACCGTTTCATACCCTCTAAAAAGTTCCAGCAAAAACCTAACAGCCAGCCGTGATTCTCTCCGGAAGTTCCTGCCATTGCGCATAGAAATCACTTTTTTCATTGCTTCCAACGTAATACACGTATTGAGAATAAAACCGCTTTCAGAACTGACAGCAACCACGGTAAAAAAATTAAGAAAGAACGCAAGAGAATTGTATGCTCAGTCTGTCAAGTCCAAAGTAGCTGAGCAGCGGCTTGGTTCCCACCAGTTTTGGCAAATAGCAAACAGAAACATGAACAGAAGCGTGTGCTCTATCGCAACTCTGCTGACTGGACCTGAGGTAATCTCGTCAGCATCAGACAAAGCCAAACTCTGCCAAGAACTTTGCAGCTAATTCTAACCTTTGCAACCAAGGCTGCCAACCTCCAATATTTCCTCCTGTATCAGAAAAAATGCCATGTGATATACAAATATCTGTACGTGATGTTGCAAAGCTAATCAAAAACCTTGATTCCAGTAAAGTTACCGGCTCTGACGGTATTCCAATTATAGTACTCAAAAGACTTCAACCAGAACTAGCGCCCATCCTTACAAAACTGTTTAAACGTTGTATTAACAAGAACTGCTTCCCGTCACCCTGGAAAATCTCATCAATATGCCCCGTATTTAAGAATTCAGGTGATCGCTCATCTCCCTCTCAGTACAAGCCAATAAGTCTCCTGTGCGTCATGAGTAAGTTACTGGAATCTGTGTCAAATAGAGAAATAATCAACCATCTCAGCAAAAATAACCTTTTTAGTGGCACACAATATGGTTTCCGTTCTGCTAGATCTACAACATATGTGCATACAGTTATATCTCATATAATTAGCCACTCTCTCGACGGAGGTAACCTATCTAGGGCAATTGCTCTTGACATATCAAAGGCATTTGATAGAGTATGGCATAAAGGTTTACTTCATACGAACTCCAGCTACGGTATAGCTGGAAATGTCTTCTCAATTATTAAATCATTTCTCTCTGATAGGTTTATAAGAGTAGTGGTTGATGGACAGAAATCAGAAGCTCTCAGTATTAATGCTGGAGTCACTCAGGGGTCCATCCTGGACCCAACTCTCTCCCTGATCTACAATAGTGATCTTCCAAATCACATCCTTAAATCATTCGTAGACATTAATGCTGATGACACTACTATCTATGGTAGCACATCTAAGACCGTAAATGACCAAGATCTATCTGACTCTCTCTCCTCTGATCTTGAGCAAGTGGGACAATGGGTAAAGAGATGGCTGGTTACTTTTAATGCATCTAAAACCAAGCTTTTATCTTTACATCATCAACGCTCTGATCCCCATCTGACATCAACTAAAATGAATGGCTCTCGACTTGGGGAGACCTCATGTTTTGACAAGCTTCTTGGCTTGACCTTTACTCCTGGATGGACAACATAATTAAATCCGTTGCCAAGGCCACTGGAAAAATGATGGGATCTTTCTATCGATCCAATAGATATCTTACTGCTGATGCAATTCTCTATCTATATAAGAGCCAGGTGCGTCCAAGGATGGAGTATTGTTGCCACATCTGGACAGGAGCTGTTAAAAAGGACGTATCATGCCTTAAGAGAGTTCAATATAGACTCTTTAATCTCGAAGGGGGTGTCCTTTTCTTTTCCCTGCGATCTCCTTCTTATAGAAGAGATGTTGCGAGTTTGTCTCTGCTTTATCGTTATTTTCAAGGAAAGTGCTCGGCTGACCTCCAATCTATGGTTCCCAATCGCCAGACTTTCACAAGAAACACCCGTCTAGTAGAAAACAATATCACTAATTTCCCCCACTCTTTACCTGTGCTTAAACCTAAACGTAGATTCCATGAGCAAAGCTTCTTTCCGAGAACTGCACGCCTGTGGCGTTATCTTGCATTTTCCTTCTTTCCAGCTGACTACAATATGGTTGTCTTCAAGTCTAACGTAAACAAGTTTTTGATGAACCGTTCAATATATGTAAACAAATTTACCGAATTTCCATTATTAACGATTACTATATTGTCCAATTTCTACTGTACACTCTTTAACCCTTATCCTCGAGTGGTATGTTGGCCTTGATAAGTGATGATGCATATATATATATATAAACTACTGCTTATATTCACGAAGTATGTACATCACTTTCTTCGAAAGCGGAAATCACAGTCAAAATATCTAACAAAAAACGAATGTAAGGACAAGAATGTAAAAACTAATGTAAATAGAAGAATTCTCACAAGGATAAAACGCGGGATATTTTGCGTAGCTTAATTGCCATACATATTTTCATAACTTACTACCTAGCTCTACTCATGTATTAAGCACTTTTGAAGTAAATACTGACAATTTACGCATAAAAGTATATCTTCTTATATTAATTTATGTGCTGATAAAAAATAGAACACACACACACACATAACCGAATTTGAAGTTTATTCCAAATTACTTTATCGAATTTGTAATTCGAATACCGTATGGCGTCATCTAGAGGGTTTCTTTCCACAAGTTTCCCAAGTTGACTGCATTTCGGCAATGATGCATTCAATATTGTCTTGCGAATGGATTATAGTGTATGCTTTACGAGTGTATATGTACGGCTTTACATAGTTCCAACTAAAATGATCTAATAAGGTTTAGTCACACTTACGTGTAATTATTCGTTCATCAAATGTTGCTTTCAGAAAATTGATCGTATCGGGCGCTGTGTGACGTGTGGCTCCGTCCTGTTGAAACTAGTTTTGACAAGCTTCTGGGTTTGACCTTTACTCCTGATCTGAAATGGAACACGTACATCAAGTCTGTTGCCAAGGTCGCTGGAAAGATGGTGGGATCCTTCTACCGCTCCAGAAGATATCTCACTACTGATACAATTCTCTATCTATATAAAAGCAAGGTACGGCCAAGGATGGAATACTGTTGCCATATCTGGGCAGGAGCTGCCAAAAACAGCCTATCATGCCTTGACAGAGTACAAAATAGACTTCGTGGTTTAGTGGGGGATGCCCTTTTCTCTACCCTGCAACCCCTCTCCCACAGAAGAGACGTTGCGAGCCTATCTTTGTTTTATCGTTATTTTCATGGCAGGTGCTCGTCTGAACTCCAATCCCTGGTCCCCCCTCGCCAATCTTTCACGAAAAACACCCGTCTAGCTGAATCCACTGTGAAAAATTTCCCCCACTCTATATCTGTGCCTAAATCAAAACGCGGATTCCATGAACAAAGCTTCTTTCTTAGAACTGCACGCCTGTGGAACTCTGTTCCCTCCTGCTTCCCTCCGGACTACAACTTGGATGTCTTCAAGTCTAATGTTAACAAATTCCTAATGAACCGCCCCCTTAAGTAAACACTTCATCAAATCTCCACACTAACGTAATGTACTTGCAATAACCCTTATCCCTGAGTGGCTTCCGGGCCTTGATAAGTGGTGATCACTGTGTAAAAAAAAAACAAAAAAAAACTACATGATGACACCAAGCCTTACTCAAAATAACCGAGTATTCCAAAGGTGCAATTAAAGAATTTAAACTTTCAAGTTAAGGTTTTTTTTCCTTCTGAAAACATCCTACCTAAATTAAATACCATACTTCAGGGTAATTGCTCCAAGTCCGATATAATTGCGCCAACTAGGTAAAGGTGCTCTTTTGGCAACAGCGCATATGAAAAGCATCTTTTTTTTTGTTAGCTCAATTACCCCCGGATTTGTGCGCGATTACCACAAAGTACGATACATCTTTTTAAAAATTTAAACACTTCCAAGACTATATATATATATATATATATATATATATATATATACAATTTACACACACACACACACATATATATATATGTATGTATATATATATATATATCTATATCTATCTCTCTCTATATATATATTAAGACTTGGGAAAACTGTTTTTTGTTGTTTTTAATATAATTTAGTTACAATGACGTGTACTAACTGCAATTTACTTGATTTCTTGCGTCACTTACGTGATAAAACATTTTAATTTCATGAAAATAGAAGGAGTAGAACGCTTCAAGTATAGTATGACTAAACTGTCGGGTAAAACCTCGAATAAGCTGCGATTTGATCGAAACGTTTGTGTGCACCTTTCAAGGTTGACGTGCCTCGGCTTGTAACATGACTGCGTTGAGCGTTCACTAACTTCCGGTTAGATCAGTTTACGAAGCTTTTAGACAAAATGGCGACATGCGACACCTTTAATGGTGGGTCCAGGAAACGGTGCATTTTGATTGAAAGGAGCACATAATTTGCAGGGAAAGATATCAATCGAATGACAGAAAGAAATTTAGGATATCAGGTGTAACAGCAAAACAGCATTTGTAATAAGAACAGCAAAAAAAAAAAAAAAAAATTCGATGTGTTTCGATAAAATAGAGCTTGAAATTAAAAGGCTAGTAATTTATTATTATTTTTTATTTAATATATTTTGATAATATTTCTTATCAATTATGTTTTTTTTAACTATGAGTCTGGATAAAGAGTGATCATTTACTGCTATCACGGAATAGTAGATTATTAAAGCGTTTACAGAATTGAAAAAAAGGATGAATTTATTACATTATCACATCCAACTATCTGTCTATTTTCTACTAAAACTACAGTTTTTAAGAGACGATGTTGCTCTCTTTTTATTACATTTTCACCCCAAAACAAGGCACATTGCCACTTTGGTGTAGGGGGCTACTATCAGGGGCAGCAACTACTGGGGCACTATGTTGGGATTTGGGCAGCAAGATGTCGGTTCACGTTACACTCGAACTTCTGCATGTCAGTACAGTTAGGGAAGCAGGGACCTGGGGAAGAAACTACTGAAGTAGAAAGATCTTTTACATCTAGGGATATCTACTGTGTGGGGGTAGGATTTAGCTGCCTTTCGAGTTTGTCGAGGGTGTCTACGTCGTGGGGGCACACGTGTCTGCAGTTCGTCAGAGCATTCACCATTACAATACTGGTAGAAGAATGAGATAATAAAACACAACTAATGGCTTTTGATAGGGTATGGCACGATGGTCTTCTAAGGAAAATTATATCATATAGTATCACTGGAAGAATACATAATGTAATTAAATCCTTCTTAAGTAAGAGAAACATCCAAGTTGTCCCCGACGGTCGTACATCTAACAATATGAGATAAATGTGGGAGTGCCTCACGGGTCTATCCTTGGACCTTTAATATTCCTGATATTCATAAATGACTTCACTGATAAAATTGTTTCGGAGATGGGTATATTTGCTGATTACACCACTCTCTATAACAGGCACATCGAAGGATATGGCAGAAACACTACAGGATGACCTCTAATCTGTAGCTGAATTGGGACAAAAACGGATGGCCACGTGCAATGCTGCCAGGACTAAGGTTATTTCCTTCAATAATTACAATATCTACACTATAGCAATGCCCCAAAACAGGTTACCTGAAAATACTTATTTTAAACTCCTCGGCCTAACGTTTACAGCGAACATGAACTGGAATAGATACATTGAGAACATTTCCAAGGCTACTGCAAAGAAGGTGGGATCTTTCTACCGTGCTAGAAAACTATTTACACCTGAAAGTATCCTGTACCTCTATAAGGCCACCATTCGTCCATGTATGGAGTACTGTCACCACATTTGGGCTGGTACATCTACCGCATGTCTCTTACTCCTGAACAGGGTTAAAAAGAAAGTCGCCAACCTGATAGGTTCTGAACTGTCATCTAGTCGTCAGCCTCTGCCAAATCGACGAAATGTTGCATCTTTCTGCCTGTTCTACAAGTATTTTAATGGTGAATGCTCTGACGAACTACAGGCACTTGTACCTTCTCGACGTGACAACCCCCGACAAATCCGACAAGCAACTAAGTCCCATCCCTTTACACTAGATATCCCTAGGTGAAATAAAGGCTTTTACTCCAATAGTTACTTCCCAAGAACTGCTAGACTTTGGAACTCCCTTCCGGGATTCTGCTTTCCCAACTGTACTGACATGCAGAAGTTCAAGTGTATTGCGAAAAAAACATCTTCCTACTTAACTCCTTTCATAATGCCCCTGCAATTTATTTTCCCGATAGCAGCCCCTTACTTAAAAGCGGCACTGTGCCTTGTTTGGAGTGAAAATTGATTTAAAAAAAAAGACAAAATTAATCTAAACGACGATAACGATTTAACGTTTTCTATTTTTCATTCACTTCGGATTTAATAATAATAATAATAATAATAATAATAATAATAATAATACTTTCTATCAAAATATGAACGGAGGAAAAACAAAACAGAACGACTGAACCCGAGAGAAACAAAACGCTAATTTAATAATATATGCAAAGACCGAGATCACAACAGAAATAATGAATGGTTAAAAGCATGGCAGAATGTTACTGCAAATCGACCAGTAGACAAAGAAAAAAATAAGCAAGGATACCCTTAACGAAACTTACGGAAACTATCGACCAGAAGAGCAACAGATCATGAGGGAATACACACATACTGTTTAAAACAATTCACACCTGTACGTGATGAGCTTATTTAGAACATAAATATGTCTCTAGGAAGCAGGTACACCAGAAATATTCACTAAATAAATTCACACTTGCGCAAAAACACCCATTAATAGGAACAGCGCAATAAACTATAGGCCTATAACATGCTTACCTACATAATATAGGCCCAGATCGCCAATTTGTGGAAACAGAGACAATGGTAAGTCCCAAGGAAGTTGTCGAGGTCTTTTCTGTGGTAAAACGGTGAGTCGAATACAAACAAATTAAAACATTTCAAAAATGTCACATTTGGGGTTGATAATGTCGATAAAAATGTCTATATATTACAACATATCTATCAAGTAAGATATCTTCAATAAAAGAAATATTAAATTTATTTTGTAGCCTTGCATGAGATCTAATAGAATACTCATTTACACCAAATTCAGTGACATACTTATTAGTATGGACTTCACAACACTAGGGTCAATATGTTATAACATCAGTTAACAGTTCAATTAGTTATGTTTTTTTTTCGTGAAAGGAATTGCAAATCATTACGGATGTTTTCATTGTTGGACTACAAACATTTCTCTGAAAATTTTCCGAATCCGCGGCTATCATTCATAGCCATCAACTCGATTAAATGTTGAATTATCTCATCAAGATTGATTTGAAATGTTCAAATATATTACTAATTGTACTTTAGCAAAGAATTTTGATCTAATCCAGGGTAACATGACTTGAAAAAGATAAAGCACTGAGGATTATTGACAAATTATCCCTGTGTTTCGCAGGAATCAATTCTTGTATTCAATCAATAACCTCATCACAAAAAATGTCTTCCCTCAGGGCCTTCTTTTAATGTCTCACCATTCCTATCAGCATGATTAAATCTATCCAGATAGAGACCAGTTTCCCCGTAAATTTTGTTGAGGACTCTTTCTCTTGAGGCACGAATTGGGTCACATATGGTATTCGATGCTCCTCACATTTATTTATTGTTGCCACATAGATTACCAATAATTGATTAATGGTCCATACATCACAATCAATTATTGATAGTCTATGTGGCAACGATACATACCGTTGAGGAGCATGTAATGCCATTGATGTAGGCATGGGTTATGGTGGTGCTTTTCTGGTCTGATACAGAAATTGGTTTGCTGTAACACCTTGCCTAGCCTTAAAGTCACCACTTTTAGTAGGAACCACACCATCGGCATCAACTAGATTTTCAAGGGGTTCAGAGTATCCCCAGCACATCTGTTGATTCAGAATCCATCTTTTTCTCTGTCTATTGGTCGATTTGCAGTAACACTCTACCATGCTTTTAACCATTCAGTATTTCTCTTGTGATCTCGGTCTTTGCATATATTATTAAATTAGCGTTTTGTTTCTCTCGGGTTCAGTCGTTCTGTTTTGGACGTCTGCTTCCTAATACAAAGGATACCATCTACACCACCTACCCCTGACACCTACTACTTAAACATTAAACCTTTCATGGTGTTATGCATTCTTACTTTGACATTATTTCCTTATTGCCAACATGTGCATATAGATCATGAAAGTGTAATAGAAGTAATAAAGTATTCATTCTCAACAACAACAACAACAACAACAACAACATCAACATCAACAACAACAACAACAACAATAGTTTAGATTACTTCTGTAGCAGCAATTTCGAGCACAGCTGAATTGTCTTTCTTGTGCCGAGTCTTTAAACAGGTGAACTTCATCCATGATTATTTGAAGAATTCCAACTAATCAGCAGAATCTTGGATTACATTGGATTCTTTTCCAGATTTATTGACACAAGCCTCATACCCAGGGGATTTCGCTTGTGGAAACTGCGACTTGTAATAAATAGTTACTCGGAAGATCGGTTTTTATGAAATGGACACTTTGCTTATTCCTTCTTTCTTATATAAATCGGAAATGATAATTATATTGATGTTATAAAACAATAACTACAACAAAAACCATTGGAAATTTTAAACAAAAAAAACAACAACAAACAACAAAGAAATCCCAAACGGACACAAGGAGCTTCTCAATGGACAATTTTCAACTTTTGGAAAATTAGTACGTATGCTACAGTTTATGAACCAAGTAAATTCACAACATATAATGCATTCAACATCCATTTGCAACAAATGTTTTCTATTTGAAGACATATAATTGCGAAAATAATTGGGGAAATATTTAATAGAACGGCTAAATCTCACATAAATCCATTTATTGCATCATAAACAAACGATTTTAAAAAGTGTATAATTTAATATGTGAGACTTATCCCTTATTTAGATTTTTTTTGCAATTTGTGCCAAACAAATCACTTGATTTCGGTAAAAAAAACCTACAATTTTGGCATATTTTTTACAAGGAATAAAAATTATTTTTCATGAAATATCTATTTATTTTATTTATGAGTTGGTAAATAAATTCTCAACATTAACAAATCTAGAAAAACAAGTAAAATATGTTTTTAAGGATTTTCTTCTACTTTGGAGATTTTTTCTGAGTTTGGTACAATTTTGCTTAAAAATCTTAGCCTGACTAAGGGTGTTGAATCCTCTCGAAGAAAATACCCCAACAAACCCGACAAGCAGCGAAGTCCCACACATACACAATTCAGATCCCTAGATGTAAGAAAACCTTTTACTCTCATAGCTTCTTCCCCAGAACTGCAGAACTTTGGAATTCTCTTCCGGTTTCCTGCTTCCCCAACTGTACTGACATGCAGAAGTTCAAGTATAATGTGAACAAACATCTTGCTGCTAAACGTCCTACATAGTACTCCTGGAACTTGGGTTCCTTCTAGTAGCCCCCTACATCAAAGTGACAATATGCCTTGTTTGCGGTGAAAATGTAAGTAAAAAAATGTGTTTTTAATTGTTTTAGGTTATATATAATTATTATAATCTATATATCTATAAAAAATGAAAGTGGATGTCTGCCTGTCTGCTGTCTGTGGTTGTGTGTCTGTCTGTGTACATTTCCCTACACAATAACTTTGTCAATTTTAAGTCTACAGACTCGAAATTTTATATACAGGGTACTGAGGTTTGGGGAAATTTTTTTAATCCGTTTTCGGCCATAAATATGGCTGTTAAGTGATCAAAGTTCAACTATTTGACCTTTGAGAACTCGAAACTCCTTCGCCAATTTTGGGTACAAACAATTAAAAATTTAGATATAGTTTCCTTAGACAGGGATCTAACTTAATTACTTGATTTTATCCCCAAACAATAAATGTTAAGGGGTCATAATAGGGTTCAAAGTTAAAAAAAAAACATTAACCTCTGCGGTCTCTACCAAATTACTTAGACAAGTTCTGGTCTAAACAATTGAAATTTTACATGACGATTATACGGAGATAGGGCAAGTTTATAATCTGTTTGGGTCGAAAATTTGAGGTACCAATATATAAATGTATGTATGTATGTTTGCATGTCTGCCGAAAACTTTCGACAGAATCGACAGATTTTCACAAGATCAGTATCGATTTGAAGGTCGATGCTTCAGACGACAAATACCGAAAAATTGGCTAAAAACATTAATATCTTCACCCGACACTGGATACTTTTCTACTGGGAGGGTTCGTTTTTTTAGCCGCTATTTTCGAAAGTCATCCCCTCTTTTCGATTACCTAGCATTAGTTTAAATCTACATCACTTCCGGTTTGGCGGTGGTCGTAACAGCAAAGACGTCAGTTTTGTTCCCGTTCTTTTCCTCCTTCGCGGTACGCGTTCGAGCCTGCCTTCCTAATACCATTGTTTTAATTAACAGACACCTTCAAACACCCGGGCAATGACGGGCTGAAATGCTAGTAGTTTATCAATTAAATATTTTTTATTTGTGGAATTATCATTTAACCACGGCGGTAGTGATTGAATATATGCTTAAGTCCGAAATTGAATGAATCGAGACACATTCAAACCCCCACCACTAATTCTGTTCGCAACCAAATTTCAAACAGGTTATATAGTTGGATAGAACACCTCATTAGCTACATTTTGACAAAAAATTTCGAAAATTGGTTCAGTACAAAAAAAGTTACAACAAAATATGTGGGTTCACAAACAGGAGAGTAAGTACATAAGTGACTAACGCTTTTTTATTTTGCATAACTGTTTTTGTATATAAATATATTTTACTGCGATTTTGCCAATATGACGTGTTAGCCTAACGGTTAGAGTACCGGGGGTTGGTGGAAAGATTTTAGGTTCAATCCCGTGTATCGTTTTTTTTATAATTAAAAAACCGAACTTTTTTCTTAATAACTATTTTTTTTTAACTCTCCTTATGATTTTATAGCAAAAAATGGTGAATTTATCGATTAAAAATATTAGTGAATTCTATGATGTACATATTCTTTGAACGAACTCAAATTTTTCGTTATCACATTTGATGAAAAATGTAGTCCCATTTTGGCAATGCGTCTGACCAATGATGCTTTTGAACCCGCGACCAGCACTGCGATGTCATCAGCAGCAGCCTGGGCATAAATATTCCTATTTTTAAACTCCTTTAAAAGAGGATTCAGCATACAGTTCCATAGTAAAGGTGATAAAATCCCACTTTGGGGGGTTCATTTAACTACTTCCCTTTTAACAGTTGCCCTCAGTAGTAGTTCTACTTGAACTGTTCTGTGCCTCACCATATACTCAATCCATCGGATGAGTACTGGTGGCACATTGAGTTCTCGTAGCGACTTGAACATACTACTGAAGGGTATGTTGTCAAAAGATCCAACGATATCTAAAAAGACACCGAGTGCCATCTTCTTTTTTGTTAGTTTACGCTCTATACAGATCACGAATTCATGAACCGCAGTCTCGATAGAGACCCTGGCTCGGAACTACTGTGATTGAATGATAAATATTGCATAAATGTGTGTTTGAGAGCTAATTTATTTTGACAATCATTAATAAATATTATAAATTTATATATTAATACAATAGCAATGCCTGGAAAAATCATGGATTATATGGAAAAATGCGCGCATGAAAAGTAATATTCTTAAGATTTTATTAAACCTGGAAAAGTAAAGGACAAGAAATTCAACCTGGAAAAGTAAAGAACAAGATATTCTAGTAAAGTAAAAAATAAGAATTTTTTAGACTTAAAATATTGCAGCTAAAAATAAAATTTGAATATTGATAAATATTTTATTTATTATTTGCATATGTTGTTGTTTATTGTTGAGTTAGAAAGAATTAAATGATCCTAATTATGATATAATAAAATTATTAATTTTTATGTAAATTATAAATTTATTAATTCCATCTACCAACTAACTAACTAACTAATGAATTAATTTTATTCAAACAATTTTCACTACATAAATATATGCAAATAATAGGGGGGAAATAAGTTCAATCCAGCGACTGACACTCTTTCTAACTCAACAATAAACAACAACATATGCAAATAATAAATAAAATATTTATCAATATTTAAATTTTATTTTTAGCTGCAATATTTTAAGTCTAAAAAATTCTTATTTTTTACTTTACTAGAATATCTTGTTCTTTACTTTTCCAGATTGCATTTCTTGTCCTTTACTTTTCCAGGTTGAATAAAATCATAAGAATATTACTTTTCATGCGCGCATTTTTCCATATAATATAATCTTGAATAAATAATTATGAGAACACTTGTTAAGCATTTTGGTTTTCATTAAGACGTAGGGTCTACACTATCCCATATTATATCAGCTAAGTAATGCTGGCCTTGATATATAAATATTACACGGACTGACATTTTCGTATTCATCATAATATTTCTGGCATTGTATCATCCTCACAGGAAAACATTGAAGCCGGTAACACTGGTAAAGAAGAAAAAAGAACGATCAATATTTATTTCTTTTTAAATTAAAGAAGATTTTTCTCATCGATCTGCCAAGTTGAACGCATTACGTTGATGCGCGGGATGCATTAGTCGCGTCGCGATTTTCCTTTCGCAATTGTGCATTAACATTCTTTCTGTTCTAGGCATTCACAATGTAATCGAAGCCAAGTCAGTTCCATATATAATCAGTTTTAACGGACCGATTCGGTTTATTGAAGCGCGAAGCGAAACCTTTTCACAGCTGAAAAAAGAAACAGGCGGTGAGACTGATCTGACGGCGAATCAAAAGAACTTTGCAACGAATGATGGATGCAGGTGCTTGTCTAACGCGGGAAACATCACATAAACGGTGGAACACAAATTACAGATGTAAATGTTAGCTCTACATATAACCATTAGTAAAATATAAGTATTGATCGAAATGTTTCTTTTTGTTATGCTATCTACTTATCACACAGCTATAATACACACACGCTCACACGCTAACACACACATCCACACACGCACACACACACGCACACACACACACACATATTAAATAGGTTATTTTGTAGAGTTTTAAAGGTTAAAAATCTTCGCAGACTATATATATATATATATATATATATATATATATATATATATATATATATATATATATATGATTTTGCATGTTTCTTTTGTACTTTTACAAAGTGAAAACCATTCTTCGGAGAGGTTAAATCTGCCGAATAGACGAAGCCAGAACGTACGGTATACATATAATAATCGTATTCATATATATATATATATATATATATATATATATATATATATATATATATATATATATATATATATAGTATTACTAAACACGTAAAGCAAGAATAGGTTTAAGACGCTAAAATTCATAGTAGTGCTGTCCGTGAAAAAAAAAAAAACATTTTCGAGGATAAGTACTAATGATATTAGGTATAACTAGTTCTATGTTCTTTAGATTAATGGTTTAATCCTCACTACAGAGAACAATAAATAAATCTCCGGCAAACTGTAAAAAAAATTAATATTTGTATATCGATACGAAATATTTCATTCATTGTGTCTGATGTTATATCTAAACGCATGTCGCTTCTAAAAATGTTTTTAAAAAGGTTCGCATACTTGTATAATTTTTAATTCTAGGCGACAACCATCTTCCCAGATTTATGCTAGTCTTCAGCTCTATCGATAACCTTTAAAATGAATTGCGTTTTTCGCTGGCAATAACAATAGACCTTCACTAACATTTTAATGACAATCGGGCCCATCTCCTAACCTTCCAATTCCCAAATATACAGTGCATGCCTTGTTTTAGATTGCACTACTCGGACTTTTCATCTTCCTCACCCTTTCCCCACTATTTAGTACGGTCGATAATAATACTAATACTACTACTACTAATAATAATACCAATACTACTAATACTAATAATAGTAATGATAATAATAATAACTATTATTATTATCATTATTATTATTATTATTATTATTATTATTATTGGCTCACAAGGAGCTTGCACACAGATGATCGAAGATCTCATTGAATACAGCCTGTGGTTTTTCCTTGAAGCTGAGTGACAACAAGCCTCCCCAGATTTTCCATTACTCTCCACCTTTTTCGATAATACTTGCAAATAAATTAGCATTATGGCAACATCTGCTTGCTATTGCTTTTTCCCTGTCAGCGGCCATTGGTCTTTAGTGGAATTTGAGTGGCAATAAGCCTCCCCGAGGTCCCAGCTCTCTTCGCACTTATACAATGGAGGTTCAGTCTTACACTTTTTTGGGGGGGGGGCAGTAATGTGGAAATAGAGGATGAGGTAGTGTTAAGAACTTATAGGAATGCAGCGTCAATATTTTGCTTTCCATGTAGCGCTTCATGTTTTGTCTCAGCAGGAGTTTGTCTGGTCTGCGCCTGTGGTTCATGTGCGTCTCCAAATTCAAGGTTTGTCCTTAACATTTCAGCGGTTTTCATTATTGTTGTTCCTTTCATTCCAATTTATCCCATTCTTTTTTTCAAAGTTTTCGGAATTGTTCCTACTGCTCCGTCTATTGAAAGTGTTATTTTGATTTTCTTCATCTTCCATATCCATTTCAGCTCTCTGGCTAGCTCTGTGTATTTGCTCCGTTTTTGCTTTTCCTTGATATTATTATTATTATTATTAGTATTATTATTATTATTGTTGTTGTTGCTGTTGTTGTTGTTGTGTTGTTGTTGTTGTTGTTGTTGTTGTTGTTGTTGTTGTTGTTCTATAGTTTATAGAATTGTTCGTTTTCTCAGAAAAAAAAAACATTACTAAAACGTATGCACTTTGTGGCATCAGTTTAATGCCTGGACATTTGGGACTATGACGAACAGATATATACATAATATGACGAGCATGTATGTAATGTTATTATATTGATGACAGAAAAGATACAATGACTTCTGAACACATATCGCAATAACAAATAGTATTCCAATAAGTAAATTGTACAATAGTCATTTATAAAAAAAAAAATCTACATTCAGGGAGACATATACACGATATCATGTATTAATCGGTTAATATTTCAACCAATAATTTGGAGTGTATATGGATTTGTTTTAATCAACATGTATATTAACGATGGAATAATAAGATTTTTTATCAACTAAATACCGGGTATATTTTATCAACTAAATACCGGGTATATTTGCTCTATTAAGGGAGAGATAGAGATAGAGATAGAGAGAGAGAGAGAGAGAGAGAGAGAGAGAGAGGGTAAGGGTATAATAGTTAGAGAGAGTATGTGTGTGAGAGAAAGAGAGAGACGCCAAGAGAACTTTTATGAGAATGATGAGCGATAAAAATTTCAGTTTGGCCGTTGGCACAGAAATGAACAATAAAAATATAGCTGGGAAATGAATACTGAAATAAGATGAACGGAACTGCTGGATATTGTTGCAACTGGGCAATGTTTGGCAGGCTATACAATGCATGAAAAAATGATGTATGAGCTCATAACATTTAAATTACTATGTCGATGGGTCAGCACATTCTTTACGCGGATACGCAGGCTGAGTATGAATATTATATATATTCATATATATATATATATATGTATATATATATGAATGTATATATAAATATATATATATGAATATATATATATATATACATATATATATATATATATATGAATAGAAAGTAACAACATGTAAATAGCAAGTTTTATAAGATTCAGCTCGATTCGATTAAACATGAGTTCTCTAACTGCACACATGACTATATAGCATAAATATTTTTATATTAACAATATCAAATCCTAAGTATTTTTTTGTAAATTTATAACAAGGGCGGAACAAAAGATCGTTTTCGAAAAAAAAAATGTCAGATCTTTTCATGAATTTTATATTCCTTGGCCATGATGAAATTTATAATAAGGCTTCAAAAATCTTTCCTTCATTGATCAAAATGTATTTTAATTTTACACGTGACGTTTTCTAGAGTATTGAGAATATATTTTTCTTTTCTTTTTTAGACAGAGTTTATGTACATTTTAGAAGCTTTATCCAGCATTTTATTTTCATCTCTCTTGTTTCTTTAACCGTATCTTTTGTTCAGTCTTTTAATAAATGAGAAACGTTTGAAAGAGTACACACTCATGTTTGGTCCTAAATTCGTATTAAATAATACTTTCCTGTAATTTTAAATTTAATAGTTTTTGCTTATATATATATATATATATATATATATATATATACATATATACATACATAACTATATATGTATACAGATTACACACACAAGCGTATATATATGTGTATACAGATTACACACACAAACGTACATATAACTTCTATATATATATATATACATATATATATATATATATATATGTAATATAAAGCTGAATGTGTGTGTGTCTGGCTCCTATATTGTTGACTATTATAGAAAACTGATTACATATAATGATAGAAGATGTATGGAGACACAGGAATGGGTATGTTTGATCCTGCAGAACGGTGGTTCATTAAAATTGTGGGGTATGCGTTCGCGCCTGGCCCACAAAGTATGGAAATAAAAAATTTAAAACTTTAAATAAAAAACGTTTACGAATGTTTTTGATATAGATGTACATGATAATACTTTGATAAGTATGTTTTAACTTAAATAGAGATAATATAATAAAATTGTGGGATCTGCGTTCGCGCCTGGCCTCTATAGAATGGAAATAGGCACAAACTTTAATATAGACTTTTCATATCTATCTGCGTAAGTATTCTTTGATAATTATGTTTCAGTTTGAAGAAATATGGTATAATAAAATTATGGGGTGTTCGTTTACGCCTGACCTCCATAGAATGGAAATATGTCACATAGTTAACAAGGTTTTTCAATATAGATCCACAGAATATTGTGATAAGTGTTTCAGTGTGAACAGGTATGGTATAATAAATTATGGGGTTTATCAATTTTGTTTTTACTTTCATCCTATTTTGCTTTGGTTTTGATACCCCCAAATTTGAAGCTATCTATTTACAACCCCTTCTTTTCATAACCCATCATACTTTAATAAATCAGAGTCCATTTTCTGAAGGCTGTTTTTAAACCCAGTCAACGACGGGTACTTTTTCTAGTATATATACATATATATATATATATATATATATATATATATGTTATTACATTTTCACCCCAAACAAGGCACATTGCCACTTTGATGTATGGGGCTACTATCAGGAACATAAGCTACAGGGGTACGATCTGGGGAGTTGGGCAGCAAGATGTCGGTTCACGTTACACTTGAACTTCTGCATGTCAGTACAGTTGGGGAAGCAGGAACCCGGAAGGGAATTCCAAAGTCTAGCGGTTCTGGGGAAGAAACTACTGGAGTAGAAGGCTTTCTTACATCTAGGGATCTCAACTGTGAAGGGGTGGGATTTTGCTGCTTATCAGGTTTGTCAGGGGTATTTACGTAGAGGATGTACAGGTTCTTGCAGTTCGTCGGAGCATTCACCGCTTGCCAAAGGGATGCTACATTTCGTCGGCGGGACCCAGGCTGAAGCTTATATGACAGGTCAGGATCTATCAGGTTGGCGACTCTCTTTTGAACCTTGACTAGGAGTGAGAGTCTAGTAGCAGATGCCCCAATCCTAATATAACAACAACACTCCATACATCGGCGAATGGTGGCCTTATAGAGGTATAGGATACTTTCGGGCATTAGTAGCTTTCTCGCACGGTAGAGAGAACCTACTTTTTTCGCAGCCGTCCTGGCAATGATCTCAATGTAATTGTTCAAACTCATTTTTCCTGTGAACATTAGGTCGAGGAGTATAAAAGATGGACTTTCAGATAAAGAGTCTTTGTCCATTTCTTGTATTTTTTGAAGGAAACAAGTTTAGTCTTGGCAGCATTGAATGTGACCATCCATTTTTCCCCATTCCACTACGTCCGCTAGTGTTTCTGCCATTTCTTTAGATATGCGTTCATTTGTTTTCCTGTCGTGTCTGTTATAGAGTGTGGTGTCAGCAGCATATATACCCATCTCACAAGCAATTTTTTCAGTGAGGTCATTTATGAATATTAGTAATAATAGAGGTCCAGATGTTTAGATGACCGTCGAGGAAAACCTGGATTTTTCTCTTATCTAAGAAGGATGTATGTTAAGTATTCTTGCAATGATACCGTATGATCTGATTTTCCTGAGAAGACCTTCATGCCATACCCTGTCAAAAGCCTTAGATATATCGAGAGCTACTGATCTACCCTCCCCTGGTTTTTCAAGTGAATGGTATATATATATATATATATATATATATATATATATATATATATAATTGTACAGGAATATTAACCTATCTATACTTCAATGAATTTCTTTTTCGTTTATCTATTAGTAGTCATATGCGAATGCTTATTTCTATTTATTTAAAAAGAAAATGCAGCTTTGTTATATATGCGTCGTTGAATTGTGTTCACCTGCAAATGATCTGGCTAATTTGCATATCCTTTAAAACATTCGTTTCAATCGATTCTCGATTAGTTTTGTTTTTGGTTTTTCTTAATGGGAGAATCATCTTTAGTAAACTATTACGTGTAATTATATTCTTGAAGATATTCTGCAGTATTTATATCTGCGTAATATTTGTGTAATAAGGTTATCGTAAACACAAACCTCTTTCTCTATATATTTATGCATGCGCATCTACCAAACTGTTTTGTCAGTTTTTATCTAAAGACATGAAACTTAATATGTAGGATATTAAAAACCGAGCGGAACATTATATTGGTGTTTAATCCGGAGAAAATCGATGCAAAAGTGTTAAATTAAAAAAAAGGAATTCGCCAGGTGAAAGTCCAACGACGGCTTTACATATATGCAGGCGTAACGTAATAGCTATCAGTTAATTTTTAAATTTTACGCCTTGAAAGATCCATGTCTTCATAGCGCAACCATGTCTTCATAGTGCAGGCATTAAGGGAAAAGTACATTTGTAAGCTTAATGTTTTGGATTCGATTCTCTGTGGCGGCGCACGAGTAATTTTATTTATTTTTTTTTGCATTGTTACTTTATATTAGGCCCAATATAATGTAATAATAATTGTTAGATAATAACCGTGTAAAAGTAGTAAATTATCTGTGTATATCTATCTATCCATTTATCTATCTAGCGATAGAGATTTGAATCATATTATTTGACAGGTTGTCAAACTTTGTCAAAAGTCTGCGACCGATTAGTTTGCACCGGAAGTATTCGAACTGGGACCGGACTGACTTGGCACGTGTAACATGTTTCACACATAGTTTGAGTTGTCTCTGAAAGAGACGGATAGGCTAAAACTGGGTTCTTTATGAGGGCGGAGATAGTCTCGAATAGAGACAGACACAATAGCCAAACATCGTCGGTCACTTCATTTTGCTGACGGGATGCCTAGGCGCGAATAAACTATTTGCTAAGAGCTTTGCAGCTAATTCTACCATATGCACTCAAGGCCGTCAACCGTATTTCTTTCTATAACAGAAACATACTATGCAACATACAAATATATGTGCGTGAGGTCGCCAAGCTAATCAAGAACCTTGATTCCTGTAAAGCAACTGGCCCTGACGGCATTCCAGTTATAGTGCTGAAAAAGCTCCACCCAGAACTTGTCCGCATACTTACAAAACTGTTTAAGCGTTGCCTTAAGGAGACGTGCTTTCCAACACCTTGGAAAACCTCATCAGTATACCCTGTATTTAAGAATTCAGATGAAAAGCATCTCCCTTTCAGTACAGACCAATAAGTCTTCTGTGTGTCATGAGTAAGTTGTTGAAATCCATATTAAATAGAGAAGTAGTCAACCACCTCAGCAGAAACAACCTTCTTAGTGACATGCAATATGGTTTCCGCTCCGATTTACAGCAGATGTGCTAACGGTAATATCTCATAGGATTAGTGAATCTCTTAAAAAAGGCTTCCTTTCCAGGGCAATTGTTCTTGACATATCGAAGGCCTTCAGTAAGGTATGTCATAGGGGCCTACTTCACAAGATATCCAGCTACGGTATAACTGGAAATGTTTTCTCAATCATTAAATCATTTCTCTACGATAAGTTCATAAGAGTAGTAGTTGATGGGCAGAAATCAGAGGTCCACAGTATTAATGCTGGTGTCTCTCAGGGGGTCCAATCTAGGCCCAATTCTCTTCCTGATCTACATCAATGATCTCCCAAAACACATACTTAAATCATTCGTTGACATCTATGCTGATGACACGACCATCTATGGCAAAACATCAAACGCCGTAAATGACAAGGTTCTCTCTAATTCTCTCTCTTCTGATCTTGAGCGCGTGGTACAGTTGGGGAGGAGATGGCTAGTTACTAAAAACAACCTATCCTGCCTTAACAGAGTACAAAATAGACTTCGTGGCTTAGTGGAGGATTCCCTCTTCTCTTCCCTGCAGCCTCTCTCTCGCAGGAGAGACGTTGCCAGCCTGTCTTTGTTTTTTCGTTATTTCCATGGCAAGTGCTCAAATCCCTCGCCAATCTTTCACGAGAACACCCGTCTGACTGAAACTACTGTCAATAATTCTTCCCACTCTTTATCTGTGTCTAAATCCAAACGTAGATTCCATGAGCAGAGCTTCTTTCTCAAAAGTGCACAACTGTGGAACTCTCTTCCGTTTGCCTGTTTCTAACCTAACTTCGATGTCTTCAAGTCCAACATAAACAAATTCCCGACAAGCCGCCCTCTATCAAATCTCCAATACTAATGATTACTACAATACTATCTTATTGATCACTGTACACGCAATAACCCTTATCCGTGATTGGCCTCCAGGCTGTGATTAGTGGTGGCCTCCATGTAAAAAAAAAGATAATATAATAAAGACACACATTTGTCTTGGGTCCTTGTCTTAAAGGGCGTTTGTTACAGCAGGTTCCAGCTTCCCATAGGTCGGTTGGCTAATCTCTCAGCAGGGACCAGCATCAGAAACAGGTATGTCGTCATGTTACGTGCATGACTAAAAAATTGACTAGTCACGGACAGTTAAGATAGACATAAGGACACGATTGCAACAGTCCATTATACCATAACACAGCGTACATAGTTATATGGACCGTTTATTAATCAAGAAAATATAAGTATTATCTAGATAAAACAACGCACTAATATAACATGCGTTTAATTTGGTCGCCATGGCCTTCTGGTACTTCAAGTCGAAGATTTAAAGAAAATAACAAAAGAACCGGATTACATGAAGAAAAAGACGAAAAAAAAACGAACGAGTAAATTAGGATACAAGGAATTATAGGAGAAAAATAGGGGTCACATGATGAGCTAGATGCGAAAAAAATAGACAATTAATAGACACATGAATTCTACAATAAAATAAGCACACACACACGCATACGAAATAATTTTTATTTTAGAAAACGTTACTATACACACACTCACGCATTAAAAAAGGAGAGAAACAAATACTTAAAAGGAAACTACGCAGTCACACAAAAATAAGAAGAAATAGGGGGTATCCTTAGAGTAGCTATATGTTTTAGGTTAGACCAGAAAAAAGTTGTATGTTTTAACTGTTGGAAACATGCAATATGCAAAAAAAAAAAAAAAAGATGAAATGAAATGCCCTGTGTCCAGAAAAAGAAGAAAAGAAAATGTTGAATTTTACACGAACTGGCAAATTGTTATTGGTAATCAAAAAGATTGTTATAACAACATTAAGAGCAAATAAGGAACTCACGTAGTGTAAGTGTAGCAAATTGTAATATTTTAAAAATGACGTTGTTTCTGAGTGAAACAATGGGCAGTTTCTGCCAATGTGAAATATTCTTTTTTTCCAGTTTGAATGAAAAAATTTTCTTTTGAAGAATTATTTTTTTGATGACTGGAAAATATATTCTTAATTGTATGTCATTGGATGTAAATTGAATAATAACATTCTGATATGCTTAGTAATGATACTACACAGTACCTCTGATGCCTATGGTTCTGGATGGCAATGTGCCTTATTTGGGGTGAAAATGTAATTTTAAAAAATGCAGAATAGAAAAATAACTGTTTTTTTTTAGATTAAGAACAGAAACAAAATCTGTATAATGTTATGAATATAATTCTAATGTATTGTATGCTTTTTTGTTCTCGGAAGTTTTCCAATGCTGTTAACTAGTAACTTTTTTAAAGGAAAACAGATAAAGCATAGAAAATTGTTTTTCTAATGGTTCCAATTCCAATAAAGAGAGTTATGGACGCTAAACCTTTATTAGAAGATGATTCACAAGTATTATCATCTGATCAATCAGAAGCATAAATTAAGCTAGATGTGAAAGCGATTTTGTAGTTTCAGACTTGGAGGGACGAAAAGGGTACCCCCGCACGTGGCGAGTTAGCCCTGTATGTAATCTAGGACGGCTGATCGGAGTTACCGATTGAGGAGATCATATTCTCCCACATTCGTTAGTGGCATTCCACAACTACATGCCTTGTCGTATAGAGGTTTTATATTTTGGGAAAACACAAATAAATTTTCAAGCGCATTGTGCGAGGCGGAGGACGATGTCAGATATGCCCATTGTTGGGCGAATCAGAAAAAATAGAGGGATAAAGTAAGAGATCGTAAAGACGTAAAGAATTAGTAAGAAGTTAAAAGGACTAATTAGAAGATGTTTTGAATGAAACGATGTAAGCGATTCCGGATTTTATTTGTTGAAATGTGTTATTTAGTTTTAATTATGTTCAGTAGTAGCGCCCCCTAAATATTGCTGATGTCGAAATTTGTTGTTCCACAGATCCGTGTTTTATTGTAATTCTGAACAGTTAATTGCTTATGAAATGGGGACTTTCTGAAATAATTGGGATTTAAATGTTTGTTGGAGGGAAAAATTTTGTATGTAATCGAGTGTGTGTGAGTTTATACCATTTTTGGACATTTTTCCTGTTTCGTTTGTTTGTATTTTAAATGTAGGGTGAGTCAGATGATCTTGGCCTGCGACGAACTTTTTGTTGATTAATTAGTTTATAAAAACAAAGAAAAGGTACGTCATCAGGTGTATATGTTACCTGCATTATATATTCTGACACGCACCCACCAACACAACTACTTGAGTCACAGCCCGTTAAGATAGATTAAGCAAGAACATAGGTGTATGATTTAGATAACAACACGTCTATACAACATAAATACGAAATTTGCATTATTAAAATATCAAATTTTACGACGAGCAATATCATGCTTCATGCTAGTATATATATATATATATATATATATATATATATATATATATATATATATATATATATATATATATACTACCCGAAGTATCCGTCGTTGACTGGGTTCCAAAACAGCCTACAGAAAATGGACTCTGATTTATGATTTAAGATAGGTTATGAAAAGGAAGGATTGTAATTAGATAGCTTCGAATTTGGGGGTATCAAACCAAAGCAAAATATGATGAAAGTAAAAATAAAATAGATAAACCCCATAATTTATTATACCATACCTGTCCACACTGAAACACTTAGCACACAATTCTGTAGATCTATATTAAAAAAAAAAAAACTTGTTAAACTTTATGACATATTTCCACTCTATGGAGGTCAGGAGCGAACGAACCCCCCATAATTTTATTATACCATATTTAATCAAACTGAAACATAATTATCAAAGTATATTTACGCAGATAGATATGAAAAGTCTATATTAAAGTTTGTGCAGACCCCAAAATTTTAGTGTAACATCCCTGTTTAAGTTAAAACATACTTATCAAAGTATTATTATGTACACCTATATCAAAAACACTTGTAGACGTTTTATTTTTTATTTTTTATTTCCATACTTTGTGGACCAGTCGCGTACGAAGGCCCCGCAATTTTAATGAATCATCATTATGCGAGATGAAACATACCCATTCCTGTACCGCGATACATCTTCTATCATTATATGTGATCAGTTTTCTATAATAGTAAACCATATAGGATCCTATTCGTGACCAGACGCACACAGACGTTCAGCTTTTATATTATATATATATATATATATATATATATATATATATATATATATATATATATATATATATATATAAGAGTAGGTAGTAGTTTGCTTGACGCATTGTTGGTAAAGAAATATATAGAATTTTTTTTTAAGCCAAAAGTTGATTCAATATGTCTTTTTAAAAAGAGAGGTCCCTTTCTCTCGAAATTAATTAAAGCTATGGTATAGCTGGAAAAGTCTTCTCAATTATTAAATCATTTCTTTCTGATAGGTTCATAAGAGTAGTAGTTGAGGGGCAAAAATCAGAAGCTCACAGTATTAATGCCGGTGTCCCTCAGGGATCCATCCTGGGCCCAACTCTTTTCCTGATCTACATTAATGATCTTCCAAATCATATCCTTACATCATTTGTAGACATTTATGCTGACGACACTACCATTTATGGTACCACATCTAAGACAGTAAACGACCAAGTTCTCTCAAATTCTCTCTCCTCTGATCTTGAGCACATAGTACAATGGGGAAAGGAGTGGCTGGTTACTTTTAATGCATCTAAAACCAAGCTTCTCTCTTTACATCATCAACATTCTAATCCACATTTGTCATCAATTGAAATGAATGGCTCTCGTCTTCAGGAGGCCTCAAGTTTTGACAAGCTTCTGGGCTTTACCATTACTCCTGATCTTAAATGGAACACGTATATCAAATCTGTTGCCAAGGCCGCTGGAAAAATGGTGGGATCTTTCTATCGATCCGGTAGATATCTCACTGCTGATGCTATTCTCTATCTATATAAGAGCCAGGTACGTCCAAGGATGGAATACTGTTGCCACATCTGGGCAGGAGCTGCTAGAAAGGACTTATCCTTCCTTGATAGAGTTCAAAATAGACTTCGTAGCCTTGTAGGAGATGTCCTTTTCTCCTCCTTGCAACCTCTATCTCACAGAAGAGATGTTGCGAGTTTGTCTCTGATGTATCGTTATTTTCATGGAAAGTGTTCAACTGAGCTTCAATCTATGATCCCCCCTCCCCAAACTTTCACAAGAAACACTCGTCTAGCTGTAAACACTATCAATAATTTCCCCCACTCTTTGTCTGTGCCTAAACCTAAACGTAGATTCCATGAACAAAGCTTCTTTCTTAGAACAGCACGCCTGTGGAATTATCTTCCGTTTTCCTGCTTTCCGGCTGACTACAATATGGTTGTGTTCAAGTCTAAAGTAAATAAGTTCTTGATGAGCCGTTCCATATAAGTTATCAAATTTACCAAATTTTCATTACTAATGATTACTATATTCTCCAATTTCTACTGTACACTCTTTAACCCTTATCCTTGAGTGGCCTCTGGGCCTTGATAATGTGGTGATGCCTTTGTAAAAAAAAAAAAAAAAGTTCCATACCACTCAGGGACTTTACATATACCGGACATACTAGCAACTTGGTTATAAATAATTATGCATTGAGTTGAGGAATGATAGACGAATAAAGGCTAGACACTCCTCTTCTCAAGCACACCTGTCTACATTTGTTTGTTTTCCTTTCTTTACTTTCATAATTCCGGTCTTTCCCTGCATTGTCTTTGGCTTAAAAAAAAGAAGCTATATATATATATATATATATATATATATATATATATATATATATATATATATATATATATATATATATATAGGTCTAAACAAGAAAAGTCTCAATAAGATATATTTAAAGGGTCTGTGCGCTGAGTATTTCAATTATGATAAGCTCAATAGGTGTACTTTCTAGAGCTATATATAGAAAGAGTGTTAAATTATCTATTAAGTACTCATAAGAAGAAACATAACAAAATCATGTTTATATGTACGATTGTTTCAAAAATAAATTCACTCCGAAATAAGTAAAATATTAATGTATATATTGTCCTCATCAGTATAAAGAGAAGGAGAGTGGAGGAGATGCTAGAGACGTTTTGAATAGCAATATAAAATTATAAAATTATAAAATATATAAATAAAATTATATTATATATATATGTGTGTGTGTGTGTGTGTGTGTGTGTGTGTGTGTACATACATGTAAAAGCTCGATAAAACCAACTTGTTAAAAAGCTGCATAATTTTTTACGCACATTTTATCTTTCCTTTAATAATATATTGGAATTCTTTCCCTTTTCCCTGTACCCATTTATGAATTATTCCACGGATTTCTGCTTTTTGGATTACTTTGGGTCATCTTCCAATTACGCGATTCCCTTGGACTTTACTTGTGCGACCTTAATTGGATTCTGCATCATTGGATTTTACCGTTTGGATAGTTTACCCTTCACCACATTGTCCATTCACGTGAAATCACTTGTTTATTCACCGTACTCCCTCTTCTTCCCTTTTCGGCATAAAAAGAAATGTAAAATGCGGGCTAGTTAGAGAGTTAGAGTTGGGAAGAATATAAATAAGGAGAGAGAGGTAGAGGGAGAGAGAAAGATAGGGGATAAAAACAAGTAAGATCTATAACTTACTTATAGTTTCATTTAACACTTTTGCAAGTAAAATCCGATCCCGCATTTTGCTAAATCTGATGAGAAGTAAAGTGTTTCTTTGAAACTCCGTTGATTAAGAACTATCCACTTATTTAGTGTTTCCTTTTTAAAATTAACTGTTTTAACTTTTTTGCGAACTATTTTTTAAAATGTTTTATTAACTACTTGTTTATATATATATATATATATATATATATATATATATATATAAATATATATATATATATATCCGTTTACTGTTTTTCGAGGAAAGAAACCCAACAAAATGCTCGATTACAAAGAAAAAATAGGAGCTTAATATTTATTTATTAAATAGTACAGAAGTTCAGAAAAACATTTGTACCGTCGGTTTCAAACCCAACATAAAGGACCAGTTAATGGTAAAACGTAAATGATATTAGGTTCTCGTCAGCCATGTTGATTCTGTCTGAGGAAAAAATTTCAGGCCCACATTTATTTTTTTCTAATGATTTTCATTTTTATTTAACTATAGGTTATTCCTATCTCTGTATATTTTATTTTATTTTAATATGAATTTTCTAATTTTTTAATTTTTTATTTAATGCATTTTAGTAAATATGTACTGTCCTGTTTTTGAATGGTTTCCGGTCTGCCTTCTGTTAATTTTAGCTGGTGCAAGGGAGATTTTTTTACATGGGGGTCACCACTTATTAAGGACCGGAAGCCACTCAGGATAAGTATTTTCGCGTGTACAGTAATCAATGAGATAGTATTGTAGTGATCATTAGTATTGGAGATTTGATAGAGTGGCTTACTTAAGGGGGCGGTTTGTCAGGAATTTGTTTATGTTGGATTTAAAGATATCCAAGTTGTAGTCAGGTGGGAAACAGGCAAGCGGCAGAGAGTTCCACAGTCGTGCACTTCTGAGAAAGAAGCTCTGCTCATGGAATCTACGTTTGGATTTAGACACAGATAAAGAGCGGGGAGAATTATTGACAGTAGTTTCAGCCAGACAGTTGTTTCTCGTGAAAGATTGGCGAGGAGGGATGAGAGATTGGAGCTCAGACGAGCACTTACCATGGAAATAACGATAAAACAAAGACAGGCTCGCAACGTCTCTTCTTTGGGAGAGAGGCTTCAGAGAAGAGAAAAGGGCACCCCCCACTAAACTATGAAGTCTATTTTGTACTTTGTCAAGGCCGGATATGCTGTTTTTAGCAGTTCCTGCCCAGATGTGGCAGCAGTAATCCATCCTTGGACGTATTTGGCTTTTATACAGAGAGAGAATTGCATCAGTAGTGAGATATCTTCTGGAGCGGTAGAAGGATCTCAACATTTTCCTAGCGTCCTTGGCAACATACCTACTTTATCTTATTAATTTTCCAGTTTGTTTCGGTTAAGGAGAGATTAATCCATGTTCTAATTAGCCCAAGGGAGGTAAGTAATCTGTCTTATTCATTTTTAACCTTTTTTATTTTATTTTATTTTATTTTAAATAGTTGAAGGAGCTATGCAGTCTATTTGATTTCTAAGACTTTTATATATGTGTAGTGTAGGGGAAGTCGGGGTAAGTTGAGCCAATTTTCCATTTTGGCTCTTCAGAACCCAAACGACTAATTATTTTTCAAAGATGAGTGTATTATTATAAAATTCTTTTATTTGGGAACATTTTGAAACAAGTTGCAGTTTTCTGCTAGTACACGGAAACCGACCATGTGCTTTACAAAAATGCATATCAAATGGCTCAACTTGCCCCGACCATGGGGCAAGTTGATCCAACCTCTGGGGTAAGTTGTGCCACACAGGGGTAAGTTGTGCCATGCAAAAATGTGTTGCAAATAAAGAAAGAACAAGCCCAAAATTGTTGTTGTGGTTATAAAACAAATTATAATAATGAAGTAGAAATGTTAATTACAGCGAATGAACCAGCACAAAATTTGAAACATATATCTGAAAGTAAGTTAATGAAGTTGCTACTGTGACAAGTCACAGCTGAAAACGAGCTGGCTAGAACAACGGACAGAACTGCCAACACTATTTGGCTGTGGCAGCTTGTAAACAACATCTTCTGCATTGAAACCCGTTTCGTCCTTTGGGTTTGGAACAAACACAGGCTTGTCCGTTCCCACCTTCCTAGCAACTTTTTTGAAGGAAAACACCTTCAAACTCAAAGTCCTCCCCGTTGAGAGTGTCAACCCAGGCAATATAGTTCACAGTTTGTGATTTGCCAGCACATTTGACAACCACAAAGTCACCTTCGATTATTGGGCTATCCAGATCAATACCAACCTCACTATCTGATGACACATCATCAAATTCAAAATCTGAATCATCAGTGTCACTTGAACATGCGGTTTTAGATCTCGGGGGACATGACTTTTTCCCACCAGCATTGAACAAACACTGCTTTGTTTTTGTTAATAGGTTCCTCTTTCTATTTTCAGAAAGGGGAATCAGCTTCTGTCGTTCAGGGCTGTCAGTCAAAATCTTTGAGCTGCCCTTTTTGTTACCACCTCTTCTTGCCTTTCTTGGTGCTGCTTTCGGAAATGGCTGAATTACAGATGGTGAAATGTATGGACGATGCATGACATCATGTGAGCTAGATGAAACACAAGACCCAGATGCGGATGGTTGCAAAAGATCATCTTCTTGCTGTTTTTGTGGTCGGACATCATCACTGTGCATGGGCAAGACTGCTCCAGGAACCTCACCTGATGGTCCTGCATCTTCCACAGTAGAATTTGCCTCAAGGCTTTCTGCAGCCACATTTTGCTCACGGTCAGTTGGAAGAGAAGGGGAAAAGTCAATTTCACTAAAGATGTCCCGGTTAAATGGATGAATGCCCGAGGCTTGGAATCCAGCAGCAATGCTCAATGGTGTCATGGCAATCATTTGGGCTTGGTTCACTAGAGCTGGGATTTCATATATTGTTACTGTTTTCCCTGGATTGGATCGTAGCCACCCATCCATGGCTCTATTGTACGCTGTTTTGAAGGGTCCATACACTGAACGGTCGAGCGGCTGGAGACGATGGGAAGTGTGTGGTGGAATGGTCAGTAAGACAACGCCATGAGATTTTGCTGTGTTCACAACATTCAAAGAAATGTGTGTGTGTCATGGTTGTCGAGGATTAAGAGGATTTTCTTTCCTGGTGAGCATCTGGTGTGCTTGATGATGTGATTTAAATATTCCACAAACACCTCTTCATTCATTCAGCCACTTCGTGTTGCCCTCCCTATGCACTGTGTTGGTCCACCTCTGATGAAGTTTTCTCTGTCGTGGACTCTGCGAAAGATGAACAGAGGAGGCATGACTGATCCAATTGCACTCGCAGTGTACACCACCGTTACCAATTCCCCGCGTTCAGCGGAGGTGATTGAACCAACTTGTTTCTCTCCTTTTTCTGTGACAACGGCTCCAGGGTTTTGAACGGTGGTGCACCCAGGCTCATCAGTGTTGTAAATGTCACTTGGTGAGAACTTGTACTTGTCCATTATCTGACTCAAGTTGTTGAAAATTTTATCAACAACTGGGCGGTTGAAGGCTGTGGCACGCCTAAAAGATGTTGCTCCTGTCACTCTAATTGACAGGTTCCGGCGCTTCTTGAAGCCTAACCACCAATTATGTCCTGCTTTATTCTCACGATCCCAACTTGGTGGCAGATTGAGACAGTTTTTTTTAGCAAACTCATATGCCAGTGTGCGACATCTTCTCAATGACAAACCATGAAACATGTCTGACAATTGTTTCACGTGGTCAGCCATATCCCTTTCCATTTCAGGACTAAAAACCAATTGCCGTAAGGAAACAGGTGTGTAAGAAGTCCCTGCTGGTTGACTGTCTTGTTTGTCCATGTGCCGCTTCAGTGTCATTCGATCAATGTTAAAGTCCTTTGCAGCACTCCTCACACTCTGACCTCCAGTAACAGCGGCAGCAGCCCGTTCCATAACGTATGTTGGAGTTTGTCCACGATTTGTCTTTCGCACGTAGTGTCGCATGTCTAGTGGGCTTTTTTTTCTGTGAAACACACAAAAAAGAAAAATGAAGTTAACACAATAAATCCGATAATGATGTAGAATATTACTAGAGTGAACTAGTTGATTCAGTGGAGTTCCTGGCATAAGTCTGGAACATTGAACAATGAATGCCAGAAGAGCTGGCATTTGTAGAGAGGCACCTGCCTCTCTTGGCACGTTTAGCCAATCAGGCGCCTCCAAATGGAATAACCCACTATGCCTGACTAATTGTAGGCTAGTCCATAATGGTGGAGAGGGGAGGTAAGTGCATTCTTGATTCTACAATGATAATAATAATGTTAAAAATAATAATGATAATAGTAATAATAAAAATAAATATTATTATTAGAATAACAAAGCGCCAGTACAGCATGCAAATTCCTATCCAAGCACGGCTTACACATCCTAAACATTTACCAGGTAACCCATAGATCTAATTCTTATACAAGTAGAGCATGTAAGTTATACAACATGCATTTTGAATTCACTCTATAACAGGACTACTGATGTGGTTGCACATTCATCTGTTTTTTGAAAACGTGTAAAAAGACATATGGGGCAAGTTGAGCCAGTGGCACAACTTACCCCATTAGCATTGGCTCAACTTACCCCAGTCTGACCTCATTGAATTGTCTGTTCAAATGCATGCATCTCATGTGTGGTGAATGTAAAAATCTTTTACAGGTATGAAGGCAAGTAATTGAACAAACAACTACCACATATTATATCTAATCAAACTACTACTACACACAAGAAACATGCACTCACCTCTGTAACGCTTTATTTTACTTTTTTGGCACGAAATCTGATTTTCTTTTACTGCATCAACCTCCGATATTGGTTCAGTAAAACAAAATGGTGGAGGTTAAAGTCACGTGATCAGTTGTTTATAGATTGCATACAAACTTGGATTGGCTTAGTCAATTGTGGTTAAAAGGGGGTGGCTCAACTTACCCCTATGCTCAACTTACCCCGACTTCCCCTATTCTTTAAGATAGCCATAATTTTCATACTTAATTTTTATACTTAATATTTATACTTACAATTGTCGAAATGTCCATTTACATTTTACAAATTTATGCACTAAGTTGACTGCATCTACAATAAATACTCTTGAAGAAATTCCTTTAGGTGGGGTTTTCGTTCGGTGTTCGGTCCTCCCAGTTTATTAGGAGCGCTTGTCTCCTATGTAAACAGGCTTTGAGGGTCTCACTGCGTACGTTCAAACAGTTCTTTTGAGGGTCATTGATAGTCTTTATAATGTGATACTCATCCGCATCACAAAGGGGGCACCGTTTTGAGGCTGGTAAGTATGCTGTTTTTCTCTTTATGATTCTCTATTTAATGCTGAAATGTGTTCCATTATCTTTTAGCTGCCATTCTCCGGCGGCTGGTGCTGTGTTTATCCTTGCTTTTGCCCTGAATGAACTGTTGTGCATGTAAAATCTATGTTTAAACGTCCCTTTCGTCATGCCTATGTATATTTCTGGTGTATCGTTTGTCTGATGTATTAGTGTCGCTTCATATACGAGGGATTTTACCCTAGATTTCTCCTCTAATGGACAATCTTCCCGGGATCTGCAAGAACAGTCCGCAATTTCATTTTCATTGCGTTCCTTTACGATGATCTTGTTTTTATTGATGGAGTGGTGAAATAGTTGACCTTAATCGTGTTTCTGTTGAATAGTTTGTGTAGTTTATGTTGTGGAGGGAAAGTTCTGTCTAACAGTTTCAGGAATAGGTATCCCACTCGTGTTTTTGTGTTGTCGGAAAATGGGGGTGAGAACCAAATGAAGTTCCGCCTCCTGTTGCGCCTGTCTTTTGTTAGCCGATGTTGGGTTGGCTGGTATTAAATGCTTTCCGTGAATCCGCTTTTTTGGTTGACAATATCAGCAAAAGACTCTCCACGCTCTCATAAAACGCCAACATCTTCAACCAAGCAGCTCCATATTACATTGAAGCGCTCTTGAACCTCAACCCCCAACAAAAAGAAGAACCCATCAGTAATCTAACACGAAAACAAAATCAAGCACTTAAAAAATCCGAAATAATAACAAGCTAGTTATAAAGGAAGCAAACAAAGGTATCCACAGTGATTATCATAAATCAGAACTACTATAAAACAAACATTTTAGAATCACTAGGGAACGAAAATTATTACAAACCAATTAGCTCTAACATAGACGGCACAACCATATCTAAAATAACAAAATTCTGCACAACATACAATAGTATATTAACTAAAAAAGAAATATACTTCCTTACAAACTTCACAACTAAAACAAAAATCTTCTATGTACTACCCAGAATACACAAATCTAACCAGGTAAGACATGCCATCAACATACAAAAGTCGGAGTACATGAGCACCCCAAACACCAATCACATTCAAACGCATAGTAGCAGGACCATCATGTCCAACAAGCAGACTTAGTAAAGTAATAGATATATTATTACAGCCCTTCACCAATCCAGTCAGAAGTTATGTGAGAGATGACATACACTTCCTTAGACGATGGGACAATACTAGCCACATTCGATGTTAGCGGCCTATATAGCATCAATATCTCATATTGGACTGACAAACATACGCCCCAGATTCAATAAACAATTCGTGATTGACAATATTGACATACTTTTCAATAACAACTCCTTCCAATTCAATAAAGACAATTATATTCACATACTAGTCACAGCAATGGGTACTAAAATGGCACCAACATATGCCACCCTTACACTCGCCTTCCTAGAAGAGGCCCTTTATGAAAGGATAGAGGAAGAATATGGGCACAATATAAAAACCCTCTTCATAAAATCTTGGAAAAGATACCTAGACGAGTGTTTTATCCTCTGGAGGTCACATGGCGGGATATCAAAGAACTCCACACTTTGCTGCAATATCTACACCACAAAATAAACTTTACACTAGAACAAACCCCATAGAACTACCTTTCCTAGACATCCTAGTAACAATAAAAAACAACAACATTATTACAGACATCTACCACACCCCCACAGACATTCAACAATACCTCCACTTCAAAAGCCACCATCCTAAAAACTGTCTAAAATCAATACCCTACTCTCTAGCACGTAGAGTCTGCGCAATAGTAATAGACAAACACCTCCGTTCGACTAGACTTGAACTGGTTGAAAAAAATTCCAATAGACACACTAAGTATCCCAAAAGAATACAACAAAGGACAAATTTTAGCATACGTCTCCACACACAACACAAAAAAAAACAGAACTATTTACACAGATAACAAAAAACCTTATCCTCCTCAATCAGAACGACAAACTAAACAACATCCTTAAAACAATAAAAATAGTAAAAAGCAAATGCCAACCCCAAAACCTAAAACTCATTCTAACTTCCTCAAAAGTCGTTCAACACACTACAAAATGGGTTGCAAAATGCAACAAACCGCCATGGGGAGTATGTGACATAATAATAAAAGGTAACACATACACATTCAAAAACCCAACACAAACATTCAAAATAAAAAGGATCTAAATTGCACCTCCAGAAATGTAGTATATGCACTAAGATGCATAGCATGCAACAAATCCTACATAAGAGCCACCAAAAACTTCAGCAATAGAGTAGCCTTACATAAGAGCAACATCAAAATTGCAAATAATAGATACGTCTATGTTTCAAAAGACGTACACACATGCAGTGGAAATAGCTTCAAAATAATGCCAATCTTCCAAACAGACAACTATTTTTATTTACTTACACAGGAAAAAAAAATCATAACAGGATTGACTCCCGAACTAAACAGAGCATAATATCAACGCACAAAAACATTAAATGCAAGGCACACTCGCATGCACGTACATATACGTATACACACCAATACATAAATCAGAACCGATACATTAAATCACACACACACACAGACACACACGCATACAGCCACCCACAGACATAACACCCCTGTCTCTAATATCACACATTGAACAATAAAAACCCTACTTAACCTCGAAACCAACAACACTAGGAAACAGCTAGAACCATAGTGTAATATCTGTTCCAACACCTCGCTCCCCCCAGTCAGTGGAGGAGAAATCCTTCATGACTGAGATAACTATCATCCCTTCTATCATCCCTCCTCTCATACCTATACCCCTCCAAGTGGCTCCTCCTCTCTGGGAAACGAGATCTTCCCCACACAAAGAACTTATCCTGGGTCTGGTCATAATCACATGGGGAGACAAATAAATAGAAACATTTAAAAAATCCTCTTCGTATATTTATAAATACACCTCTTTATATAAACAAACATAATATAAAGAATTCCCGAACAGTCTAAGAGTGAAACGAAAAATCACTATACTAAAATCTAAGAACCCCAAAAATAAATATCAAAATTGAATGAAAACACCCCTACCCTTATTTCATAGGAGCTAGTGTCCCCGTCCTACCACACACACATTAGTAACGACCCTGGAGCAAAGGTATCTTCGTAGGGAAGCAAATAACTTTATAATACTATAAAACAGAACATACATTTTTCAAACCAATAAAAGAAAACATACACACACACTCTCACACGCACACACACACACACGCACACACACACATACTACTCTATGCACCCAGTTGACCAAGTACCGATGGGTCCCTCACCCTCACTCAAGTAAGAGTAAAATAGGAAATAAATGAGAAAAACAAAGAAAGATAAATAGAAACACAAGCAGAGAGAGAGAGAGAGAGAGAGAGAGAGAGAGAGAGAGAGAGAGGTAGATAGATAGAGAGAGGGGGAGAGAGAGAAACATAAGACAGCAGTGACCACAGTCCAGCCCAATGAACCAGTAATAAAAATTCAACATACGAATGAAAAGTAGAATCATTTACACATGTTTCCACCTCTCGGAAATATTTAAAATGAACTACGACAACGTTCTTTAACATTTTAACACATCTTGAATATATTCTAAACATTTTAAATACTTTCTGAAGAGGACGCTTCACAGAACGTCTGAAACGTGATAAAAACGACTTCAATGATTTAAACACATTATTACAATGATCTAAACATAATTTTCAATGAAAAACCAAAACACGGAATAATAAAATAATGTTAAAAAATACACATTGTTGTTGATCACCCCTTATTTAAATATATATATATATATATATTTGTATATTAGTCCTCGCGCAAAAGCGCAGGACAAAAAATGTTTTAAATAATAATAATAATAGAATAACAATAACAAAGTCTTTCGCTAGCGAGTACTACTATTGAGCGTAACATATATATATATATATATATATATATGTATGTATGAATAAAAAATCAATACGAAAAATATATAAATGTTTATATATTTTCTTTTTTTATTTCCTATGTGTTGACGTTTAGGAATACAAAACGTCTTTTGAAAAAACAAGAATATTTCCTTAAAAAGCACATACATTTCCTTAGTGTGAATAATAGAGAACATGAGTGTACGGGAAGAGTTAGCAGTAGGAGGAGCACAGGCATATCCATAATGGTAAATATCTATTTTAGTATGACCCTTCCAACATTGTTTGACTTGGAATGGTTAGCAACTTGTGTGGCCTCTATTTAAAACTAAGTCTTTCATAAAACTTTGAATTGGACACCCACGCATCCCACGAACATACTCGCATACATGAACATGCATGCATATACACTCGTGCACTACCACATATTCTTCTTTACGTACCCATACATACACAGGATACGCACGCACACGTTTATAGACGTGTGTACATATACAGTTGGGGCTTGATAAGCAGGTGTAAGTGATAAGCTAAGTGTATGCTAAGTAGAATCTTTTTACCAAAAGCTTGTACTTATGGATTTATTATAGTTCTAGGTTTTAGACGAGGTCAAAGGCACGCTGTTGTCTGGATTGTCTACACGCACGCACGCACGCAACTACACACACGCGCGCACACAAACACCCACACATATATGCTGAGTTTAAAGTAACAGATAAACTATTGTTAACTATATATTAACCCGCAGTAGCAGATAGTAGTGTTCGTCCTTTAATTACCGAATTATTTATTTCAACTTTAACTAAATGTCAGGTAATCGAACCTAGGTAGGTAGGAAAATAACAAGGACATTAGAAGTATAAAGACGTAAAGCTATTGGAATTGTAAGCTTATACATGTCGGTTGCCTGCGTAAATATAAACTCATGTAGAACTACTCATGTAAGTCTACAAAAAAATTACCATGAAATGAATCAGCTTAATCCGATGCAGTGTGTAGTGATAGAACTGTGGCGTAAAAATTGACTAGGCGAAAGCGAATCCGCATATTGACCGAGATAATCACTCTACATCCGGCTTTCTTTTAAGCCGTTCTTTTCCGTTTCTCTCTGGGAATTACCGCTTCAACGTACTGAACCGACCCCCGGTTTCTCATTGCTTTTATAACTCCTATTGACACCGGTATGAAGAATTGTACAACTTGAGGCTGAAGGAAATTAAACGAACGCTGTTAATATACAAGCACACACACACACACACACACACATACACACACACACACACACACACATATATATATATATATATATATATATATATATATATATATATATATATGAAAAAGATCCGATTAAAAGTCAGCATAAAAAAAGCAAAAATCTTAGAGAATCTGACAAAATCTTCTGGCCTACCGTTTTATCTCGTTCTGATATTCGGATAAAAACAGAAAATGATCTATTATATCGTACTGCATCCAAAAAAGTTAAGTTATTTATTTTAGGATTAGTGAACCTTCAACGTTTCTATTGATGACTTATTTCCAAAACGATCCGTAGATTTTGTAATTTATTTCTTGACTAGCGGGGGTACCCGGCGTTGCCCGAGTGTTTGTTTCCGGGACGGGGGGGAGTTTTAAAAAATGTTATGGTAGGTAAGTAGGAAGGATCAAACCCGGAGTCATGAGTAAAAGTAGGAAAATAAAGTGTGAAAAAAAACAAAAAAAAAGAAAACATCTGCAACGTTAACAGTTCGGCCACCAAGAAAAGTCCATTCCAGTTGTGTAGGAAAAAAAAAACGACTACGGTAGGTCGGCGCGAACGTGAAAATATAATGTGAATTGTCCAGCACGCTAACCACTACGCCACAGAGCACTGCAGCTTAGTTTAGTGTTTTTAAATAACTTCACATGAAAGAACTACGAAGCCAAACCGGTGTTCTCTTCTCAACTGTTCCTTGTGAACGATCCCCAAACGGTGTTAAGTGGTGGCAGGGGAGGAGGAATTTATTAGAGAGAAAATATTTTACCACTTCCATTGATCTTAACCGATTTTGGCCGTGACTTCTCAGCAGAAAAAGTATAGAAATCTAAGATTATCGAGGAATTTGAGAAATAATAAGCCTATAACACACCTCAGATATTGTTCTGCCGTTTGTGCATATTATATTTGCATGAAATATCTTGATTTTTAATCCTATTAATGTCAAAATCAGACGAGAAAAAATGAGTTCATTTTATTTATATAGAGAAGATTATCTTTGGGGAGAGAAGTGGAAAATATATCTTTTGAAATTATTATAAGCATGGACAAAATGATTGCAAAGGGAAAAGCAATAAAAAAGTAATAAAAATGACGAAGAAAAGAAATGGAGCATTAGTTTCAAGTGTGTATATATATATATATATATATATATATATATATATATATATATATATATATATATATATATATATTTATATATATATATATATATATATATATAGATAGATAGATATATATATATAGAAAGAGAGAGAGAAAGAGAGTTTGTATTGTTTTATTATGTTTATAAACAGTTCTGTGGTATGACTTTCCGCGGCCTAAGCGCTTTTAAAGAGAAGTTACCTCCCCTTTGTTTATTAATATTATTATTATGTATTAAACATTTGAATAATTTTTTATTCAAATATTTATTGTATATTTTTACGTGTATAAAAGTTATTCATGTTCCTAGGTATCACCTGTCGCCCACATGGCTAAACTTTATTTAAGGATCGAACTAGTAACAACTCGATAAAAAGCCTAGTGTTTAACCCCTAGACCACGTTACCTTATCAAATATTATAAACGATTTTTATGGTTTTTAAATGCAAGATTGTTTATTTTATTATTTTTTATGGGCGATTCTGTGGTAATTCTTTTCGCTCTCTGAATGCTTTTTTTATATTTTAGTCATTCATGTTTGGGATATATTATTTGTTATCATTATTATTAGTTTTTCATTACTTAAACATTTGAACATTTTTTTCATTTAAATATCTATGTCCAAGGATAACTTTTATACACGTAAAGGTATTTAATAGATATAGTCGAGACCTTGCCTATTATGACTTTTGATTATTACCTAAGCCCCCCCCCAAATTGTGGGGGTTGGCGTTTTGAGACAACTGAAGAGGTGAACGAAGCTGCGACCAGGGTCATTGACACGCTCGCACAGGAGAACTTCGTGCAGCTATCTATGCAAGTTCTAGTACAATAAACCGTTCAGTCATTTTTTAAATTTCAATCAAAATAACAAGATTAAAAACCAAATTCATTTAACAAATTTAACAGAGAACAAAAGTATAGATTTAATTACCACACATTAAGTAACATACACACAAAAATTGAGCAACATATTACAACATTTGGATTAATTAGTTATTTCATAAATATTTCGATTTTATAGTCGCAGAGCCAAGTCTTTATTTAAGATAAAATTGTGCAAAATAGAATTTGTGTCCCCGCCGCGTAGTCTTTCATGTAATACGTTTAAATATGATAATATATGCGAATTTCGTATTTATTATTATAGAGCGAATTTTCTATTGGTTGTTGTATGTTACCAATATATAGCAATAATTTCAAAAGTAAAAAAATATGACTAGGATGACGTAAAATATAATTGAAACAAAAGCATTTAGCGCTCAAGACTTAATCATTACAGCGTGAGATATCGACAGTCTGAGTGATAGGCGTTAAAAATTAGCCACTTAAACAAAGATATATTTCCGCATGCGTAGAAATAACAATTTTAGTCGACATACACTTTCTAAGTTAAATTTTCAGAAAATGTTTCTGTTTAAAAACCAAATCGAATTAATTTCACAGATCCAAATCTCGATATATATATATATATATATATATATATATATATATATATATATATATATATATATATATATATATACATATATATACATATATATATATATATATATATATATATATATATATATATATATATATATGCACAAACCTGAATGTGAGTGTGTAAGGGTGTGTGTGCCTGGTCACCAATAGGCTTCTATACGGTTGACTATTTTAAAAAACTGATTACATATAATGATAGAACATGTATCGAGACACAGGAATGAGTATGTTTGATCTGGCAGAACGGTGGTTCATTAAAAGTGTGGGGTTTGCGTTCGCGCCTGGTCCACAAAGTATGTAAATAAAAAAGTTAAAAATTAAAAAGAAAACGTTTACAACTGTTTTTGATATAGATGTACATGATAATATTTGATAAGTATGTTTTAACTTAAATAGTGATGGTATAATAAAATTGTGGGATTTGCGTTCGCGCCTGGCCTTCATTGAATGGAAATAGGCAGAAACTTTAATATAGACTTTTCATATCTTTCTGCGTAAGTATACTTTGATAATTATGTTTCAGTTTGAAGAAATATGGTATAATAAAATTATGGGGCATTTGTTCGCACCTGACCTCCATAGAATGGAAATATGTCACAAAGTTTAACAAGGTTTTTTAATATAGATCCACAGAATATTGTGATAAGTGTTTCAGTATGAACAGGTATCGTATAATAAATTATGGGGTTTATCTATTTTATTTTTACTTTCATCATACTTTGCTTTGGTTTTGATACCCCAAAATTGGAAGCTATCACATATATATATATAATTGTTATATTTTATTAAAAACATATTTTTTATAATCTCATATTTAAACCAAATTCAGATTTATAATTTATTCTATTTTTTATTCTCAATCCATATTACTTTGCTTATCAAGATTAATAAGTAACTATTTTCATTTGTATTTTAATATTTTCCATATACATCTGCCTTACTTAAAAACGCTAGGTTTATTTATGGTGTCTTTTATATATAAAAAAAAACATCCAATACTTTTGGTTTATTTATGGTGTCTTTTATATATAAAAAACATCCAATTATTTTGCTGATGAGGAAACCTTGTTTCAATAAAAAAAAAACTATATGTCAAAATTATTGTCCATGACTTAATGTCTATCCCAATAAAAACATTGTTTCCGAAACGATCATACAAATTATTGACTTTGTTGTGTTCCTTCTTATGAAACAGATTTTTAATTTTTAATTCTAATTTTAATTTTAAATTATAAATCACATTACTAAATACACACACATATATATATATATATATATATATATATATATGTATACAAAACTATAATTGTCCACTGGCACGCGTTTCGTCGTCTACGACTAATCAGAGCAGCTGAATATATATGTGCGTGTGAGTGTTTGCTTTTTTGCGCGTGTATGCATTTTGGTATATGGATTCATATATATAAAACATATATATATATATATATATATATATATATATGTCTGTGTATACATATGTCTACAAATATGAATATTTATAGGTATGTATTTCTATGTTTCTGTGCATATGTTGTATAAATCGGTACGTATAATTTGCGAAAATATTTGACGTGACTATCGTTTGGCCTATAGCCACGACAAAGCAGACCTTAGCTAACCTAGCCTGCACTTAGTTGACGGTTTGCGATTAATCGCTTCTTACGGTTTTCAAGAATAACTCAGAACTGCAGAATACAAGATTAGATATTAATTTCCGGTAGAGATCATTGTATTAACTTGGATATTCAATTTGGCCGATTGGAACGCATCCAATGTCTATTGTTGATTCAAAAGGATTCAAGGTTAGACACCGTTCGATCTTCATCCTCCCGCCCCATCAGTACACGCCTGTATAGATAGTCTTCTTTACGGTTCCAGTTCTATGATTTGCTCTCAAGAACTTTGCGAACAATATAAACGTTAATAACTCCCATCAGATTCTACATTCTGTTTCGAAAAATTCGGTAGTAGGCTTTGCAATGACGTCATAAAATTAATTTTGCAACGTATAAAAACGGACACAAGTTGACATAAAAATAACAAAGAAACGTAGATGGCAGTAGGTGTTCCTACATCAAAGCCTGTCGGTTCTGTAACTGCGCTTACGGTAGATGTTGAAAAACATTATTTTTCGTTCTCCTAAATGCTGGAAACTAGAATTAGGCTAGTCGATATTTATAGGCAATATAAATTAAAAAACAAACATATTAAGATCTTTGCCAAGGATGTTACAAAGAAACTAGGCTTCCTGTACCGTAGTAGAAACATACTAATACATGAGATTATTCTGTATCCTGCAAGAGCAATCGTTTGCACGTGCGAATAATATTGTTATATCTCATATTTTGTTCATTATACTTTTCATTCATGGATTTATATTGATATTTTATATCCATGAATGATGGTCAGTCATTAAGGTCTGTGTATCAAGAAAAAAAAAACACATGAGATATTGCATGTGCTGTGTGTATCTTTCTTCTCTCAGGAAACGTCTTGACCTCTCCAGTCTGGTGGCGTTCTGATTGAAATTTTCGTCAGGAGACATTTTCGTCAGGAGACATTTATGGCAGCACAAGAAAAACGGCACGCGACACAATTGTAATATATATGAGAAATCTTAACTATCTATTTTACAATATATATATATATATATATATATATATATATATATATATATATATATATACGTATATATATATACAAATATATATATACATATATATATATACATGTTACAATGAATTTTTTACAATTAAAACTGGACAATAGGCTTTTCAAAGCTAACTAACCTACCCTAACTAGTGTTAAGGGGGTGCCCCCCTCATTTACGGAGAGACAGAATATGCGTCCTCACATCATGATGGTGGGTGCAGAAAGAGAGAGATAGAAAGGGAATTATGGGAATGCATTTCTTCATATCTCTACGTCCATCGCCAAATTACCACTCGGCCATGCTGCAGAGTGTGTTAGAAAAAGCAGCACTGAGAAAGAGTGCCACATTAGCTAACTTAATGGATCTATACTCAGGCAAAAATATAAAGGGACCAGTTTCTTCTTTGTCATCTGACGTCAGGGATTTTACAGTTCTGTTTGAGTGCACCGTACTGTTTTGGCTTATTTGTTGCTATTTACTTGGCTCACCACAAGCACCTAGCAGGGGACAAGGTCAGTACCCAATATAAACATGCCCGCACACACACACACACACACACACACATATATATATATATATGCACACACACATACATAAATAAAATAGAAAATAAATGATAAATATCTGAAAATAAGAATATATATACACTCATACAATGCCACACATATACATTCACACATATGTACACAGACGCATATAATTATTTACTATAATAATTATTAGTATACACACACACACACACACACACACACACATATATATATATATATGTATATATATATATATATATATATATATATATATATAATCATCTTATTGGATGTGTGCAGAACAGTGAAATTTGTTTCTAGTTATTTGAAAAGTTTGTGGAATTGATATTATATTGGATGTTTTTTTCATAGGCATCACTACTTATCGAGGTCTAGGGACCACTCAAGGATAAGGGTTAAAGAGTGTACAGTAGGCAATTGGACAATATAGTAATTGTCAGTAATGGAAATTCACTAAATTTGTTGACTTAAGGGGAACAGCTTATCAAGAAGACAACCATATTGGAGCTAGCTGGAAAGCAGGAAAACCGAAGACAGTTCCACAGGCGTGCAGTTCTAAGAAAGAAGCTTTGTTCATGGAATCTATGTTTAGGTTTAGGCACAGATAAAGAGTGGGGGAATTATTGATAGTGTTGTCAGCGAGACGAGTGTATCTCGTGAAAGCTTTTCGAGGGGGGCATAGACTGAAGCTCAGTCGAACACTTTCTATGAAAATATGATAAAGCAAAGACAAACTCGCTACATCTCTTCTGTGAGAAAGAGGTTACAGGAAAGAAAACAGGACATCTCCTATGAGGCTACGAAATCTATTTGGAATTATATCAAGGCAGGATGAGTCCTTTCTAGCAGCTCCTGTCCTGATGTGACAACAGTACTCCATGCTGGGACGAACTTGGCTCTAATATAGAGAGAGAATTTCATCAGCAGTGAGATATGTCCTATATCGATAGAAGGATCCGACCATTATATATATAACAGGGACCTGGAATGGAATTCCAAAGTCTAGCGGTTCTGGGGAAGTAACTACTGGAGTAGAAAGATCTTTTACATCTAGGGATCTCTACAGTGTAGGGGTGTGATTTTGCTGTATGTCGGGTCTGTCGAGGGTGTTCTTGTCGTGGGGGCACAAGTGCTTGCAGTTCGTCAGAGCATTCACCATTATAATACTTGTAGAACAGGCAGAGGGATGCAAAGTTTCGTCGATGGGACAGTGGTTGAAGCTTAGATGCCAGTTCAGGGCCTATCAGATTTGCGACTCTTTTTGAACCCTGTCACGGAGCGAGAGACTAGTAGCCGATGCACCAGTCCAAATATGACAGCAATACTGAATACATGGGCGAATGGTGGCCTTATAGAGGTACAGGATACTTTCGGGTGTTAGTAGTTTTCTAGCACGGTAGGGAGAGCCCGCCTTCCTTGCAGCGGCCCTGGCAATGCCCTCGATGTAATTGTTCCAACTCATGTTTCCTGTGAACGTTAGGCCAAGGAGCTTGAGAGACGTACTCTCAGATAAAGAGTCGTTGGACATTGCTATAGGTGGTAGAAAAGATTTCTTGTAATTATTGAATGAAACTAGTTTAGTCTTAGCGGCATTGAACGTGACCATCCATTTTAGTCCCCGTTCCACTGCAGATTGTAGGTCATCTTCTAGCGTTTCTGCCATTTCTTTAGATATGTAAGATATATGTTCATTTGTTTTCCTCTCGTGTCTGTAATAGAGTGTGGTGTCATCAGCATATATACCACTCTCAGATGTAATTTCGTCGGGGAGGTCATTTATGAATATCAGGAACAGTAGAGGCACTCCCGCATTTATATCATATTGTTTAGATGTACGACCGTCGAGGACAACCTGGATTTTTCTCTTATCTAAGAATGATTTAATTATGTTAAGTATTCTACCAGTGATACCGTATGATCTAATCTTCCTGAGGAGACCCTCATGCCATACCCTGTCAAAAGCCTTAGATATATCTAGGGCTACCGCTCTGCCCTCCCCCGCTTTGTCCAATGAATGGTATATACGTTCAGAGATTATAGTGAGGATGTCTGCTGTGGAACGGGATTGTCTAAATCCATATTGTTTGTCAGTCAGAAGCTTAGAACTATAAGATGATTGACTAGAGCATGGTTAATTAAGGTCTCAAATATTTTGGCAAAAAGTGGGAGGAGGCTAATGGGGCGATAATTTGATGGGTCAGTTCTTTCGCCAGAATTCTTTATTACTGGTACCACAGAAGCAGTTTTCCAACAGCCCGGAAAGCAAGCTTCATTAAGGCATTTGTTTTAGAGTTTGGAGAGAACTGGAGCTACTTCGGCTGAGCACTTTTTTAATAGCACAGTGTGGAGTTTGAGGCGAGTCGACTGGCAAGCATGTTAGCTTTTTCGGTTGCTGAGCAAACAACCTCGTGATTGTTGGTTAGTGGGGGAATTGTTGATTGCACATTATTTACTACACTGTTGTAGATTTTCCAGAAGTCACGAGTTCCTAGTTTTTGTGCTTCGATGAGTTTTTTAGTTGTTTCCATAGATTCTCTCTTAGCTGTCGGTATTTCTTTCTTAACGTTACTTCTAGCTTCTATGTACTTCTGTCTGTTTGAACTGGACTTATGTCGGTTAAATTCGGTATGCATGCTGCCTTTGAGCAATGGACTTGCGCAAGTCGAAATAAACCATTGGGGAGAGTGGGGTTGCTATAAAATCTCCGCATGGGAACATGCGCTTCGATTGCAGTTTTGAACCATTCAGTGGTCTCGTTTACATACTGTTCAGCAGGAAGAGAAAACATATTTCCCCATGGGGCATTTCTGATAAGATCTCTGATGGATTCCCCGTCAGCCTTTTTATAATATCTCGTTGTTTTGAGCACTGGCTCTTCAGTTTTGGCTGTAGAGTTTAGGGCGATTTAAACCATTATCACTGCATGATCAGCGTTCCCAAGTCGGCATTTGTTATACAATCACCAGGAACTGTGGTCAAAAACAGATCTAAAATTGATGCGTGTTGTTCTTCCTGGTCAGGGAAACGGGTTGGAAAAGTAACAATTTGTGATAGGGAGTGAGATATAGAGAAGCTATGAGTTGTGCTGCCTGCTGCATCTGTGTAAGTAGAGAATCCAAGCCAGTTTTTGTGACGGACATTAAAGTCACCAAATACATGTACTTGGGCGCTAGTGTCGATGGAGAGTGCTGTGTCTATGCTGTCAGAGACTTTGTTTATTATGGTGCAGTCTTGGGTCGAGGGAGAGCGGTAGAGAAAGTAAAAGTTGCTAATGTTGTGTTGCATGATTAGTCTAAATCACATAAAAGCTTGATCATCTGATTCTAGGTTTGTTTCTCTAGTCAAGGGAAGGGTATTACGAATGTAAACTCCAAGTCCGTGCATGTGTCTGTCAGAGTCCTTACGGCAGAGTGGGAGATATCCAGGCATGTTGAAGTAGCTAGAAGGGATGGAGGAGTGTAGGTTAGTTTCACTTAGCGCTAAGATATCCAGGGTATTTTTTAGCAGGAATGCTTCAACATCAGCAAAATTAGTTCTAAGCCCACAGATATTTGTGAATGCAAGCCTCAAGGGGGAGGCATGTTGGATTTGTTTGACCCTAATCCTGGTTTAAGCTTATTATACATATATCTTTTGTATCATTTTGCTTGCTAACTCAAAATTCTTAGTTGTTTCTCTTTCTTAAACATATATATTTTATAGCTTTTGTCACTTACAAAATAAAACACTGTCAGGTCATCCAAATTATCTCCCCTTTTTACGCAGTCGTAATAATTCGTTCCTGTACGCAGTTTTACTTCCTTTTGTTACTACCAAATCATGAACATACGCATCCAAATCAAATACATTCCTATTGCTCACGATGGGTTCATATATTATTTTATTATAGCCTTTTTATACAATCATTTCCGCCTCTACGTCGAACATTTTACGCATTTCTTGTAAAGTATATATTTTTGTTAATTTTCTCATTTTTAATAGTCATGCTCTTAATTATTATTTGTTAATGCAACCTTTTAACAAGCAAAGTTGATTTAAAACAAATAAAATCGAGTTGCTAATAAACCTTAAAACATGAGTTCAGTAGGCTCCCTAACATCAAAAATAAAAATCAAATCATATCGGGGGGGGGGGTGAGGAGGGCTCTGTCAACATTACAACACTAGACAAATATAGTTTTCTAATCGATTTAAATGTTTTCTTTCCTTTCATGTAGCTTAGTGGAAGTCAGTCTTTACTTTCCCACGTCTTTGTAAGCAAAATATGTCATTTTTTAAACCAATAATTACTTTACTTTCGAACGAGTTAAGATTTTTCTTTTTTCATAACGAACTCAGATGACAAACATTCTAAATATTTTGCATAAATTTAGTGGAATATGCATTCCTAAAAGACAAAATCAAGTACCGAAAAATTAAATAGTTCAACGTTCGAATTAGAACTTCTTTTAGTAAACAGGCTTTTCGGGCAATACCGGAACATAGGTCCTCCTAGTATCTAATAAATATAGCATTCCTGTAAAACTATTGATAATACATACCTATATATATATGTCAGTTTTTTCTTTATTTTAACGATAATGAAATTTCGTATGAATTGTATCCTCCCGGGCGATCGAGATAGTCTCTCATAGATGAGAACGATCGCCTATATTTTTTAACGTAAACAAATCACCATATATAACACTAAACGGTTGCTATTTTTCTAAGTAGCATGATGCCACTAGGACTGAATAAGAAATAACTGTCTAGCTGATGACGAAATTACGTCGAAAAGTACTTTGATGTATTAACACATGTTTGTTTATTTTTAAATAAACGTCTTACTAAACCACACAAAATATTTAGGGCTGGCATGTTATATGTTAATATTGACAACTTTTCATAAGGGGTGTACTCACATTTGTTGTATGTTATTTAAGTTTTAATGGTTATCTTTTGAGTGGAAAATAAATTAACTATGTAATATATAATACAGACAGACTACTTTTCATTCTGTCAAAATATCGTTTTTTCAGTGTTGTCCAATGAAGAGATATACTTAAATATTTGAAGGAAAAGAACGGCGAAAACAATGACGTCTTTGCTGTTACCACAACCGCTAAACAGGAAGTGACGTAGGTTTTAATTAATGCTAGATAATCGATAGGAGAGGATGATTTTTGAAAATATCTGCGAAAAAAGCGACGTCCCTGTAGAAAAGTGCCTAGTTGAAGGTGAAGATATTAATGGTTGTAGCCAATTTTTCGATATTTGTCGTCTGTAACTTCAATACGATTATGATCTTGGTAAGATCCATCGCCTCTGTCGAAAGTTTTAGGCAGACATGCAAACATACATACACACATACATTTATATATTGGTAACTAAAACTTTTCGACCCAAACTGAATAACCGTTATGTCAAATATCAAATGACCAGAAATTGTCTGAGTAATTTGGTAGAGACCGCAGAGGTCAACTTTTGTTTTTACTTTGACCCCTATTATGACGCCTAAACATTTATTGGTTGGGCTCAAATCATGTTATTAAAATAGATCCATATCCAAGGAACCTATATACAAAATTTCAAGTGTTTAGACCCAAAATTGCCGAAGGAATTTGACTCATTAACAGCCAAATTTCTGGCCGAAAACGGATTACAAAGTGAAAATGTGTGTGTGTGTGTTTATGTGTGTGTCTGTGAGTCTGTCTGTCGGTGTATATTTCCCTGCCAAATAACTCTGTCAATTTTCCGTCTACAAACTTGAGTTTTCTGCCATTATTATTTAAGAATTTCGAATCTAAACATTTGAAAGTTTACATAAAGGGTATTCAGACATGCATCACACTTTTTAATCAGTTTTAGGCAAAAATATGGCTGGCAAGAGGTCAAAGTTTACAATGTTTACCTTTGCAGACTCTACCAAACTCCTCCGTCAATTTTTTGTCTGAACACTTGATATTTGAGATGTAGGTTACTTGGACATGGGTCAAACATTTTAACTGAATTTGGGCCCAAGATAATAAATTTTAAGGGGTCAAAATAAGGGTTAAATTAAAAAAAAGATTTACCTCTTTTGTCTCTTCCAACTTTACTCTTTAGTAGTTAATGAAGCCTATTATATAGAAATACATTACCTTCATTACCTTACATATTCACACTTTTTAATATATACATATGCACATAAATTTATGAAGAGTACGTAGGGCCCGAGCAAAGCCGGGCGAACCTGCTAGTATATATATATATATATATATATATATATATATATATATATATATATTTGAATAATGTTGAGTTTATTTATGTGTATTTTTGTATTATATGATTAATTCCTAAACTAATTAACCGATGATTATGAATATTGATACACATATACGCATACAGAAGATAGTATAAATAGAGTTGTTAACTCAATGTGGTTTTAAATTTCCCTGCTGGCTTAGAAAAATTGCTTCGCCAATCGAATTCTATAATTTGATTTATGATGACCAATTATGTTCCCCACGGTTAAAAAAGAAAAAAAAATGCGGTGCTTTTTTTTTTCTATAGATTTGTGTATTTATAGAATTACCTGTTTATTGGCGTCCAACGATTTTCTAATCTAAATGTTTTATCGATGACTATTCAAGCATACAACTGGTGGGCTGACTAATCATGTAATATCAAATGCAACAAAAACATTCTAAAACGCCATAAATAACTGACATCGCCAAAAATGAACCGAAACATCCACAGAAATAAGTCTGTGAATTGTTTACGACTGAAAATCGTTTCGCAATGCAGTCTTAAGCTGGCACCATTCGCGTTTTCAAGCACACAAAACTGCACTGCTAGAAATAAATAAAATATTTCGATTTCTCACTATATATAAAGTAAAATTGTACATAGCCATAAGAGTAAAATGCTAAAGCTAAGAACCAAAAAGACAGCTGCTGGCCTACTTTGGATTTTGAGAAACAATAAGACTCTTTTATGTGCCAGTAAACTGCAGACTTATTGACAGTCTTCCGACAGAGTTATTTTTGGTACCCTTCCACTTCTTTTTTTTTTCTCCTACTCGCCATTTCCCAACAATTTCATACTTTTTATATACACACGCACATTGTTACTAAATATAGATATGTGTCGCATTGTTTTTTGTTGTTGTTGTTTTTTTTTGTTGTTGTTATTCGTTTTTCTACGGCTGTCAACCGCCTTTTTGTTATGCGGATTTTCTTTAATATATATATTGTTGTATACCCGTGCTAGGGGTCACAAATGAAAGAAACCACGAGTAGTGTAATGTGTATAAAATATATGTATTTATCATAAAAAATACAGGAGCCACTAAAATGGTATGAGAGGAACGTGTTCGTAGCATGCGGTTAAACATGGTATGAATGCTCAATTTAGTCTCTGAAACTTGTGTTATTCATTCGACTGGTTGATTCCACTTAGCACTCAAATAGGGGTGATTAGTACCCCACAACACCCTTCCCGAACTTTTCATTCCCCTGGGATTATCATTGTGATAGACGTAGAGAGGAGCTACTTTAGAAACGCGCGAAAAAAAGACAGAAAAAGAAAAACATGGAAAAGATGCCCACGATTGCGGCTGTTGTCTTTTAAAGTCTCCGGTCACGTGTAGATCTCTAGCACTCGTGTGGTATATGCAAAATGGGTGTGCCCGAAACATTATAAAAGGCGAGTCGCTGAGAGGAATGGGAGAAGCGTTTAAGACATGCGAATAGAGAACGTCGACGTGTATCTCGTGTTGTGAACAACGAACTCTACTCGAGTCAACTTACGACTAGCGGGTTTCTGCTTGATGTTTTAGCCAAAAAGTGTTGCTGCTTTGCGTTAGACAAAGACTTTGGGTTAAATCGTATAGCTCTTTTTCCTGGAGTTAATCACTATCGGCTCGGTCATTTTCCTTTTCCTGGAGGACCAGCGTTGTCCGACTGCTTGTGGTGTTACCAAGACGAACGTGTCATATATCTGGTCCATTACTTCTTCTTGTTCAGCAGACGATTGTCTTTCGTCATCTGTTATACATTTCCGAATTTGGTTTAAATGTTTCTTGTGTGTAAATTTTGGACCTTCGACAATGTAGACCATCCGCCCGATCCTTTTCTGGACCTCTCCTAGGTCCCACATCGTGCTATTATTTTTTGCCTACCTGGAAAACTACCTTTTCACCAGGTAACTACCTCTTTTTAGGGACTATAGTATTTGGCGGTTTCACCTGTTTTGATAAAAGTTTAAAAGTTTTTCGAAGGGCGGCCTTATTTTTCTCGCGAATATTAACTCTGCCGGCGACATCTTCGATGGAGTGATTTCAGTTGGCGTAATTCGGTAAACTTATAAAAACTGTAACGCCTTTTCTGAGGGTGTTCCTTTATCCTTCGCTAGGAATCTTTTCAACGTGTCTACAAACCTCTCTGCCCGGCCGTTCGATCGGGGATGATAGATTGGCCTCGTTATGTGGTTAACCCGGAAATCCTCGCAAAAGCTTTTAAAATCTGCTGAAGTGAATTGTGTGCCATTGTTTGACACTAGACAATCAACCACACACAACCTAGCGAACAATTCGTGAAGAGCACTGGTTGTAAAATCCGTTGTTGGACTTTTACATCGAAATACCTCAGGCAATTTTGAAAACTGTCTATCACTATTAAATAATAGTTTCCATCCAGTGGGCCTGCGTAATCTACATGTATTCTTTGCCATAGGTGGTCCGTTTTAGCAATTGCGCATCCCTTACACGACTTTACCGTGCCTTCTATATCAGTGTCCATACTCTTCCAGTAAACGTAGGACCTCATGAGGCTCTTCATTCGCGTAGCCCCAGGGTGATCCTTTAGAATTTTCTTTTGTAGTGTAGCTTGGATTACTACTCTATCTCGGTACAACAGTACCTCATTGCACAGAGAATAAGCTTCCGCCTTCGATTCATCCGATTTAATTGTTTGTTTCATTTCTTTGATGAATCTATCTTCTTCAGCCTCCCTAATTATGTCTTCCAAAATAACTGGTAGTTCCTTGATCGTATAACATAGTATTTGTATAGTCCTTTTCACATTGTAGTGACGCTATTACTGTCTTCTAGCGGCTCCCTTGATTGCGGGATTAATCGCGACAATCCGTCTGCGTGACATTACTTCGCAGATGTAAGAAATTCCATACTGAATTCGTAATTCAGTAGAATGATCCCCCATCTTTGCAGTCTGTTTGCTGTATAAGTTGACATATCTTTTTAGAGCCAAAGATTGTTATAAGCGGCTTATGGTCATTTTGTAAATTAAATTTACGACCGTGTAAAAATCGGTGGAATTTTTTAACACCCAATATGATGCCCAATCGCTCCCCGGGAGGGGTACTTGGTTGATGAACGTCTTGGGATTGCAACCAGCTCCACGGGGAATGAACGATATCCAACGATATCTAAACGATAGGCACATGCTGGAAACACAACGAAAACGGGTCGATCCGTCGTCGGCTATAACTGTTTGGTACGGGTCGCATTATGTGTGGTCATTGCAGGCATCTTCCCATCGTCGCTTGTTGCGTGTTCATTGCAGCTCTCTGTCGTCGGCATTAATGGTATGCTGAAATCGAACACTTGTATGAAAACAGCGACAAAATACATTTTTATAAAAATATAATTTATTAAACAGTTAACAAGTTAGGAAACATATTTAGTCGACCAATCGCGTACAGCGAGCAAACCTAAACTGTCTTTACAACAATCAAATTATATTCAATTCTCTCTTTCAATGAAGAAAGAGAGAGAAAGTAAGTCAATGATAGAAATAGAGAAAGAAAGAGTGAGAGAATGAGAGAGGGAAATATGCGTTTCACACGATGTTTTTAGTTTTCAATTTCAGATATCCGCGTGTAAATCTGACCTTTAAAAGTTTCATAACACCTGTCACTCAAACACAACCGAGATGATCTAACGTTCCCAAACCCAAAAAAACACCTGCATGAAACGTTTATAACTGCATCACAAAGCCAGGCACAAGTTTCATTAATGTAGAAGCCGTTACCTCCCTAAAAAGGGGCTACATCATTGTGCCACATCTCGTACCCCCCCTTTTTGTGACCTTTGCTCTGACTGGCAAATGTCATATCATCGGGTCATTGGCACAATGATTATTTTAAAATCTTTTTCTCTTCTCTCAATTATTCTAAAATATTAATCACCTTTTTTTAAGCATTAATTCTTTAGATCATTTTTTTATTTTTAATAAAATATTATTTTATTTATTTTGAAAACCCTTTATCTTCCCCTGTTAAATTTTTTTTCTCATTCAATTTTATGGACATTTTTCTCCCGAAACATTCAATCTTTTGATCATTTTCTTTAATATAATATTTGATCAATTTGTTGTATCTTCTTTTTCGAAAAACTTTAGTCGTTCGCTGTTTCGTTTTATAGACATTTGATTTTTCATTGACTTTTTGTGAAGCTTTACTTGTTTTGCATTTTTCACCATTTTTCTTTATGCGCACGCGCGCGCATGTGTGTGTGTATGTGTGTTGGTGACAATTTCTCTTTGCTCCTCTGTATACATATTTTCTTTCTTTTTATTTTTAAATTTCTTGGCCGTTTTCAAAAGTTTTTTTGTTTTGTAGTCGGCTTCTACCAATAATGTTTGACAGGGCTGAATTCGGGAATTCTGTAAGTTGTGGGTTATCCAGATATTTTCTACGCGTTTGAGAGTTCTTGGATTTTTGTGTGAAGGAATTAGTCATTAAAAACTCATTCTTTTTCTGAAAGGAAAAGTCCTGTGAAAAGCCGACAGTTTTTCTAGGGCTTTTACGGTTCACAGGTACCTGTGGTGTGGATAGGTGGGGTCATACTTTAATTGCCTCTGATACAGGTTTCCTTTTTCGGACTGGAGATCGATGTTGACGGGGTGGATTTTGTTTTGCTTTTTAGAAACTACTCTAACAGTGCTCGTCGATGCAGTGCATGGCCGTAACTTGACTCTATTACTGGTATTATTAACAAGTGGTATGTTTATCCCTTTAACCGTTAGTTGGTTAGGGTGGAAGGTTATTTGGGCGTGGTTCCTTTGTAACCAGTCTGCACCTAATATCAACTCCCGATCTAAGTCTGGGATGATATAAAACCTAGACGAAGTTTGCGCCTTCTTAATTTTAATAGGCAAATGGGCCATGCTTTTCAGTGGCATCCTTTGCCCGTTTGCGAGAGTAACTGTCAGGTTAGAATCCCTTAACTCTCCTTTATGCGTTTTTAACTCTTCAAAAACTGATGTTTTGAGGAGCGAGACTTCCGATCCAGTGTCGATCAGTGCCTCTATCGGTCTACCTCTTATTTTAACTATACACTCCATTCCGGAGCTCTGGTTGGGGATTTTATTTCTTTGGGTCTCTTTATTTTCCCGAGTTTTCTTGACCGATTTATTCTTTTGGTGGGCCCGTTTAGGTCTGCTCTCACGGCTTTCCAGAAATCCATGACCTCTGGTGTTTATTCTTCCCAGGGTTATTCCTTTCTTTGAGGGTTTGCCATGGTTGCATGTCCGTGTGTTTGACCTCTGTGGCGGTCGGTGGTGAGTGGGTTTCGAGTGTAACTTGGCCTTACTTTTTCCTGAAGTGAAGTTATTTAATCTTTCTTCAGGTGCGCATTGCCAGTCTCGTTCTAGCCTATTATAGCTGGAACGCCCTCGCTGCAGTCTTGCTGAAGCACACCCACAAAACTTATATCTTACAGCGTTACAGCTACTGTAAGGTTCGGTTTTGGGTACCCTAAATCTAATTGGACCCCCCCTTGGTCCCTGATACCTGTTAAAGCTATTATTTAAGAAAGCCTGCTCCGTCTTGTGGCCACTTCGGAGTCGCTCATAAAGCATTTCGCTTTGTCCAGCAGCAGACAAGGCCTCCGATAATGTCGTCGGAGTCGATCTGACCACATCCTCCTTGATAAAGTTGTTTCGGATTGAAATGAGTCAATCTGACGTTAATAAATCTTTTAATTTCTTAAACGCTGCCTGACACTCAGGCGTCCCGTCCCATTTTTTGTCCTTGTTGAATAGTACATTCAATGGCGCACGCAATTCATGCATGTTCTTAATGAACGTTTGATATTAGTTTGCGAGCCCTAAAAAACTCTGCAATGTAGTTACATCATGAGGTTCTGGCATGTCTTTTATTGCGGATGATCTGGATCGGGATTCCTCCCGTTCTTATCTATGATATGACCCAGGTATTTAATTCGTTCCAAAAATAATACGCATTTTGCTTCCTTCAATGTGAAGCCGTATTCTTTTATTCTGTCAAACTATTGAAATACATGATCTCTATGTTGTTCAACATTTTGACTACGCATAAGAATATCGTCCAGACAGCCTATGGCGAAATTCAAACCGCTTAGCAAATATCAATTACCTGTTGGAAATTTGCAGGTGCTACTTTTATACCAAATGCTAATCTATTGAATTTATAATTGCGTTGAAATACACAAAAGTTTCGAACTATTTTCCTCTACTGGTATTTGTATGTACACCTCGTTTAAGTCTATTTTGGAAAAATATTTTCCGCCATTTAACTTAGCGAATATTTGGCCTGGGTTTGTAGGCAGGTAGTGATGGTCCTTGAGTGCCGCATTCAATCCGGTCGAAAAGTCTGCGCATACCCTAATCTCTTTAGATTCTTTTTCACGTATACGGTGGGGATTGCCCACTCACTGTAGTTAATAGGGGTTAAACTCCAAGTGTTAACTAGCCTTTCCAATTCTTTTTCAATTTTTTCCCTCGAAGCGAACAGTACGATCCGTGGAATTTTAAATATTGGTTTTGCTTCGCCCAGCAATTCGAATCTCGCCTTTATTTTTGTGAAGCATCCAAGCTTTTCGGAGAAAACACTTGGGAAAGATTTTTTGAGATCCTTTTTGAGTTTGTTGGCTTCAATCGTTAAGTTTTCGACTTTGTGACAAAAATCACTCATTGGCGAGTCCCATAATTCAAATTCCTGAATCCAATCGATCCCGAATAAGTTCGTTGCGTTCCTTAGAACGAACACTTTTCACTTTTTTTGTTTTTTGTTTTTTAGTGACACATTCACAACTACCTCACCCTTAAAATTTATTTTTTCACCAGTTACCGATCTTGCGACTTCAATCTGTCTTTGACATCGTGGGCTTTCCTATTCGCTTCTACATATGAAACTTTATAATTGATACATCCGACCTTAAATTGCGATGTAGTTGTACTTCTTTATTTCTGATTTTCGCCGTTACATACTTCCTTATGTCCTCCGTTGGTGAAGGGTCAATTTTTACAGTTTTTACGTAGCTCTTTCTTTTTTGCTACGTTGGCTCTGCCATATGAGGCCTTCTGCCTTGCTCGCTTGCGCAGGTCACATGTTATTTTCCTTTGGTACTGACATGCATTGTACCCCTGAGGTCCTCCACATTTTCTACAAGGGTTATTAGGATTGTTTCTATCCTGATAATTTTGTGAAGGGTTCATTCGGCTCTTGGTTGGTAATTGCTGGCGGGCGTGTGTCTTTTATTTTTAAGCGTATTTATTTTTTTAATGTGAGCGATACCTGCTTCCTCTATGTTTCGGGAATCTTGCTCCATTGCAACGAACCGCTGGAAATCTTAAGCCAGTTTCTGAAGCGTCAAACTAGGTTTTAATTCCAATTTATTTAGAGCACGACGTCTTATATCGCCGTCGTTTGTGGCTATTAAACCTTGTATGAATATTAAACAAATGAAAGAAACCACAAGTAGTGTAAAATATAATATGATTTATCATAAAGAATACAGGAGCCACTAAAGTGGTATGAGAGGAACGTGTTCGTAACATGCGGTTAAACATGGTATAAATGTCTCCATTTAGACTCTGAAAACAGTGGTTGATTCCACTTAGTACTCAAATAGGGGTGATTAGTGCCCAAGAATATATATATATATATATATATATATATATATATATATATATATATATATATATATATGTATTGTGTAGAGGACTTTCTATTAAATGATCTCACCGGCTAATAGTTAAGTGAAATGACAGACTATTCGTTTAAAAATTGATTAATAAAACACTTTTAAATACGGGCAAATATTATAGAAATGACATTGACGTTGTAAGTTAGTAGCATAATGAGTTGCTATGCCGAGTATGCCCACACTAAAAAACTGCAATTTTTCTCTCTCTCTCTCTCTCTCTCTCTCTCTCTCTATATATATATATATATATATATATATATATATATATATATATATATATAAAGTGAAAGTGTCTGTGTATCTGTGTGTCTGTCTGTGTACATTTCTCTACGCAATAACTCTGTCAATTTTTACTCTACAGACTCGAAATTTGATATACAGAGTACTGAGATTTGGGAAAATCGATGTGATCGATTTTTGGCCAGAAATTGTACGATTAAGGGGTCAAAGTTCAACGATTTGACCTTTAAGAACTCTACCAAACCCCTCCCACAATTTTGGGTACACGCACTTGAAATTTTAGATATAGGTTCCTTGAAAATGGATCTAACTTAATAACTTGATTTTAGCCCAAAACAAATTTTAAGGGGACGTAATAGAGGTCAAAGTAAAAAAAAAAAATTGACCTCTGCGGTCTCTTCCAAATTGCTCTGACAATTTCTGGTCTACATATTTGAAATTTTACATAAAGGGTATTCAGAGATAGGGCAAGCTTTTTCATACGTTTGTATCGAAAACCTTTAGTTACCAATATATAAATGTATGTATGTAGGTCTGTTAGCATGTCTGCCTTAAACTTTCAATGGAGGCGACGGATTTTACCAATATCAGTATTGTTTTAAAGTTCTATCTTTCATGCGACAAATATCGAAAAATTGGCTAAAAACATTAATATCTTCCCTTCAACTAGGCACTTTTCTACAGGGGGGGTACTTTTTCGCCGATATTTTTGAAAAGTTTCCTCTCCTTTAGATTGTCTAGCCTTAATTTAAAAAAATGTCGCTTCCGGTTTGGCGGTGGTTGTAACAGCATAAACGTTAGGTTTTACCCCGTTCTTTTCCTCCTTTGCGGTGCGGGCACGAGCCTGCCTTCCTGCTTCCACTTTTTTTTTTGTTCAACATACACATCCAAACACCCGGACAAGGCTGGGCTGAAATGCTAGTATATATATATATATATATATATATATATATATATATATATATATATATATATATATATATATATATATATATATATATATATAAAGAGATTTTTGTGGGTACATAATTTTATTATACTTTTAACGAACAGCGAACTTAGTGCCATAATCAACTACTGAGGGTTTTTTTTTGTATTTTCCCGAGGCTGTATACATTAATTTTCCCCAACCATCTCTATGTAAGCATAATTTAGACCATGGATATTTGCTGAGATTGTTTCTCTGTCTTTTTTCTCCTATTCCCGATACAATTTTTTTTTTTACCCTCGCTGTTTATTTATGATCTTATGACCACGTTTTTAAACGCTGTTTTCCTTCAAAGAGGTTCGCTCCTAGGATTATAGCATGCACACCAATTCGAGGAGTACAAAGATAAGTGTGTCATGCCTATAGTTAAGCATCGTAGTGACATGCTCTGGGGCACGATGAAGATTAACATTAGAGAGTTACATTTCATTGAGGGAAACATGAACTCCAACATGTACTGTCAAATACTGCAGCAGCATGATCTTCTCCCTCCAGAAACTGGGTTAATTTCATTTTTCAATTCCGATTTTCCCATTTTAAAGTGTATTTATTTAGTTTCCTGTTAGTTATTAAATACTATTAATATATTTGTCCTAGTGGTAAATGAGATCCAGTTAAAAAAGGGCAATATTTTTTTTTAATAAGTATGGCTTCTAGTTATTTAAGTCGTCGTGTACAGTTGTTAAGGTATCGGATTTTACTATTGTAAGTTTCGATCTTTCTGATGTCGGACAACTGTAGGTTTTTATCATGGGACGTTAGGTGTTGTTTTATGGCGTCATTGGCAGCTAAATGATAGGTTAATGGTGGAATTGTGTGCCCCATGTAAGCATTTTATGAGTGCTTAGAGTGGGGTCAGAGACATTCTTCATAGAGGCAAATAAATTCATACACTACATTATTTTGATATAGTGTGGTGCTAACATTGTTATTCTTTTTAATTATTAAATTGGAGGTTTTAAATTTAGTACATTATTAGTTTGATCCATTTGTTCTGGTCGGTGCGTCTGGTGTATCTTTTAATTAGGTTTGCTATTATTTTTCATTTGTTTTGTACTATGTGCGTGGTTGTTTTTGTAGTATACTTTGATGGTGTCGTTTTTGTTAGGATAAGGGTTTATGTTTTTATTGTGGAGTGAGTTTACATTGAGGTTTATGTGCCTATCAACGTTTTTAATTGAAACGTTATTGTTTGTAAGGGTTTGTTGTATGTTTGTTAGTTCTTTGTAAAATACACGTCAGGTTGTATGAGTTGAGAACCAAATTGTTTATAAGGGCAGTTTTATATTTTTCTGTACATTCGCTATGGTCATTTAGGAGTATTGGATTATTGTGTGTCTGCGTTGAGGTTGTGCATTTAGTGGAGCTGCTTGAATCTACTAAAACGATGAAAAATGGTATTTTGTTATTTATGTTTGGTTCATGGACGAATTTGAGGATGGAGTGTGTTTCTAGGTTTATTTTGAGTGTTTTAATGTATTGTATCGATTCAGCTGCAATAAATATGTTGTCGACATATCGGGCATAGTTAGTGGATCTATTTTCTTGGTCTGAGAAAAGTTTATTTCCGAGGTGGTCATATAGTTTCTGCGAATGTTGGGCCTAGAGGTGATCCCATTCAGACGCCCCCCACACGCACATATATATATATATATATATATATATATATATATATATATATATATATATGGTAAAACTGATTATTAGTAAAAACCTGAAGATAGTTCTCAATACTATTGTAGAGCAAATATAGAGATACATATGCTCCGACAAACTTAAAATATAGTTATTGAAACATTCAATTCATCTATAACAAAAACTTATCAAAAACGATAAAAAATGGACAACTAACATAAAATACCACCCACTATCCCTGTATTATACGGCATCCCGAAAACACATAAAATCACCCCTATGCCGCGCATAGTCTCTAACATCGGTAGTGTCACTCATAAGTTAGCACGAGCCATTGCGGATATTCTAACTCCATTAATGGGCACCATTAGCACATCACATATTAAAAACTCTGGCGACCTTCTGAATAAAATTAAAAATATTGACATACGAAACAAAACAGTGCATAGTCTAGATATAGTTTCGCTATATACCAATATCCCTAAAAATGCCTTAATCTACTCCACAAACACCTAAACAAAATTACAATCGATCAACCTTTTTTCCCAGACACATTAATACAAATAATAAAACTTATCACTGAACAACCTTCTTCCAATTCCTGTTCCAGACAAAAATTCGGACTCGCTATAGGTAACCCCCTTAGCGGAGTACTAGCTTGCTTATTTCTAGAATAATCTGTTTCAATAGGAAAATATAATAGTGTTAATATGCTAGGAAAATCCATTAGGCTAGATAAATACTCAATTCCCCAAACCTTGAAAGAAATGTGTTTTTAAATAAATTTTTTAACGTATTTCGAACTTTTTAAACGTAATTCAAAATTTTTAGGCATAATTTTAAGTTTTTAACCGATATTGATATAACTTTAAAGTTTGAATTTTTGTTTAAAAAAATAGATTTTTAAATTAAATTGATTTAAATTAAAATCGTTGTATATATAAAAAAAAATATAGAAAACAATTTCAAACGAAATTAGATTTTAAAATTAAAATAATTCAAATTTGAAAGTTAATGAAATCATCATCATCCGATAAATAAACAGGGGGGGTAGCAAAGCGAGAGTTAAACTTGAACTTCTAAAGTATATATATTTTCCACTTCCGGTTATAAAAATAAATGAGTATTGGCTGAAGAGATATGGATATTTTAAACGGTCCTAATCATCGGGCTCGAAACCGACGGTACCAATGACTTGTCTCATCTAACAACTTTCTGTACACAAAATATTATATTATATATATATATATATATATATATATATATATATATATATATATAGCATGGGTGGTTCTACACAAAACCTTCACTACTATAAACAAATCATCTGTGTGACAGACCTCATGCAACGAAAACAGACAAGAGAGTCTATATTATATATATATATATATATATATATATATATATATATACATATATATATATATACATATATATATATTTAAAGATATATATAAATTAAAGATGGTAAAAATATAGTTTACATTCATTTATTGTTCGACAGGGTACTGAAATAAGATATATATATAGGTGTGTGTGTGTGTGTGTGTAAGGATATGTATATATATATATATATATATATATATGTGTGTGTGTGTGTGTGTGTATGTGAGAATTTGTGCGTATATATATATGTATGTATATATATATTATATCTATGTATATAGATGCATATGTGTTTGTTTTGTAAAGGATTTTTATATACAAGGAACCAGTGCTTATCTAAAACGATTTGAAACATTTTGCATGTTAAATTGACGCACCTTTAAATACAATGTTGATTCGCCTGGAATTATTATCTTTCACTGGATTTATCAAGTTTTTTTAAAACTTTTATTTAATTGTTTTTTTTTATTCCCTGACTATTTTCTATGAAATGAAGAAATGGCCGATTTGTTTACTTAAATACATTCCTTCGTTGCGGTTGTCATCCGGTAGGAAACAGCAGCGATCGTTTGCTTATCCCTTACCTATTGTCTAATAATCATTCTATTTGTGGCACGTTCTAATCGCTGTTCATTTCGACATTTTAACAGTGACGTCTTGCCAATAAAGTACGGCTGTTTTATTTTATATCGTGTCCAGCAAACCTGGGGTTGACTTTTTAGTATACATCCATAAATCTGTACAGGAAGACACACACACACACGCACACACACACACACGCACACACACACACACACACATATATATATATATATATATATATATATATATATATATATATATATATATAGGGTTATTATTTAATTAATTAAACGTGGTAGACGACAACAACTACGGATGGCAATGATTGCTGAGAATGCAGTTAGGAGATTCGAAGTTCCTATCCCGTCGCGGTTACCACCTGACGAAGGCCAGAGGAATAGTTGGCCGAAACGTCGTGAAAACAAAAACTAATAAAGATGAGAATAATAGTCCGTAATAAATAAAATTTAATATAAATAAAACTCATCTCAATAATGAATTCCGATTAAATAAGATACCATTCGGTACGAACTCGATCGTAGAAGATCAGATAATAAATAAACGTGGATTTATAAAATAAAAAAACTCCAACCTTGATCGCCCTGCGGGGTCCGTGGCGCAGTTGATAGAGACGTTGAATCTCTACGGTTCCACATGAGCATTGTCTGAAGATAGCGGTTTCAATCCTAACCAAAGCTGGCCAGAGGCTTACTTGGCAAAAAACCGTGTTGAGAGGACAACTATGAATGGCAGTAATTGCTGAGAATGTAATTAGGAGATTCGACGTTCCTATCCGTCGCGGTTACCACCTGACGAAGGCCAGACGAAGAGTTGGCAGAAACGTCGTGAAAACAAAAACAAATAAAGGTGAGAAAAATAGTCCACAATAAATATATTAATATAAACAATTTTGTATCGACAAAATTTTTCCCTTATTGCCCCTTTCAAATTCACTGTCTAATCTATATTAATGACTGTTATAATAATAATAATAATAATAATAATAATAATAATAATAATGATAGCAATACCAATTTTTAGGTCAGCTGATGTTGCCCTAGCAGTGCCTAACATATTTGTTGTCATAATAATCGCATACAATTACATAAAATCGCTTTTAGAGAACTGAATAGTTCGATACTAGAGCCATAAAAATTAAAAGATACCATGTTTAAAGTAAAAATGAAATAAAACATGTTTATATACATTCATATATATATATATATATATATATATATATATATATATATATATATAGCTTTAATAAAAGATATATATATATATATATATATATATATATATATATAAGAGAAAGAAAATTAAAACTGTAAGTTGAACTTTACAATCAAAATCTATTGTTCGCCTGAATACTCAAAAAAATCCATTTACAAAATCCTATTCCGCGGAGTCTCAAAAAACTACAATAAATTGCGGTGTCACTTATCGCCTTAACTAGCAAATTCTAGCATTGCTACAAATATAATTTGCTGATTTCGTCATGTCCCCTAACGAGAAGAATAACAAGAATAACAAGAATAGCATTCTTTGAAGCTCAGCGGAATAAGAACTTTGTAAATTGTTTTTTTTTGAGTATTCAGTCGAACAATAAATTTTGATTGTAAAGTTCAACTTACGGTTTTAATTTTCTTTCTCTTATAATAAGCTCTACTCTCTATTGCGTATTGAGCTTTTATATATATATATAAATTTGTATATTGTTTTCGGAGTTTCAGTCGAACAATACATTTTGATTGTAAAGTTCAACTTACGGTTTTAATTTTCTTTCACTTATAATAAGCTCGACTCTGCGTATTGAACTTTTTTAATTCGGTTGGGATGAAAATTTCTATATATAAATATTGTTATTTATATTATTTTGAAGTTTACCATTGCCATATTAGGTAAACACTACACCCCTTTGTTTTCATTAAATATATATATATATATATATATATATATGTGTGTGTGTGTGTGTGTGTGTGTGTGTGTTTATAATGAGTGTCTCCAGATATTATCTCTCAAACTTCTGACAAATTGTTGCTTTTTCTCGCACTGATGAGGCCCAAATTTTGCTACATTATGATTGATCAACTATTACATAAATGTATTCAAACACTGGAAGTGAAACTATTGTATGTAAGATTTTATTAATAAAAGACCAACATTTTGTAAAATTAGTAAATATTTTTGTGTTTATTCCCTTTAACATGATATATTAACACAAATTATATATATATATATATATATATATATATATATATATATATATATATATATAATAAAAAATAAAAATTACAATAAGTTTACCAAGGTAATCAAAATGGTAAACTTAAAATATATTATAAATATTAAAGAGTTAATATTTACAAGTAAAGTAATCTCAACCAGATGTAAAAGCTAAATAAAATCGAAAAGGAAATAGAGCTTATAATATTAACAAATGATTAATAAAACATGTTAAAAGACATCTTGAAAAAGAGTTAAAAACATATTTAATTTTTAAAAAAGGAAGCACAAGATAAGTGGATAGTCCTTAATCCACGGAGTTTCGAAGAAATACTCTCCTTCTCATCAGAGAATATATATATATATATATATATATATATATATATATATATATATATATATATATATATACATAGATATCATTATGCAAGTTCGTTGTTTACTGTTTGGTGGGCCAATGTTCGAACCTTCTACCCAAGTGTAAAAAGAAATTTGTGGACATTACCGACACCCATGCTTATTCCTCTCGCACTTTATGAAGGAAAATATTAATTTTAGTGAATTTATAGAGAAAATCGATGTTTAACAGCTTTAAGCTCACCATTTTTCCTCGTCCGTCGTATCGAGTGTGATTGACGGTTTGTTTGTTTGTTTATCCGAATGAGTAAGGTTTCAATCAAGAGAACGCACATGTTACAAGGAGAAACGGCGAGGCTGGCGCTATAATTTTATAATATATTTCTGAATTCACTTTTGAAGCTGTCGAAGGTTAGTAGGTGTTGGAATTGAAGCTGTTGAGGGACGATATACGTAAGCCGGTGAGAAATACATGTATTGTTAAAAGAGACACATTCGCTTATATTATAATTTATTGATAATTAGTAATAACGTGTATGTGTTTAAATGCAAGATCCAGATTTAAAAGTAAAAGGAAAAAAAGAAAACGACTTAGTCTGGAAAAATTTACGTGTGTTACCCGAATGACCCGGTCTAAGCCGGGTTGACATGCTAGTATATATATGGGTATAGATGTATATACATATATGTATGTTCATGAATTAAAATCTGGCACGCGTCTGCGGATGAAATGTCAGAAATTGACAAGATAAACGGGAATTGTTTCAATATTTCTCACAAACCTTGTTATTGCTATGAAAAATGTAACAGAAAGGAATCTGGTTATGTGGATGTTTTGAAAAGATTGACAGGAAAAAGTGAGAGAAGGAAAAATATTGCAGTTGGAGATTTGATTGTCAACCGAGTGGACGCCACGATAATTCTCTCTGTCGCTCCCCCATTCTCTCTCTCTATCTACCATAAGTAAGAACAACAGGAGAAATAAAAAAACGGACTGTTGCTTACACCAATGGTTGTTGTGTTTTGAATTCTTTAAAATGGTTTATAATATAACACATGGACGAAAGGTAAATCGTATTAAAAACAAAGGAGAAAACGATGGGAATACATAGATCGTCATATAATGATTATATCACGATTGCAATAGAGTAAATACCTGGAATGTAAATCTTAATATATTTATTCTCCTTATATTTATACGTATTTAGATAATTGTGTGTGTGATAGTACAGCCACAACGCAAAAAACAAAAAACAAAAGAATAATCCAGACTTAATGCTTATTAGAATTCCCAAATGATCACCAGTCTGATACTGGCCATGTCTAACATTGTCCACCTTCGGCAATCTAATAAGAACCGGTACATCAACGTAATATTGTCGTCTATGGTTGTGAAAGTCTAGATGTACATTTCCAAATTAATATTGTTCTTTACTATATAGTTAACCTCTTTATGTATATTTTTACGTTAAAAATAGATGTCCCTAGTATTGTGGAAAAAGTGTTCAACCGTACGTAACTATTTATCTTTACATCTTATTGATGATGTATATATTTTCTTTTTTTTAACTCCACAGAAGGCATATTACCTCTTCGCACTTAAAAGGCTACTATCTCGAACCGTCTAGAAATAATCAGTAAGATGCCTTTTTAGATTATATTTAAAATTTTGCAAGTTAAGACATTCAGAGAATCATAAAACCTGGAAAAATCTTAATAGAGCAGTCGGAAAGAAGAAAAGCAATTGGAAAAGTAGACTTTCTAGCATTAATGAACCTAAAGTATGTAGGGGTGTGATTTTGCTGCTTTTTGTGTTAGTTGGAAGTATGTACGTCGATGGAAGCATAAATTTTATGTATTCATACGAGCAGATTCCATTAAAGTCCTTGTAAAACAGACACAGGTAAAAAATTATAGCTATTGAACAGCGTTTGGGGTTTGACAGATAGTATAGAAACTATTAGATTAGATAATTTTTTTATTAGTCCGTCTAACAGTGAGAGTCTAGTAATCGATATACGAGCTCAGATGTGGCAACAATTATCTATGCATAGGCGAGGGGTGGCTTTGTAAATGTATATGCTACTTTCAGCTGTGAGTAATTTCTACCGAGATAGGAAGCGACCTCTTTCTTGTAACGGCCTAGATTGGAATGCATTTGCTACAATTCATGTTGCCTGTGAATTTTTAGTCAAGGAGTTCGAAGGATTATCTCCCAAGTAGGGTGTTATTTCTCATAGCTATCCGTGGTTGAGACGGTGTGTGTTTAGTTGTGTTATGAAAGAAGCGTAAATGTTTCCATGAATTTGCAGCTCAACTTCCCTACAACTCAGAGTCGTTATTAAAGGTTTCTACCATTATTCTGGATAATAGTATATTCGTTTCTTCCCTCATTATCACGCGTGAGTTCCTCAACAAATAAAATCATCTTGCACACAAAAAATCTTATAAAACTATGTTATATATATCATGCCCTTTTTTGGGTCGATATAAAATAATACTCATGAACTGTACTATCTGTAAACAAATCATTATTAAATCTATTGAAATAAGTAAAAGGTAAATATAATTTGAATTTAGACGGCAATTAAAAATATAAACATACATGAAACTAAAAGAATTGATTTAAATTATTTAAAACGCATAAAAGTTTTTCTTGTCCAAAGTTTCAGGATGTTTATTCTATATTACCTTTTTTTGTTACTTTCTGGCAATTTCAACGAATACGTAATTGTCAAAGGAAAAGCGAAATAACATAGCAACTACAAATTTCTGGTCGAAAAAAATAGAAATAAATTATATGCTTCTCAACTGAATACAAAAATAACCCGACAAAAAGCTAGGAACCAGATAAACGACGAAAGATATAAAAAAGACGAAGGAACCTTAAAATAACAAAAAAAAAAAAAAACAGTTGAAGGCCCCTGAATGAGTCAAGAGTTAAATATAGTATAATGAAAGGGTGTTGTATAAGTTGAGCAAACTTGAGACATCTAATCAAACGCGTTTACACACACACATATATTTATATATATATATATATATATATATATATATAAATATATATATAGACACACACACACACACATATATATATATATATATATATATATATATATATATATATATATATATATATATATATATATATATACCTTTTGTTCTTAAATAAACGTAGGTTGAGTTTTGTTTTTTGTAGGTTAATTGCAGGTTTCCTTTCCAACTGATAAAGACCGTGATGATATTGGCCTAAAGCAAGCTGATCTTTCGTGTAACTTCTGTTCGGAACATGCAAATCATTGCGTGCATTTTAGCCTCGCTTAATGCTGTACACATTTATAAACTTTCAAACAAAACGGTATTTATTTAAGGGATTCCATGGAGCAGCCTAGATAAACGTTTTATAAATGACTTTAAAAAGTCAACATCTCAAGTGGCTTAATTGAAATAATTTGAATCTTTCCGCAAGTTTGAATACGAAACTTCTCTCGCAGACAATTACCATTCTAGTGAAATCGTTCTTTGAATTTCAATGTATACTACCGCTCTCTCTCTCTCTCTCTCTTTCTTTGCCTCTCTCGTTCTTTGTCTATCTCTCTATTTCTATCTCCCTCTATATCTATCCTTTTAGTCTTCTGCAAGTCACCGTTAGCATATAAGCAAGCCACAACAAACTCCAATGTGATAATAAATTATACTCGTAGTTCAGTGCAGAAACTACTGTCAATATTTCTCTTGATGTATCTTTTTATCTAAACCTATACGAATCTTCTACGAGCAAATGGTTTTTGTAGAACACATTAACGCGAAGCTGCTTCTCAGCTGACTATAATATCGTCGTATTTTAGTCCAACGTAAACAAGTATTTGTGGAATCTTCCTCTTACATAATCACCAATCTTCACCAGTACCTACTATCACGGTGTTATATCAGCAGAGATCTATTAAACGTAACACTTATCCTCGAATGGATTTTGAACCTCAATAAGCAATGCATCGAAATGACAAAGCAAATATACTCTAGAACGCAATAACGCGAGCTGCTTGCCAGGTGACTACAATATAATCGTATTCTTGTTGAGCCGCATTTTTTAAATAAATATAGTCACAACCACCAGCATTATTACCAAGAATTACAGTGTTGTCTGACGGTCCACTTTACACTTGAGTGGCTTTTAGGCTTTGATAAATGATAAAATATTAATTAAAACATTCATAAGTCCGGAACAGCTGTATATTTGAAACTTTTATTACTTAAGCCGCTTCTCGCAGCGACACTATCCACATCGTGGATGTTTTAACTGGCAAACACGTCTATCAAATGTATCATTGTATATACAAGCCGAAGAGATACACGGTAGAATGGCTAGCAGACAAGAACAAATATTACATATATGTCAGAAAAAAAGACTTCGCAAAACAAATTACATTTTCATATAGTATAATGTATTCTGAAAAACTGTTACTTACTAACATGCTTAATATAGCCATATATATTTATTTTAAATACTGTTATTTTTACCTATATCTAAACACACGTTTTTTTCTCTCAAGCTTCTACACACTCTCTCTCTCTCAATCTATCTATCTCTCACTCACTATATATATATATATATATATATATATATATATATATATATATATAAAGCATTTATCTGTTTGTCTCTGTGTGTAAATTCGTTTCCTATGAACTCTGAAACGGCTGCGCTGATTTTTTTTTTAATTCACAGAAACGTACTTTATATGTCCGGGAATGTATTTAGAGGTTTCGTATCGGAAGGTCTCCGATAAGTATAGAAAATCGATAATCGAAGGAACTGGATTAAATAAAACAACAGTTCGATTTGACAAATGTTAACGACTTTTTACAGCCTTGTATCCAAATTTATTTGAGAAGTTTTATCACCGCAAAGGCATAACTAAATAAAATCAACTGTAGGTTGTTTGCTAAGGCATCAAATTTATACACATAAAGAGGAAGCACTTAACTATTATAAAACAGACTCATGAAATATAAAGACACAATAAAATAGGTAAAAGTCTGAATAGTAGATTGGTCGGCAATCAATAAAAGCATTTGAATAAAAATCTTTTAATTTGTGAATACATATCATCATATAAGGTCTGCAATGTAGAGTTCATTTTTCAAACAACATTTTTACTTAAAAAAAGAGTAGTACAATATAAAGCATACGTGATATGTCTTACAATATAATAATTATAATAGCAGGCCGCTCGGCGTTCCCATGTCATAAAATACGCATAAATATTATATTTTAATTCATGCAAAAACCGAGCCATATGCATGCGAGTATTATGTTTTTTTAAACAATTCACTTCTTGTAAAAAAAAAAAAAAAAAATACTCCAACTGAATTCGAAACCAAACTCTAAATGCAATGAATCAAGTACGCTAACCATTAGGTCAGCTTCACATGATCTTTAAAAACTGCTTTCAAAGCTACATATTCTTACCATAAAAACCTGTCACATGAACGACTTATGCATGCGCATTCGCGAAAGAGTCGGCAAATAGATAAAAATCCGATGACTCCCACGTACCAATTGTTCGAATTTGGCCCCTTAGAAGCTCTTTTTCGGATTAAAACCAATGAAATTTTTTTCCCATTTCTGAATACCCTATAATCGAATTTTAAGTCTGTAGATAAAAAAAGTTATGTTTATGTTATAATAATGCGTTGTTTCGGATTCAAACGTTTCTAATACGTATCTAATTTTATTCAAATTACACCAACAGTGCTATAAAAGGAACAGAGACTCTAACGTAAATTTTGCATGAGCAACGCACTGTTCCGACATTTGAAAAGACAACCGCGAAAACAACAAACGGATTTCTACTTGGTGATTTTATGCTCCAACAACAACATGGCAAAAGAAAAAAGACATACTGAAGATGAAGTATTCCCTCGAAATATATTTATGAATTCCAATATAAATTTATAACAAAATAAACATCTTTTTATTTTCTAATAATGCGTTGTTTCGGCTTCAAACGTATCCAATACGTATTTCATTTCATAGATATATAGATAATTAAGGTTTATATTAAGTTAGATAATATTATAGATTATAAGAGACGTCCATATGGGAGAAAATATTTCTTTCCCTGTTGAACAATGCATAAATCAGATAAGGGAATGTTTCAAATGAGTCGTGGGCACGAGTCGCCAGAATTTGGAACTCACAGAGTCTAATAGTTTCATGATCAATCGACAATCAAGATTCCTTCCAAGCGCAATGCGGCTATGGATAAAAATTATCTTATTACTTAGCTGTTCGACATACTCGACTTAAAAACCAACAATAATTTCTCTCCATTTTTTTCACTTTAGTTAAAAATCACTATTGAGGATCTGATGATAATGTTCATCTGTATATGATAACCCCCCCTGAGAATTGCAAAACCTGTAGACATGGTCTTTTCATTGTTATAGTAAGAGATACCTGCTTGGCTAATCTGTCCTCTGTTGTCTTTTAAATCTAGAAAAAATACCTCGCTGAATATTACTTCCATAATTACTGGAAAATTGCTTTTCAAGAATTCTGACAAAAGAAATTACCCGGAAGTCCTCGCCTACTTGATCTCTGTTTACTTGCCACGTTTCTGAAAATGCTTTCCGTTCTACAGATTGCTATTTCTGGACGACTATACGATATAATTTTTAAAGCAGCTAAAGATTGGGATATTGTGGTTATTATTCTCGACATAGCCAAAGGCCTAGTAGTAGGTAATTTTTATGCAATTAACACTTATTACTGACGACAATTTAAGTTGAAGAAAAGACCCAAACCAGTCAAAACGAAATCATATAAATGTGACTCTGCCTCTGAGATCGATACCCAGGCATTTCGTAGTTTCATATTTAGAATTTACATCTTTGATGCAATCGAGCTATAGATGGATATATTTACTGAATCTCTAGTCTCAACATTCGGGACGCAAAAACGCACATGTATTCAAGTAATTGTTTGATTATTAGAAAATGACCATAAAATGACCCCATTTAATGCTACTAAGACAAAGCTCCGACGAACCTTTTGTACTTATGCGCCATCAAACGAAATACCCCAGAGGAACCTGCTAATCAGTCGAAGTATATTCCTTCACCGTAGATCTCCTGAATACACCAAATTTTCTACTTTAATAACTTCTTGACTCAAGCAATTTGCTTTTGGAATCCGCTTTTGGCTCTAGTTTCCCTTACTGTGCAAACAAGCACAAATTTAAATGTTATGTTACCAAACATTTCGCTGCTAAACTCCACAATAGTAGCTCCCTACGTTTCAGCGGGGTCTCGAATTAGGGTAAAACAATAGTTTTTATAGCTTATTTTATTTTAAAAGGTTGAAAACATTGATTTTTCTTTATCTCAATCCAATCTAATCTTAGGACTGTACGTCATCTCTCATTTCCTCCTCTTGTAATTTTATATATTTATTCAGAATAATCAATACCTGATATTTCATAGGCAATACTCCTTTTTGTTCTATTTCCCCAGAAAACATCCACTTACGCCCTACTACTTTGTTATCACGGCTCATTAAAAAAAAAATCTTCCTCTTTGCGTATTAATGCTATTTGACTTAAAAAAAACACACACACACACTTAATTCAATTCGTCTCTCACGTTCTTCTAGCCATAGGCTATCTTTGTTTCTTATTTGAATTCGTCTCACAATTCGATGAGAAAGTTACACTTAATATTCACCTTTTTATTTCACTCGCCATTCAGTCTGATTAAACGTTGTTCTCATATTTTTATCAAAACATTAAGATCGACTAATATAAACCAACCCTTTTTTCGTTTACTTGCAGTCGTACTTATTTCCAAGGTTGGAGTATTAATATATTTATATCGACTGATGGACACATCTATTAAGAAACTGTTAAATTGAGAGTCAAAATAAAGTATTAATAAGTAATAAAAAAATTACGGCGAATGAGAATCAAGTAAAAGTCAAGGAATAAATGTTTCCGGATCAAATGTAGCAAATCAAATGAAATAAATAACTTTAAGATATAATGAACACATTCATTTTCAAAACAAGTATGT